>NC_137927.1:9395726-9720726 GCF_963457725.1 Sprattus sprattus | reverse complement strand
GGTCCTAGGGTGTCTGTGCCAGGATAATATTGTTCATCTGTTTAATAACAGGGCTAATTGAAGCATTTGCCACCCCTCCCCAACCCACTCCTGCTGTCCGTGTCTCTCTCTACAACCGCTCTGTCCTTCCACTGAAGGCTGACAATGAGGTACCCTAAGCATAAGACAGCTGTCTTACCAAGCCGACACATTGTTGATCACACTGTGTGCTTGCTTTTCAGCTCTACTCAAAGAAGTAGGCTGTAGAGCCACAGCAAATGTCTTTATCTTCCCACTTTTGATGTTTATCCATGCATCCCTAACAGACAGTACATTCACTGCAATAATAATAATAATAACAACAATATTAATATTAATACTAATGATGATGGTGATGATGATAAAAATAACACGCTTTCCATTTATAGAATAGAAATCCCAAATAGAAATACAGACAGAAGAAAAATGCATATGAACTCAGTTAAGTGTGCAAACATCCACTCTCGTCTAATTATCTGAGCTCATCCTCTCTGCTGATGCCCTGCACAGCTTTTTTGTCCACCCCAGGCTTTTAAAGCCAGTCAGCGACGGTCTGTCCACCACAGATGGGTGCTTTAATTTGGGATATACAGTACGTACATGGCCCAAAAAGCATGGTGTATCTAAGCCTGAAGAAGCCTCTTTCTCTCTCTCTATTTTTCTCTCTCTGTCTCCACTTTTCTCTCTCTCTCTCTCTCTCTCTCTCTCTCTCTCTCTCTCTCACTCTCTCTCTGGAGCCTTTTTATCTCACAGAACGCCACCCTTCCCAGTCCTGCCACTGGCAGTTAGTTCACTGGGAAATGTCATCTCACCACCCAAGTGGAGCAACAACATGAGGCACGGATTTGTCCGTTTCCACAAAGCTTTCACACGAACGGGGGTTGGGGGGTGGAGAGAGTGAGATAGAAAGGGAGGAAGAAAGGGAGAGAGAGAGAGAGAGAGAGAGAGAGAGAAGGAGTGAAAAGATAGGTAGGGTGAGGTAAAAAATTACTGAGTGACAGCATGTGAAAAAAGGCAGTGGAAATGGTGGCAGTAAAAATGATATGGACGGCACAGGCAAGCTGAGAAGATTTCAAATGCTGACAGGAGGATATACAGAGAATGGAAGGCAGAGAGTATCTACAGATACAAGGGGTGGGGGGAGGTAAAGTGAGAAGGGTCTTTTATGAAACGGGTACGATCACTGAGGGAAGGTTTGGAGGCTGGGGTGACAATGCTCTTACATACAAGGACAAGTGGAGTGGAAGAGTGGAAAGACAGAATGAGAAAGAAAAGGTAGAAAGCAGAAGGGGGAGGAAGGTGTGAAAAACATTTAGAGAGATGTACCGAGGGAGAACACACACATGAGCGAAGACACAGCAGAAGAGTAAAATGAGACAGAAGAATTAGAGTAGAATGGAGGAGCTTGTTTTGGGAAGTATGAAAGAGATATGGCTCTCATCTGCAAAATATATCAATTCTGTGGTACTGTGTCTCCAATCCCACACACACACACACACACACACACACACACACACACACACACACACACACACACACACACACACACACACACACACACACACACACACACACACACACACACACACACACACACACACACTTAGTGTATCTCCTTTGCTCTTGCATTTGGATCTTGGTCATGGGAAGCAGTTCCTGGCTGAGTTGGTTCCTGCGTGTCCCTCTAGCAATCTGTCATCCCTGGCTGGAACTAACGGCCCTGGTGAAGGCTCAGTCTCTGGCCATTAAGCAGCCGTGTTGTTGCGTCACTCCCTCCCCAAATGCTCGGACAGGAGCGAAACGCCCACCTAGCTCCTCTCCACCTGCTCATGCGCTGGCTCGCGCGGCCAATGGAGACGTTTCACTGAGTGACTATGAGTGTTTGTCAGCACACATTACAATGCCTCTATACCTCTTGTAGCAGCCAGAATGGCTCATTTTGTCTGTTTGATCGTGTTAGAAAAAAGGTCATATTCTATTTCCTAATGCTGCTGATGTTTTGATTATTTGGTCATGTTAATTCAAGACTGAAATATGTTCGTATTGTGTCAGTTTTGTTTTTGCAAGTGTGTAGTCATCCAAATCCACAATTGCTGCCTACAAAAACATTTGGCAAGTCATTTTTTATTCAACCATTTGCCTTTTTTCTCAGTATGTCACCATGACATGACTCATACTCAGGTGTGCTATGTTATCAAACAAGCTCTTTCTCAGTTTAGCCCAAATCTCTTTCGCCATTTGATCATTTGATAATTTAATCATCTAATTAATTGCTCGTTTCATCACTTTCATACATTTACCTAAACATGAATCTGTTGACTTCTGATATCAAGCGTGCACTCTCCAGAGATTCTTGTTGTCTGAAATGGCAATGCTTTTTTAAAAGCTTACATTCTGAGAGCATAGCGTGTGCATGTGCGTACAGACAGATAATAAACGTGTGCAAAAACCTCCCTTCTGTTTTCGTACATTTCCATTCTAATACTTTTTGTTTGTGGTTGGTAGATCTCTGGCCGAGATTTTTTTCTCTTACCTGCTCTCTCACACAGCTCCCATTCACAGACCCAGGAAACAAGCTTAGCTACAGGGTGTGAGGTCTCTAACCCTGACCTCCTTCTTGATCATCTCCTCCTGTCATCTATCTCCTCCATGTTCCCCACAGAAAACAACCCCCGAAGCGGAACCAGACAAAAGTCCCTCCGCCACTTCTGGCTCCCTCTCTCCATCTCTCTTTTCTAATTCTCTTTCTTTCTCTCATTCTTTCTGTCTCTCTTTCCTTCTCTCGTTCTTTCTTTCTCTCTTCAAATCTCTCACAGGCTTGCGGAGGAAACTGCTGCCCAAGCATCAAGTGTGAACAAAGGGGAAAGAGGAAACAGATAAGAGCTACACAGTGTGGCAACTGATAAACCTAATATCTCAGCCCAGCATCAAAAGACGCCTCTAGCTTGTTTTTTTTTTGCTTCTCTCCTCACCAAAGGGATCCACCAACATGTTTTTGTAAAAAAAAAAAAAAAAGCAAACTGTTAACGCAGCGGTGTGGCATCACACTCTGCAGATTCCAGCATTGATTCTGATGCAGATCAGATAAAAGATGCACTGCATCCTGGCTGCCGCAAAACAGCAAGGAAAAGAAGGGAAAAAATCCCACGTTAGATACCACTGGTTAGTGCAGTAAGGATGGGGACAGGAGGGTCAGGATCCTGTCCTGTGTGCTGCCTAGAGATCCCGTCGGACCTGTAGTGAGCTTACCTGTGTGTGGAGAGGAGGGCTGAGGTCCTTTTCAACTTCTCTGAATGAGCAGTGGCGCCTGGACAGGAAGCGTTTGTTCTCTGCCTCCCTGAGTGTGTGTGTATCCTCAACCTTCTGCTGTTGTCTGGCAATCTGCGTGTGCTGCACACCCACACGTTCACACTCTCTCTCTCTTTCTCTCTCTAACACACACAGAGAAGTGCACACACACACACACACTCATTGGAGGATCTGAGAGCAATCGAGGGAGGCTTGGCTGGTAGGGGGACTCTGGAAGGACGATGAAGAGTGACACTCCAGCAGCATCAACCATGGGGGAATGCAAGGGGGGATGGGAATACGGGGGAAGGCATAAGGAGTAAAATCTGCAGAGAGTGTGATACAATTATGTTTAATCTGTGACAGCATCACATACATGCACAAGCATGTATGTGTGTGTGTGCGTGTGTGTGTGTGTGTGTGTGTGTGTGTGTGTGTTTGTTTGTGTGTGTATAAGATAGCAAGTGTAATTGTGGGTCCATGCATTTGTGCGTGTTATGATATGTCATATGCTGAGTGTGATGTGATGTGCTTAAGAAGTCATATGCTGTGTGTGTGTGTGTGTGTGTGTGTGTGTGTGTGTGTGTGTGTGTGTGTGTGTGTGTGTGTTCATCTTTGTGAAGGTGAAGAGACATGCAAAGACTGTAAGGCCATACCTGTTAAATGCTGTATGCGTGTGTGTTCAGTGTTTAAGCACTTAAGCAAGGGAGGAGAAAGAGCCAGTCCATGCTGAGGGGTTTTCAGTATCGCAACAATAGTGGCAATTTCGCACTCTTGTGCATGATTATAATCATTATCCTGATTCCCAGGAGGGCAGAAAGAGAGAGAAAGAGAAAGACAGAAAGAGAGAGAAAGGGGGAGAGAGAGCGAGAGAGAGAGTGAGAGAAAGAGTGGGGGAGGGAGATGGAGGGGAAGAGGTATAAAACAGAAACGTAGTGCACAATTATTGCATTTGTGATTTTAACTTGCTTCATCTTTTCTGCTCGCACAGGCATTTTTCAGAGAGTGCTATCATTCCTATGTGGACATATTTTCGGCAATGTGTTTGTGTGTGTGTGTGTGTGTGTCTGTATGTGTGTGTGTCTGAGGGGGGTGTACCTTGGCGCAGGTGCACCTATCTCTGCAGGAACATGCCTTTGCAGCCAAAACAAAAACAACAACTGTCCAAAAGACAGAATGAGAGGCATCCATGTTAGAGGTCAGCGGATAGTTCATTAGAGAGCATCTTTGATGGACACGTTTGGCACTTGTGCTGTTTATGTAACACACGCCCCAGACAACATTAAAAAAAATCTAAATGTACAACAGTCGTGTAAATCTGTATGAAACATCCCTGCCTTTGATATAGTGGAGGCGTGAGCTCTAATGCGGCTCTACGGACTTTGGAGGGGACAGAGAGGGGAAATAAAAAGGCGTAGAAAATCCCTTTGACACTTTCTCAGAGAGCGCCGTGTCGGAGAGGAGCAGAGCCCGATAAGCTTTGGGAGGATAAGGCTGTGGGAAGAAATGGCTTCTCGGCCAGGGGAGTGGCAGGTGCGTGTTTGGGGAGAGATAAGGAGCAGGGCTGATAAAGCAGCACATCAAATTACAGCCCAGGCTATTCATAAAATTATGCTGTTTCAGCAAAAATGTATCGTTAAACTACGGATGATAGCATTATCTTTGGTATGTGTGTGTGTGTGTGTGTGTGTGTGAGTGTGTGTTTATCTTGTCCTCTTTCTGGGGGAGGGTGCAAAAGCCTATTTTTGGTTTGGCCTGTTTTACAAATAAATAAATAAATACATAAATAATGAGAAATCTAGGACAGCCCGAATTTCAAAGAGGTTCTGGTCATAGATAAATCAAAGCACCCTTACCTCCAAGGGCTTGCATTACATTTCCCAGCAAAGAATGAGCTCTGCAGCAGTCGCAGATGAAACCCATGAAAGCAGGTCATGACTACTGAGAACTGGAATATACACCATCACACATCCTCTATAAAGCAGGATTCATTAACATAATTTCAGAACTGTTGACACGCATACAAAGGTTATATGTCAATGGTGTTGAATATATTTGCCATTGATTACTGTAACATGGGGTTTTTAAAAATCCATGTGAATATAGCAGGCATGGTTGAAGCAAACGGCCTCCTCACTCTTTCCTTTTGGATTGCTGTGTTGTTTTCATGTTTTCCAGTTTGTAATACTTACTGATATTTAATAGCAAGCTAGCAAGACTGTTATTTATTAACGGTTATTTCAACAGGCTCTACAATATTTCTACACTTATAGCTTGAACTGCGCCTTTCACTTCTGTTGCCTCCAACACATAATTCTAGAATAGAACCAAATGGGTGGAATGTATAATGTGTTATCACACATGCCCATGTATTTTGCATACAGGGATGCAAAGGTTCAAGGCTACTCACATGGACATTGCAACATGATATTGCATGTTTCTGCCTGAGCTACATTAATAATTCAATTTTAAAAAAGCCACTTGCTCATGGGTGTTGGTCTTGGCTTAAAATATTAAATGTAAAATAAATGTAGCATCGATATCTGACTATTCAATGGAAGAAACTAAGCTTAAGTCATGTGCAAAATATGGTGCTTGTGTTTGTTTGTAAAGATGATGTGATGCGTTTTTGAGTGCACCAACAGGCTTTGTTTAAATGCTGCATTTATGTGAATGCAACCTGTTGCGAGATTTGTCAGATTCTCTGAGAGTAGGTTTGAAGGATGTGTATGTAGACTAACTAATGACTTGAATTAATTCAACTCAAAGACAACCACTTCAATACAACATAATTACATAATTTGAAAAAAGCTCCCGCTGTTAAAAAAGGTTGTGGAATGAAACAGAACAACACTGGTTCTGGTCTGGATATTTCAAACCTAGCATGAGCCCTCATTAAAAATAATACAGCTACCGCTGTTACACATGGAGGAATAAATCATGAATAAGTGCGGGGGACACCTTCAGTCCTTCCTCAAGGCCAACTGAGGAGAGACAAATGAGATGGATGAGTCTTGCAGAGCACCACCATGAATAATTAACGTAAAGGAGGGGTGTGATCCTCAGATCCTGGCGCTTGTCATATTATTAGTGCTCTAAGGGGTTTCACGGCCATCCTTATTCAGTTGTCTGCATGCTTTGTCTCGGAAATGGAAATGAAAAAATGAATTTGTTTAAAATATAGCACTTGATCAATACCTTTGCTGCTATGGAGCTAGATTTATTTTCAAATACGGACATCGTAACTAAGGCTACAGACTTCTTACTGAAACTACACATGAGCAGAATGTTTAATTCGTTTTGGGCTCAAACTTAATTGATTGCTGTTAGTGCTTTAATGAATTGTTTTAAATTGATTCAAGATGGGGTGCCACTGCAATGTTCAGTATAGATATGCGGAGAAACTTTAGCTCAGTTACAGTAATATCTGAGATGCCTGGAGGAGGAGACAGAAATAGCAGGGATTTGGAGCTCAGGGACCAGTATGTTGTCTTCAAGGAGGTAATCCCACCTACTGCTTCCTTGGCAACCTGCAAACAAGGCGACAGTTCTTAAATTTCAATCCATCCCATGTCAAGCTGCTTCTAGAGAAGAAGCTGCCAGAAAGCAGTCCAAAAAAGAGTTTACAATCCCCTTCAAAGATGTTTGCGGTAGGCTTTTTTTGTCAATAAGATGGGGGAGGGATAAGCATGAAAGCAAGAAATTATTTTGCTCGTTCTGTTCCTCTGCCCTGGCATAGTTACAGGCGGTCGCCCTCGTGGAACAAATCTCCCGAATTCCATTACATCTCCACCTGGTTCTTTGCCATCAGCCCTCTACGGTCCTGCTACCTGAGCCCCCTGCCAGAGAGAGTGAGAGTGGGGATGAAACATTGGGCATTTTGCCCCTTCCACATGGCAGAGCCCTGGGGCAGCCCAACCTCCATGCCTCGCTTCCACTCCAATGTGTCACCCCCCAAAGCTGTGTATGTGTGTGTGTGTGTGTGTTTATGTGTGTATGTGTGTGTTTGTGTAAGTGGTGGTGGTGGGGGGGGTTGGGGGGCACAGGTTCGAGTGGGTGGATGCCAGTGGGCCCATGTGTCCTGGCTCTCTCAGATGACACCCTTTTGTGGATGGATTATTTTTAGGGAAGGATCCAAGGCAGAAATGGCTTCTTTTTTTTGTCGAGAGAGAGAGAGAGAGATACAGAGAGAGAGAGAAAAAAAGGAGCAAAAGAGAGAGAGAGAGAAAGAGAGAGAGAGAGAGAGAGAGAGAGAGAGAGGACTGCACACTTGGAGTATTTGATGTTGACTTAAGAGGGATTTCTTTCATGGCTTCCTGCTAACGTTGATGGTTAAGTGGGAGCCATTTTTTCCACAGATGAGAGCATTTCATTTCTATCTCAATCTGCAGCAGGCCACATTCACAGAAGAGCTCAGCTTCTTACCCTGCTAACTTCCTTCATATTCCGAGAAGCCTAGCTTCACTGCAGACTCTTGTCTTCTCTCATTCTCTGCTGTGTGCTGTTTGAGATTCCCCTGCAGAGACTAAAGCCACACATTCTCTTTAATCTCCCTCCCTGAGATTCAGTCTTACAAGGAGCCATCCTGACTCTGCGGCCCTGACATTAAAGTCTAAGTGGACACAAATCACACATCCTTTAGTGTACAAGGACATTTAGTGTTACACTTATGACTGGTGAAAGATGGGTCTGAGAACACGTTTGGGCATTTGGTGTGTAAAGCAGTCTAACAATGACCATTTTGTATAACTTTTCCCAGGTTTCTTTACTTTTTTTACAGCAATGTTCAGCTGTATTTGTTGTACTTTTACACCAAGGAAGAGCTTTTGTTTTTGTTTGGCTTTTTGTTTTTGATTAGTCTGTTCTTTGTTTAGTGATAAGTATTTCACGTAAAAAATTCTGGACTTATTTATTAGTCTTTAAAGCCTGTGCTGCTTAATATTAGGGTCATGAATTTGGGTTAGATCAAAACACAGAGGCTTTAAAGCTTCTTATGGCTCTGTCAGATATATTTTCCAGCGCACAAACTCTGATTCCATTAACTAAGTTCCATGGATGAGCTGAGTACTGTTCTGGAGCTGGAGTTTTGCTGCATTCATGGTATCTGCTCACATTACTTGATGTGCCTTATCTGCCGCACTTGGCAATTACTCAGCCTCTTTCATGCCTCGAGTCCACGAATGCTGCTGCAAAGCAGGATTCAATTACCTTCTGCAACTGACACTCACCCGCAGAGATAACACTCGGCAGAAACATTTTTCTAATCGTGACTAAAGTGCTTAATTAACACGCGAAAAGGATAGTATTAATTGCTGAACCCGGTGGACATGCTTGCGTTACCCTACCATCCAGACCGAACCTAGAGGGAAATGTCAGGCATCTGGTGATTGAGGCAAGGTTACACTTGTGGAAACTATCAGTGCTGCGGAGTGCAGTAACCCAGTCCATGGCTCATCTGGTAGCAAGCCTCTCTATTACAATGTTTATAAGACGAGACAGTGAGCAGCTGCACGAGACAACTGCATTGAAGACATCCAGGGCTCTGATATAGCTACAACAATCTTATTTCACCGTCAATTAAGGAGTTTACACACAGTTGCCAGTTTATAAGGTACACTGATTTTGGTTAGCACCCCGCTGGTGGAGTGCCACTTCTGGTCCACCACCACCATCATCATTAGTTTAACTGGGCGTAGATGTTAGGAAGATAACATCAAATGTTAGGTATTTCTGAAATTTCTGAATCATATCCTTGGCATAGTTTATTTAAAATACTGTATCAGCTGTTAAACAGAAGTATAAATGAACAATAAAAATGTTTTTAAAAGTGGCAAAACAGTGGACGTGCACAGGAGTGGGCTAAGGTTGCTTGGGCAACTGCCCATTTGCCCTTCTCGACTGAAGTTGCCCCTCCGAAGGAAATATATATATATTTGCGGTCAGGGGACGGGGGCGTGGCAGCGGCGGTTAGTGAGAGTTTAAAATGATATTGGCAAAATTTGCGATCAGGGGACGGGGGGCGTGGCAGCGGCGGTTAGTCAATGTTCAAAATTATATTGATTGTTATAATGTTCAGTTCACGTCAAAACAGTTTTAGAAAGGTGGCTGTTCAACTCTATGAACATTTTGGAGGATGTAGTTTGTAGTGCTTTTTATCTGTATCGAGTTAAACACAGTGTTTCTGTTATTTAGCCTAACCTCGCTGATCGAAATGAGTTGGTCAAAATAATGAATACACTTATCTATATCACGCAGTACAACACAACAGCACCCCAAGCAGCAATGAACTGCATTGGTCTTTCTAATAAAGTGTTTCTAAATCTTACTATTACAAAATGTTTCCTGCTGTTTCAATTTGAGATTGATATATACTGCATAAAGATGAGGCAAATCATGTGAAGACTGCAGTGAAGACTGCTCCCAGTGATCAATATCCTGCTGTGACCCAGCCGCAATTTCCCAGTTTTAAAAACATTACTTGTATACTTAATTTTGTTTTGTTACAAGATTATACAGTTAAGTGCAAGGAGTTTGTTTATACCCGAGGGTTAATTGTTTGCTGTGTGCAACAAAGTGTCTACACTCCTTGGCAGGAGATAGATAGAAGGGCCTGGAAAATTGGCATTGCCTTTGTAGACACTCGGGTCAAGGGTATTGATCGTCTCGGGTCTGGCCGGGTACATCTGTGAATGAGGGATTAGTCATCAGTTCACACTCAATGCTGTGGCTGCACTGTTTGATGAAGGGGAGTCTCTCCAGCTCAGGTGAGCTTCAAAAGGCCCTGCAGTTCTCATGAAATGACACAATTCAGAAATATCAGTTTACTACGAAATGGTTGGCTGGAGAAATATGTTTGTATGAAAGTATGTACATAAAAGCATTATACAACACAATGTAACAGTGTGCAAAGGTATGGAAATGAGTAAGAAAGTCATCTACAAGTGCTCCAGACCAACTAGCTTTCAGGAATGATGGACTGTCATCTGTGGATGTGTGTTAATGCCAAGGTGATTAAAGTAGCACATAGGAAGATATGACTCAACCAGAGAAAGGACAGTACAGTGTAAGTTTGTCTGATAATGTCATTGCAACACCAGTCGCAGACTCTCTATTCAAAGGGTTCTCAGGACAGACACTTGCTCAATATCACTGAGTAAATCTCAACTCGCAGCCTAATCCCTTTTAATGAAATTGCACCGGAAGATCCATCACAAGTTCAAGCTGTCTGTCTGTTTTTCTCTCTATATCTATCTCTCTCTCTCTCTCTGTTTCTCCTGGTCTCTGAGAAGGAGTCTGTCTCTCTCTCTCTCTCTCTCTCTCTCTTTCTCTCTCTCGCTCTGTTTCTCCTGGTCTCTGAGAATGAGTCTTGCAAGTGCACAGAGCGTTTGTTTCCACACCTCCTCTGGTGTGGATCTGGTAATAGACCATCTGTCAGAGCCTGCGGCAAAAAAAAAGTGATGGTGCCAAGCAAGCCCCCTGAGACCCGCTCAAATCCATTCTCACCTCCCATGGCGTGTAGCGAAAATGGGGTAGGAGGGGAATGGAGAGAGGTCTACCACGAGGACTTAAATAGAGTTGCAGGGATGAGATGGCGTCTCTCACCATTTGCCGTCCACGTGGCACACCTGTGACAAAGGGAAGCGATGGGTCGGAAGCCAAAATATTTAATTTATCCAGTGGCGGTCCGTGCATTTCACGACTAGGCCTTCAGCGATGTCCTACACGATGTTAAACTGAGTGAATCCACCTCCTAATACCATCATTATGACGCCATGGATCTCGAACCAGTATATTTTATACAGAAAGGCAGTATAAGTGAGCATTGCATCACCTTAACATAGTCGAGTACAACAGACTTTATTAATATTTCCGGAGCATTTCAAATCAATACACCCGTATTAACAATACATTAGTAAACTCTAAGTTATATGATCGCTTGGATATTACTGTCACAACTTAAAAATAAAAGGCGATTTTCAGGGATTAGTCTACAAAGTTTTATTAAGTCCACCAAAAGTAGCCTATGTGACTCAATGTGAGGTTTAACAAGTTTAACAAGTAACATCGCATTGTCCCACCTGCAAAGCAGTTTCATTAAACTTCCCATCCTCACGATATCCAGTTTTTCTTGAAAGTTCCGTCTTGAAAATGGCGTTGTAATTGTATCAAAAACTGGAATTATCAAGTTTGTGTAAACTAATTTATTTGAGTTGGTTAATGTAATTATATTTAGTCTTACCAATTGAAACAACTAGAAGAATAAGCATTGAAACCGATGTACGTCGTTTTAGCCAGCTAAACTGAGCACTGAAGCACTGCACCGGTCTGCCTCAGTATCCAATCAAAGGACGTTTACGTGTCACGTTCAACGCGAGGAAAGAAATTTTCCGGGCCTTCTAGAAGGCCCAGTGTCGCCAACTCGAAATCTGATTGGTTGTCACAACTGTCTGTTTCAGTTCATTCAACTTAAATTAACTGAAACAGCAAGTTGTGATAGCCAATCAGATGTACACGGGCCTTCAATGTGAATTCTGAAGGCCTCAGGGAAGATTTCTGTTCTCTGGGAAGATTTCAAGGAGCGTGGCAACACATGATAGCGGAAATATGATTGGATGAAAGCTCTAACATAAATGAACAACGCTGGAAGCATGAAATGAAGATAATGGACTATGGGGAATCATTTAATACATATTTATGAAAAGAAAATATTAAAACTAGAATGCGTTTCGTGAACGAACTGCGAGAGTGTGCTTGCTCTGTGACAGAGAGAACAAGTGCCAATGAATTAACATGTATTTACATCTACTCAATCAGTGTAGTGGGGCCTTCTTCCAATATATTTTAGCAAGCAACCAAGCTCAACCATTATATTTTGGCTCCACTGACGTTTAGACATATGAGGGTATCTTTGTTGTTCTGTTTTTGTTTGTTTGTTTGCTTGTTTATTGTGAAAGGGTCTAGTGTGTTACATTTGGTCATAGCCTAATAGTTCCAGAGTCTCGTTATACTGACTTACTGAGCTAAGTGAATTGTTGAAATTGCTATCTTGGTAAAAGGAAACATCTCTGCAACAATATTGGAATGAATGCGGTTACATAGCCAGCTTTACTTAAAGTTTATTGTAAGATAGGCCTATATGTTAGACTTAATGCAGTTAGAGTTAGACTGTAGGTCTAGTATCAAACGTAAGCAACACTTTTACTGTATAGCTAGAGAGCACGTGTATCACATTGGTTTATAGTCTGTCAAATTAGTTCTAGTTATTGGTGTTCGTTGGCATAAAAAGTTAGTCTTCTCTTATAAGCCTATAGTACATCTGATTAGAGCTAGCAACCATGAAAAACCTCTTCTGAAACTAAGAAGGATAACTATGACTAAATGTGACTAAAACTAATATGCATTTTTGTCTTAAGACTGAATCTAAAATAGCTGCCAAAATTAATACATCTCAGTGTTCATTTTGGCAGCTATTTTAGATTCAGCAGCTATTTTAGATTCAGTGCATATTAGTTTTAGTCACATTTAGTCATAGTTATCCTTCTTAGTTTCAGTCTAGTTTTCGAAAACTGAGCACACTACAACAGCTACATCCTCAAACGTTTTTCAGTTAACCTAATGATTCAAGGTCTCTCATGAATCATTACTCCCAGGACACGGGTTAATGTTAACTCACGCTATCGGCCACAACAAGTTAACCATTCTTTCAGTATAAGCAACCTTTGCATAGCCCCGCACAGCTAGGATAGCTAACGTTACCGTAGTAGGAATACAAGCCTTAGCTCACTTGACCACACAACTAAATTCATGAATTACTTCACAGGTTTACTTAACAACTTGAATTAAGGAAAATGATCCCCCGTTACGGCTAGCTGAAACTGCCAGTGGATACTCCCGTTACGTAGTGTTAGTTAGCCTTTAGCCCCGTACTCAGATGTTACAGCTGCTTAACACAGCTAGGATAGCTCTGCTTAACACAGCTAACGTTACCGTAGTGGGAATACAAGCCTTAGTTCACTATATCCACACAACTAAATTCATGAATTACTTCAAAGGTTTACTTCACAACTTGAATTACGGAAAATGTCGTCTCCAACGTTAACGTAACGTTAATTTATATGTTAGCTGCTACGGCTAACTATCAGTTTCCATTAAAATTTCAGTCAGTACACTGAAAATGCTTCCATTCAACTCACCTTAACGAAGTGGAAATACGGTAGCTAGGTTAGAAACTGTAGTTACTCTTATTCTTTCTCAAAGTTGAATTGAGAGGGACAGAGAAATACGGTTCCTCTTATTCTTTTTCAAAGTTGAATTGAGAGGGACAGAGAAAATGACGTTCCTTGGATTTGGCGGTGTCAGTGAGAAGCACAGCTGCAGGCCAGTTTAATGACCCTATTATGACGTCATAACGGCAGAGCTCTGCCATGCAAGTCTATGGAGAAAAAAGGGGATGAAAAAGAGGGATAAAAAAGGAGTGCCAAGGGGTACCGCCACGAAAAGTCATAGCAGCTTGCACCGGATCGAGCCGGACGTTTTGGTGTTTGAATGGCGTCTCTAGCTCAATCAGGCGAGGAGTAGTTAGCTGCAAGAAAAACGTACGGAATAAATAAATAAATAAACTAGAATGCGTTTCGTGAACGAACTGCGAGAGTGTGCTTGCTCTGTGACAGGGAGAACAAGTGCCTATGAATTAACATGTATTTACATCTACTCAATCAGTGTAGTGGGGCCTTCTTCCAATATATTTTAGCAAGCAACCAAGCTCAACCATTATATTTTGGCTCCACTGACGTTTAGACATATGAGGGTATCTCAGAGTTTCGTTATACTGACTTACTGAGCTAAGTGAATTGTTGAAATTGCTATCTTGGTAAAAGGAAACATCTCTGCAACAATATTAGAATGAATGCGGTTACATAGCCAGCTTTACTTAAAGTTTATTGTAAGATAGGCCTATATGTTAGACTTAAATGCAGTTAGAGTTAGTCTGTAGGTGTAGTATCAAAGGTAAGCAACACTTTTACTGTATAGATAGAGAGCACGTGTATCACATTGGTTTATAGTCTGTCAAATTAGTTCTAGTTATTGGTGTTCGTTGCCATACAAAGTTAGTCTTCTCTTATAAGCCTAGGTAGTACATCTGATTAGAGCTAGCAACCATGAATTGCAGATTAAGGGGTCCCCTATCTCAGTGTTCATTTTGGCAGCTATTTTTAGATTCAGTCTTAAGACAAAAATGCATATTAGTTTTAGTCACATTTAGTCATAGTTATCCTTCTTAGTTTCAGTCTAGTTTTCGAAAACTCATTACAATTTAGTCTAGTTTTAGGCACATTTAAAATTCCATATTATAGCCACATTAAACTCATTCCCTTCCCTTCTCAGGCCCAGGGACCTCCTGTGTTGTGTCAACTGCATAGTAGTCTAGCTTGCAGTACTTACATTGTGGATGCAATTAGTCTCCAAGATACAGATCTCATGCCTACAGCTGAATTCGAATTTGTTTGTAATAAATAATCGAATGTGATGATGAAGTACGGTACGCAGCGTCTTAACTGAAGCTCAACTCAACTATAACAGCAGCTAGCTTGCCGCTAACTGAAAACACATCGGAACACAGTGGCTAGCTAGGTAGCTAGCTGCTAATAAGTAACATATATAAGTAACACATCAGCAGTAATGAATCAAGTGTACTGATATTAAATGTACTACTAAATGTACTACTAACATGCCATTCTTAAATTAAAGCCAGTGACATGATGGTTAACGATTAACGAGTTAACGATGGATACCGACAATTAGCATACCTAGCTAGGTAGCATTACCATTGGATTTCAATGGCAGTTATGCTAGCTCTGGCTATCCAGTCAAAGGAGCCTTGTTTCTGGACACGTATCACTTGACGAGCGAGGGCAATACAGTCATCTGGAAAGTTTAAAATGATACTAAACGAAGGGAAATCTACTGTATGGAGAATTTTCTGCTCAGTAGACAATGCAGATTCTAATTAGGCTGGTGGATATGTCCAATGTAAGAAGTGTGAAGTTTTAATGAAATATGATTGATGCAACTGTCGTTCTCCATAACAACTTGGATTAACCTGGATGGCTGGATGAAGTTTCAGACCGAACGTCAAAGATCTTCAATGGTAAGACTTGTCGGTTGTGCCTCTGTTGGTGTCTCGTAAAACGTGAATTTTATTAAAGCATAGCGTGTGTATTGTGTAGCTATTTCATTCCGAGATTGCAGGGGAGTGAAATGCTCCGCTCTGCTGCTGGTATACAGACAGCCGGAAAGGTTAACAAACGGAATGAAATAGCTACACATTACACACGCTATGCCTTAATAAAACCCACGTTACTCACATACTGGTTAACACTGTTAGAGCGGGTGTATAAACTGTACCTGAAACTGTTGCCACTACATTCGTTTTAATATTTTGCACTCTCTATCTAACCACTTCTGGCATTTAAGAGAGCTTCTCCTATGTCAACTGATCTAATGTCAGTTGGCTAGAGTGCGTGACGTCACAATGGCTCAACCTTCCCCATGTTAGTCAATGAGAGAAAAAGGGGATGAAAAAGAGGGATAAAAAAGGAGTGGCAAAGAGTATCGCCACGAAAAGTCATAGCAGCTTGCACCGGATCGGGCCGGACATTTTGGTGTTTGAATGGCGTCTCTAGCTCAATCGGGCGAGGAGTGGTTAGCTGCAAGAAAAACGTACGGAATAAATAAAGAAAACTTGACGATAACAATACTGTGCTTCCCTTCGGGCAAGCACACTAACTAGAATGCGTTTCGTGAACGAACTGCGAGAGTGTGCTTGCTCTGTGACAGAGAGAACAAGTGCCTATGAATTAACATGTATTTACATCTACTCAATCAGTGTAGTGGGGCCTTCTTCCAATATATTTTAGCAAGCAACCAAGCTCAACCATTATATTTTGGCTCCACTGACGTTTAGACATATGAGGGTATCTCAGAGTTTCGTTATACTGGCTTACTGAGCTAAGTGAATTGTTGAAATTGCTATCTTGGTAAAAGGAAACATCTCTGCAACAATATTGGAATGAATGCGGTTACATAGCCAGCTTTACTTAAAGTTTATTGTAAGATAGGCCTATATGTTAGACTTAATGCAGTTAGAGTTAGACTGTAGGTCTAGTATCAAACGTAAGCAACACTTTTACTGTATAGCTAGAGAGCACGTGTATCACATTGGTTTATAGTCTGTCAAATTAGTTCTAGTTATTGGTGTTCGTTGGCATAAAAAGTTAGTCTTCTCTTATAAGCCTATAGTACATCTGATTAGAGCTAGCAACCATGAAAAACCTCTTCTGAAACTAAGAAGGATAACTATGACTAAATGTGACTAAAACTAATATGCATTTTTGTCTTAAGACTGAATCTAAAATAGCTGCCAAAATTAATACATCTCAGTGTTCATTTTGGCAGCTATTTTAGATTCAGCAGCTATTTTAGATTCAGTGCATATTAGTTTTAGTCACATTTAGTCATAGTTATCCTTCTTAGTTTCAGTCTAGTTTTCGAAAACTGAGCACACTACAACAGCTACATCCTCAAACGTTTTTCAGTTAACCTAATGATTCAAGGTCTCTCATGAATCATTACTCCCAGGACACGGGTTAATGTTAACTCACGCTATCGGCCACAACAAGTTAACCATTCTTTCAGTATAAGCAACCTTTGCATAGCCCCGCACAGCTAGGATAGCTAACGTTACCGTAGTAGGAATACAAGCCTTAGCTCACTTGACCACACAACTAAATTCATGAATTACTTCACAGGTTTACTTAACAACTTGAATTAAGGAAAATGATCCCCCGTTACGGCTAGCTGAAACTGCCAGTGGATACTCCCGTTACGTAGTGTTAGTTAGCCTTTAGCCCCGTACTCAGATGTTACAGCTGCTTAACACAGCTAGGATAGCTCTGCTTAACACAGCTAACGTTACCGTAGTGGGAATACAAGCCTTAGTTCACTATATCCACACAACTAAATTCATGAATTACTTCAAAGGTTTACTTCACAACTTGAATTACGGAAAATGTCGTCTCCAACGTTAACGTAACGTTAATTTATATGTTAGCTGCTACGGCTAACTATCAGTTTCCATTAAAATTTCAGTCAGTACACTGAAAATGCTTCCATTCAACTCACCTTAACGAAGTGGAAATACGGTAGCTAGGTTAGAAACTGTAGTTACTCTTATTCTTTCTCAAAGTTGAATTGAGAGGGACAGAGAAATACGGTTCCTCTTATTCTTTTTCAAAGTTGAATTGAGAGGGACAGAGAAAATGACGTTCCTTGGATTTGGCGGTGTCAGTGAGAAGCACAGCTGCAGGCCAGTTTAATGACCCTATTATGACGTCATAACGGCAGAGCTCTGCCATGCAAGTCTATGGAGAAAAAAGGGGATGAAAAAGAGGGATAAAAAAGGAGTGCCAAGGGGTACCGCCACGAAAAGTCATAGCAGCTTGCACCGGATCGAGCCGGACGTTTTGGTGTTTGAATGGCGTCTCTAGCTCAATCAGGCGAGGAGTAGTTAGCTGCAAGAAAAACGTACGGAATAAATAAATAAATAAACTAGAATGCGTTTCGTGAACGAACTGCGAGAGTGTGCTTGCTCTGTGACAGAGAGAACAAGTGCCTATGAATTAACATGTATTTACATCTACTCAATCAGTGTAGTGGGGCCTTCTTCCAATATATTTTAGCAAGCAACCAAGCTCAACCATTATATTTTGGCTCCACTGACGTTTAGACATATGAGGGTATCTCAGAGTTTCGTTATACTGGCTTACTGAGCTAAGTGAATTGTTGAAATTGCTATCTTGGTAAAAGGAAACATCTCTGCAACAATATTGGAATGAATGCGGTTACATAGCCAGCTTTACTTAAAGTTTATTGTAAGATAGGCCTATATGTTAGACTTAATGCAGTTAGAGTTAGACTGTAGGTCTAGTATCAAACGTAAGCAACACTTTTACTGTATAGCTAGAGAGCACGTGTATCACATTGGTTTATAGTCTGTCAAATTAGTTCTAGTTATTGGTGTTCGTTGGCATAAAAAGTTAGTCTTCTCTTATAAGCCTATAGTACATCTGATTAGAGCTAGCAACCATGAAAAACCTCTTCTGAAACTAAGAAGGATAACTATGACTAAATGTGACTAAAACTAATATGCATTTTTGTCTTAAGACTGAATCTAAAATAGCTGCCAAAATTAATACATCTCAGTGTTCATTTTGGCAGCTATTTTAGATTCAGCAGCTATTTTAGATTCAGTGCATATTAGTTTTAGTCACATTTAGTCATAGTTATCCTTCTTAGTTTCAGTCTAGTTTTCGAAAACTGAGCACACTACAACAGCTACATCCTCAAACGTTTTTCAGTTAACCTAATGATTCAAGGTCTCTCATGAATCATTACTCCCAGGACACGGGTTAATGTTAACTCACGCTATCGGCCACAACAAGTTAACCATTCTTTCAGTATAAGCAACCTTTGCATAGCCCCGCACAGCTAGGATAGCTAACGTTACCGTAGTAGGAATACAAGCCTTAGCTCACTTGACCACACAACTAAATTCATGAATTACTTCACAGGTTTACTTAACAACTTGAATTAAGGAAAATGATCCCCCGTTACGGCTAGCTGAAACTGCCAGTGGATACTCCCGTTACGTAGTGTTAGTTAGCCTTTAGCCCCGTACTCAGATGTTACAGCTGCTTAACACAGCTAGGATAGCTCTGCTTAACACAGCTAACGTTACCGTAGTGGGAATACAAGCCTTAGTTCACTATATCCACACAACTAAATTCATGAATTACTTCAAAGGTTTACTTCACAACTTGAATTACGGAAAATGTCGTCTCCAACGTTAACGTAACGTTAATTTATATGTTAGCTGCTACGGCTAACTATCAGTTTCCATTAAAATTTCAGTCAGTACACTGAAAATGCTTCCATTCAACTCACCTTAACGAAGTGGAAATACGGTAGCTAGGTTAGAAACTGTAGTTACTCTTATTCTTTCTCAAAGTTGAATTGAGAGGGACAGAGAAATACGGTTCCTCTTATTCTTTTTCAAAGTTGAATTGAGAGGGACAGAGAAAATGACGTTCCTTGGATTTGGCGGTGTCAGTGAGAAGCACAGCTGCAGGCCAGTTTAATGACCCTATTATGACGTCATAACGGCAGAGCTCTGCCATGCAAGTCTATGGAGAAAAAAGGGGATGAAAAAGAGGGATAAAAAAGGAGTGCCAAGGGGTACCGCCACGAAAAGTCATAGCAGCTTGCACCGGATCGAGCCGGACGTTTTGGTGTTTGAATGGCGTCTCTAGCTCAATCAGGCGAGGAGTAGTTAGCTGCAAGAAAAACGTACGGAATAAATAAATAAATAAACTAGAATGCGTTTCGTGAACGAACTGCAAGAGTGTGCTTGCTCTGTGACAGAGAGAACAAGTGCCTATGAATTAACATGTATTTACATCTACTCAGTCAGTATAGTGGGGCCTTCTTCCAATATATTTTAGCAAGCAACCAAGCTCAACCATTATATTTTGGCTCCACTGACGTTTAGACATATGAGGGTATCTTTGTTGTTCTGTTTTTGTTTGTTTGTTTGCTTGTTTATTGTGAAAGGGTGTTACATTTGGTCATAGCCTAATAGTTCCAGAGTTTCGTTATACTGACTTACTGAGCTAAGTGAATTGTTGAAATTGTTATCTTGGTAAAAGGAAACATCTGTGCAACAATATTGGAATGAATGCGGTTACATAGCCAGCTTTACTTAAAGTTTATTGTAAGATAGGCCTATGTTAGACTTAATGCAGTTAGAGTTAGACTGTAGGTCTAGTATCAAACGTAAGCAACACTTTTACTGTATAGATAGAGAGCACGTGTATCACATTGGTTTATAGTCTGTCAAATTAGTTCTAGTTATTGGTGTTCGTTGGCATAAAAAGTTTGTCTTCTCTTATAAGCCTAGGTAGTACATCTGATTAGAGTTAGCAACCATGAATTGCAGATTAAGGGGTCCCCTATCTCAGTGTTCATTTTGGCAGCTATTTTTAGATTCAGTCTAAAGACAAAAATGCATATAAGTTTTAGTCACATTTAGTCATAGTTATCCTTCTTAGTTTCAGTCTAGTTTTCGAAAACTCATTACAATTTAGTCTAGTTTTAGGCACATTTAAAATTCCATATTATAGCCACATTAAACTCCTTACCTTACCTTCCCTTCTCAGGCCCAGGGACCTCCTGTGTTGTGTCAACTGTAGTAGTCTAGCTTGCAGTACTTAAATTGTGGATGCAATTAGTCTCCAAGATACAGATCTCATGCCTACAGCTGAATTCGAATTTGTTTGTAATAAATAATCGAATGTGATGATGAAGTACGGTACGCAGCGTCTTAACTGAAGCTCAACTCAACTATTACAGCAGCTAGCTTAGCTTGCTGCTAACACTAACTGAAAACACATTGGAACTCATAGTGGCTAGCTAGGTAGCTAGCTGCTAATAAGTAACATATATAAGTAACACATCAGCAGTAATTAATCAAGTGTACTGATATTATATGTACTACTAAATGTACTACTAACATGCCATTCTTAAATTAAAGCCAGTGACATGATGGTTAACGATTAACGAGTTAACGATGGATACCGACAATTAGCATACCTAGCTAGGTAGCATTACCATTGGATTTCAATGGCAGTTATGCTAGCTATGGCTATCCAGACAAAGGGCCTTGTTTCTGGACACGTATCACTTGACGAGCAATACAGTCATCTGGAAAGTTTAAAATGATACTAAACGAAGGGAAATCTACTGTATGGAGATATTTCTGCTCCGTAGACAATGCAGATTCTAATTAGGCTGGTGGATATGTCCAATGTAATAAGTGTGAAGTTTTAATGAAATGATTGATGCAACTGTCGTTCTCCACAATAACTTGGATTAACCTGGATGGCTGGTTGTAGTTTCAGACCGAACGTCAAAGATCTTCAATGGTAAGACTTGTCGATTGTGCCTCTGTTGGTGTCTCGTAAAACGTGAGTTTTATTAAAGCATAGCGTGTGTATTGTGTAGCTATTTCATTCCGAGATGGCAGGGGAGTGAAATGCTCCGCTCTGCTGCTGGTATACAGACGGCCGGAAAGGTTAACAAACGGAATGAAATAGCTACACATTACACACGCTATGCCTTAATAAAACCCACGTTACTCACATACTGGTTAACACTGTTAGAGCGGGTGTATAAACTGTACCTGAAACTGTTGCCACTACATTCGTTTTAATATTTTGCACTCTCTATCTAACCACTCGTTCAGGTGTTTTCTTGAGTTGGTACAGCCAACTACTGCATACGTAATTCCCGAACCACTTTTCCTCGTTAAGTTTTTCATCCTTTTTCACACTGTGTCTCTGCGTCGATATCGGAGATACCTAGCAAAATAAACCTGAGCCTGGGTGAAGGCTAAATAGCTCGCTAGCTATCATCACTCTATTCACGATAGTATCAATAGTATATCTAGGTTTTCTTTGGTGACTGTTGTCGGGCCTTTTTAACTGTCTGAGGGTTGTGAACGTAAACAACTCGCTAGCTATACCTACTACTGTATCATGATATAAAGCTTAATGGTGGTTTTAGATTTACATGATTTTTATGGCATTTAAGAGGTATAAACCTTGATGGTGGTTTTCGATTAGCATGATTGTTATGGCATTTAAGAGAGCTTCTCCTAGCTCAGAGTGTGTGACGTCACAATGGCTCAACCTTCCACCATGTTAGTCAATGAGAGGAAAAGGGGATGAAAAAGAGGAATAAAAAAGGGATGGCAAGTTGTACCGCCACGAAAAGTCATAGCAGCTTGCACCGGATCGGGCCGGACGTTCTGGTGTTTGAATGGCGTCTCTAGCTCAATCGGGCGAGGAGTAGTTAGCTGCAAGAAAAACGTACGGAATAAATAAATAAATAAAGAAAACTTGACGATAACAATACTGTGCTTCCCTTCGGGCAAGCACACTAATAAAGAAAACTTGACGATAACAATACTGTGCTTCCCTTCGGGCAAGCACACTAATAAAGAAAACTTGACGATAACAATACTGTGCTTCCCTTCGGGCAAGCACACTAATAAAGAAAACTTGACGATAACAATACTGTGCTTCCCTTCGGGCAAGCACACTAATTAAATTTATTTTATTACATTTATTTTCTGATGATGTTTAGGCCAGCAGAGAAGGCCTTGAAGGCCCTGACGGACCGCCACTGAATTTATCCAATCTCTCATGGCACTGGATCTGCACATACTGTATGTCTGAGCTGTCAAGCAAGACATAACTTGACATTTTTCTTCCTCTTTTTAATCACTACTTTAGGAATAGGTGTCCAAGGCATTGCCACAAATGTGTTCATAGGCTATGTAAGGGATAATGTATAGAATGCCGGTCATTATCGGAAAATAAGCCCCGACAGGGCGAACAGCATCCCGACGCGAAGCCGAGGGGAAGGGGGGTGGTGGAAATGTAGACCTCATGCTGAACCACAGAAGTTCATAGAAAATTGAAGTTTATGTGTCTCCATTTGAGAGTTGTCTCGTTCACCAGTAGCTCATATTGTCAGTTCAAGGAGACCGTATCTCTTCTTTTCCATTTCCTCTCCATAGGCTCCATTTGTTTCACAGTGTGGATGTCTGGTGCTGTGGAACTAAGGGAAATAAGTTCTTCCATCCCCAAGAACCAGTAGCTACCAGCAGATGTGTTTTAGCATGGACTCATGTTGAACCACAAAACACACAAAGCTTAACTGTCTTCACATTTCAAGACATCCTAATTTTTCTCTTTGTTCTATTTCTAGATGTGAACCCTAGATGTTTCATGTTTTCCCATACATCCTGCATTTTGGAGTCATTGACACGAAATACCCTCCTTAGGGTGGATGCTCTAGCTGCCATGTATATGAATGCAGCTTACAGCCCGTCATGATTGGAACCGAGGGCAGACACATTTATTTAGCTTCCGTTCTCCTCACAGGAAGCTCTGTAATTGTGGTTTTTACTTTGTTGATCACAAGTACTGGGATTGAGGACAGTAGACCGTTATTTTATATTCAGGGAAAGTGGTGCTTGAAAAACCATCACACAGTTGCAAGATTAGCTAGAGAAATGCAATACCACAGCAGGCATATAGGCCTGTGGATTAAATATCATTGAGGGGATAATAGTCATTTTCTACACACCCATATCTTCAAATGAGAAAGGATTTCCTGTATGAATGCTGTACCAATGGATTATATGTGTTGGGTTATTTTACAGGTAGATGAAAAGAGATAACACTGTGTGTGCTGAGTTCATGTTTTCTCAATCCCTTGTTTTGAAGAGGCTACAGGGAACTGCATTCCATTTCTGATAAGAGCACAATTGATTGAATGAAAAAGACCCAGAGACTGAATCCATGTGAAGGCCATTGCTTCACAAGGTACAACATAAAATAACTCAGAGGCACTCCAGAGGATAGTTTTTACAGCATCCTCTGTCTGCAGTTTCTGTGCTGTTGCTAAGAGACCAGTCATGTGGTTCATGCTAGCTATGGAAACTGAAGGCATCCATACCCCTGCTGCTCAGTAGAGGTGGGGGTGCAGAGCACGATGGTGGCGTGTTTGGGATAGGGGTATCGCTCACACACACATACGTGCACACACACACACACACACACACACACAGAGACACACACACACACACACACACACACACACACACACACACACACACACACACACAGAGACACAGACACACACACAGACACACACACACACACACACACAGAGACACACACACACAGACACACACACAGACACACACACACACACACAACGTACCCACATAGACCCCCCACCCTGCACCAAACACACACAGACACACATACATGCACACACACACACATGCATTCACACACCCTCACACGCACACTATGTACCCACTTAGACCCCCCACCAAACACACACATACACACATACGCACATGTACCAACATAGACCTCACCCAACCCAACCCATTTCCCCAACATGCACACACACACACACACACAAGCACACACCTTCCAGTGAACACTAGCACCACTGACATACAGTAGCACAAAGGCTCTTACAGATGGCTTCAGCGGCAGCATTGTGTTGCACATACTGCAGTTTTATTATTGTGGCAGACACTAGCACCTGAGGTGAGCTGAAAATCTCGCCAGATGAACAGTAGATTCAGCAGATTTCAGAACGCCTGAGAACCTGTGAAAAGCCAAATCATTCCCAAGCCAGCCATGGAGGTAATATATTTTTTTATGTTGGTTATACAGAGGAAAATATGTTAGATTCCTTGTGCTATTGGTTGGGGACTTCCCACAGCGGCCAATCCCCTCACTGTCACATGAAAGTAGGCTTACTCACAGCCAGCAACCTAACTCACTCACTAACTCACTCACTCAACCTACTCACAGTCAGCAACCTAACCTAAACGATATAACAACTGCCCAACCATAGATCCTGCACAGCAGGATACAACCATGTACAATTGCACCCGGGATCCTTAAAGCCCTTTCTTCACAGTACAACATGCCCTGTCTGAATGTGGCAGAGTGGGCTATGCCTCTGCCTCAACAGTCCATCCCCCAGTTGTAGTAACACTGATTACTGGGCGGGCTGATATTTTGATTTCTATAACTGATGGTTCAAATCCTTGATTGTGATTGGCTAAAAGCCGTTGTAAAATCCAGCACAACCTTACAATTTGACCTCATAACATTCTATGATAGCATTCCATATTACTGCGCAGCGAATGGCAAGGCAAGGCTGTGTATTCATATAGTGCATTTCATACCCAGTGTTCCATCTGGCTGTTGCGTTGCTTCAAGGGTTGCGTGTCAACGATTTATTTAGGAACTATATTTTTTAGTGGCGGAAGAATGACGGTTTATCATTAAACTATTGTTTCTTAAATTGAATTGTCTTTATTTATGAACCCCTATCAAATATTTGTAGTAACAGTTTTAGAAAAGCAATAAGCCCCGCGAGTCCGTGATTTGCGCTGATTTTAGAACAGGTAAGGCAACTCCCCTTACCTGTTCTAAATTAAATATATATCCCATCATAGGTCACGGGGAGATACTTCCTCCTAACCTTGTTTTGATTCCGGGTGCCCATTGGTTAGTATGGTGGCGCGGGGTTGCAAGTTGCACTACTTGGACCAATGCTGCTAACGAAGGTAAGCAACTTTGGTGTTGAGCCACTTTGTCCATTGCTGCACCTTGGATGGTTTCTAAAACGGCTCGTTCCCTTTTCTGTGGTTCAGTGTCTCCGGCACAGCCGGTGTAGCGGTTGCTCTGATGCCGGGTGCTCTGTGGCAATCAGCTAGAGGTAGGCTGGTTTCAGTAACTAGTACCGCTCTGTATTTTAATATGTAGGGTTAGTTACGAGTACGGCTCTGTATTTTTATGTATTAGTTATAACTAACAATGCTATTCCCCTCTCTGTTTCATTATAAGTTGTCGAGCTATCATAGCTCCGTCCGAGACTCGCTGTCCCTGAGTGTGCAGTCATTGCAGCTCGGCACGAGCAGAGAATCGCCAACTGCCTTCCCGCCCTGGACAAGGCTGCTGTTCTGCTGTGAAATTGCATGTTTAGAATTGACCGCATGCTCATGTTTTGTTCGTTTGTTTGTTTGTTTGTTTCTATCCTTGTTTTCCTGCATGCATGGGGCTAGGCTGGATGTTGCTTCCATCTACGCTACTTGGCCTGCATGTTTGTTGATTTGTTGATTTGTGTTTTTGCTATGCCAGCTAGGGTGGTGGTAATTATGAGTATCTAGCTTAACTTTTTGTTGCGGGCGTGTGCATCTGTGTGTGGGGGGGTGTGTGCATGCCGTTAAGGTAACCCTGGTTACTGTGACAAGACCTGCTACTCCCTGCTGCCATTGGAGGTCTTCTCAGCCCTTAGTCCCTCTGCTAAGATAAGTAGCCTCAGTGATACAGCAACACTTAAGTCCACTCCTTGACTTGCTACTGTAAATGGGTTGCTAATTCCAGTGCCTCTCTCTCTCTCCCTGGACAGGTGTGGTGTGTTTTCCTGTGAGCGACAGGCTGACCCCCAGGTGGTGGAGCCCCCCCTTCACTTTTCCTTGCTGTGCGCACAACGGTTGCCCTGTTTTTGGAGTGCAGTGTGAATTTGTTTTATGCACGTGTGGAGTGTGTCTTCTGGGTCTCTCCTGTCCCCGCTCTGGGAAAGTCCTGCTCGCCACGGTAAGCCACGGCCCTGCTCCACCTCTTAGTCCTGGCCACTGGTCAATCCCCGCACTGCTACGGCCATCTCACCTGCTTCCTATTTGGCTCATAGCCCACTGGCTAACATTGCATAAATCTGCTGAGTGTGTTTATTGTATGTATGAACGTATACTGAAAGTAGCTGTCGTGCCAGCCTACTCACTGACACAGGTTCAATCCCCTCTGAGACACACAACACCAAGCTGGGTATATTTAATTGATTTTATTGTAAGGGTCAACAGCAACACGCAAGCTCAACAGCATGGACAGACAGTACCTCCACAAAGCAATATGATGGGTCACACTCAACCCACATGAACCCACCCCCTGGCTTACATAAGAGTGGACAGGTTGAGACTACCAGCCACCACTACACATCAAGGAGCAGCCCACATAATGCAGCTAGAAATGTTCCAACATTACAATCAAAACTCATAGAAAAATAAGTGCACAAAAAGGAAGCAACACAAATGAAACTAAATCTGATTCACCTCTCAGAAGAAAAATGAATTAAACATCAATCCACTACAAACTGCTCACACCAGTGTACAGGGGACAAATGATCAGCAAACAAATGATAGCCAAGGCAAAAACACAATATTGGTAATCGGTACACTTCCAGCCTGCACACGTTGGCCCTCGCCAATGCCACCCACATGGATAAGAGAGGCTTGCAAAGACTCCGCCCACCCTCCTGAGCAGGTGTGCTGCCTGACCAGATATTTAAGGTAAGTCCAATTCAATTTGGTCGGCGGCCTTCCCCCACGCCGACCAAAATAACAAAACAATCCACACGTATACAATACTTGTTGTTAGTCCCCAGAGTTCCAAGCGTCGCGCCGTCCTATCCTACGAGGAGAACGTGATCCACTGGCTCAACGTAGGCTGCCGTGCGACCCCTCTCAGTCCCGCAGTCGAACAAGCGAACCCTGGCAATCACAATCACAGTACTCAGCAACACGCCAAGTGCTAGGCACCAGCCGACTCACAAATCAGTCAACGTTTGGTATTTTGTACTTTCCTTTTCGCCGACAGTAACTCGCGTTGCTCTCCCTCTCTCTTCACAGTGCTGCTTCCGGGTTCGCGTCGGCCACCGCTTCCCGATCCACACCTCCAGGAGACAAGATAACGAAATCACACACACACACAGCGACCCAATGGTGGCCCAGTCACGCCAGTATAAAAACCACGAGCCAAACACTTTCCTTTGCTGGCATGCGATCATGCATTCCTCTTTTTCCCCCAGTCGGCTGCTCTGCAGGTGTTTGTTGTATTCACTCCCGCTCCGTCGCAGCGCGATGGCGTCATTTCCCCGGGCCACCTGGGAAGTCGAGTCTCTCGCAGATAGGGACGTCCCGTATAAAATAGGACTGCTCCCGCCACTGTTTCAATCATTCAATAAGCTGGCCGTGTGCATTAGTCCATAAAAGGAGTTCCTGTCAGTCCACACGGCCAGTCGGCAATTAAACAGATTGCATTATTACACACATTACATTGAACACAACCCTCCACCAATAAACCCCACATATCATACAGAAACCAACGCTATGCCCCAGTCCACATATGACATAGCTCTGCTTGGTTGTTGTGTGAGAGGCAACAGCCTGTGCTAGAATTACCCTGTACCTGTTTACTCCTGTTGTTTGTCTATTAATAAACTGTATTTATGGAACCCATGTCTCCGGCCTAAAAGTGGTACGAACTTGTGTTTGCCTTGTTTGAACAAGCAAGCTTAGTCTATCTTTGTCCTAGGGTGACTACCTAGGTGGCGTAGTCGACATTCCCAATCATTCTGACCATTTACCTCGCCACTGTCACATTTGGCGTGGTCGGCAGGATTTCACTCAATACAGGCAGAGACGTGAGTTCCCTCATTGGTGCTGTTTATGTGTAATTGTTTTGTGATTTTCACCCAGGGTCAAATTACTTATTGCAGCAACAGAACAGCAGCCTCTGTCCCAAGGGGCCCCATAACGAGCAGAGGAAGGCGATCGTTGGTTTGTTTCGTGTGGTAGTGCTGCCTTCCTGGTTAGCATGGAGGAGGAGGTGCAGTGGTTGAAAGATTTAGTTGCACAGCTCATGGCTGATAATGAGCGCCTTCGTAGAGAACGGTCCCCTCCTAGGGAGTCTGAGCCTGAGCCTATGTCTCAGCCCCCGCCTGAGCCCCCGCCTGAACCCAAGCCCAGGGCTGCCCACTCTGTCACTGAGCGGCTTGTGGTCTTTCCACGAGATCGGAAATGTCCAATCTTCAATGGTAAGACAGGCCTTGACATAGCAGAATGTATAGAGGAGGTGCAGGCATGTATGCGTGCTCCTCATCTTTCTGCTGCAGATCAGGCCTTTTTTGTTTTCGACCATTTAGAAGGAGAGGCAAAGGAGGAGATTCAGTATCGCCCTAGCGCCGAACGATCAGATGCCACTAGGGTTCTGGCTATTCTAAATGAGTTGTATGGGTGTAGCCAGTCTTATGTGACCCTCCAGCAAGCTTTCTTTTCTAGACGGCAACAGGAAGGGGAGACACTGCAAGAATTTTCCCTAGCCCTGATGGCTTTAATGGAACAGGTCAAACAGCGTGCCCCTAGTGGCGTGCCTAATGCTGACGTTCTCCTCCTCGACCAATTCGTTGAGCATGTATTGGACAGTGCTCTCCGTAGAGCGCTGAAACAGCTAATTCGCCGCCAACCACTGGCTACTTTGCTGGACGTGCGTAGGGAGGCCATTAGATGGGAACAAGAGGAATTTCCGGGTGGAGCTAGGGCGCGTAGTTGCTCTCTCCCCACGGCCTATGGCTTACAGTATGGTATGCAGGGCCGTTCTCACCCAGCCTCCCCTGTATCTCCACGGGGTGGTGAGTGGGCAGAGTTTAAAGAGCTGTTGCAGCAACAGCAGGAGCAGCTTGCCCAGCTCACCCAGACCGTGACCTCGATACAGAACCCCCAATCATATAACAGGGCCCCACGCAATGGTTCCTTGATATGTCGACGGTGCCAGCAGCCCGGGCATTTTGCCAGGGAGTGTGACGGGCAACAGTTAACCTTTTGCTCCAGGGCTAGTTCCACCTCTGGTCCACCCTCAGACCTTCTGAGAGTATCTCAATCTTCCCACTAGCAGGGAAACTAAAGCCCACTGAGCTACCGAGCCACAGCTCTGTTGGGGAATCCACCAGCTCACATGGTCATGAGGTATTGGCACTTATGTCCTCATGTCCAAACATTAATGTCTCAATAGGGGGGGTTACTGTGTCTTGCTTATTGGATACCGGGTCCATGGTATCCACTGTGACTGAGGGTTTCTTCCTGCAACAGTTCGAACCATGGGGTCAGGAACGTCTCAACTTATGTCATTGGCTTCAGCTTAAGGCTGCAAATGGCCTTGCTATTCCTTATATTGGCTACTTGGAGTTGGAGGTGGTACTGTGTGGTAAGGTAATGCCTCGTTGTGGTATCCTAATAGTGAAGGACCCTCCTGGAGGCCCACCTGCTGTCCCTGTGATCCTTGGTATTAATGTGATTCGCCGGTGTTACCAGGAACTGTTTGGGGCACATGGCCCTTCTCTTTTTGACTCTCCCTCTGTGTCACAAGCTCCAGGTCTCGTCGTCGAGGCATTACAGCGGTGCCACCTGTCTGCAGCCCAGACTCCCAGGACTGCCCAGGTCAGAAGCCCACGGGCTGTCCACATAGCTGTGGGGACAATGAAGTTCGTTGCCAGTACCTGTTCAGAGCAGCTGTCCAGTCAGACTGCGCTGTTCAAACCTCCCGACTCGGGGTTGCCAGCAGTAACCTTGTTTGGTCCATGTCATCAGAGGCACGGCCTATGTCCCTATCATAAATGTAGGAATAACTGAAGTCCTTCTTTATCCTCGGGTGAGTATGGGATCCTTAAGTAGTGCAGAAGTTATCAGCCTGCCATCTGGTGTTTCAGAGGTTCGGCCTATCACTGCTACCCATTCCTCACAGGAAGCCACCAGCTCTGTGCCAGATAGGATCGACGCGGTGGATTTGTCGGCTTTGTCTGGACAAGAATAGACAGAGGAGAGGAGCCTGTTACAGAGGTATAGCTCGGTTTTCGCAGCTCATGCGATGACTTAGGTTGCACCAATTTGATATCCCATGACATCCCACTACTGGACGACATACCTGTCCGACAAAGGCACCGACGTATTCCCCCCTCGGATTACGAGACGGTCAAAGCTCATATCAACCAGCTTTTAGAGTCACAGGTAGTTAGGGAGAGTAGTAGCCCTTACGCGTCCCCTATTGTCATTGCAAAAAAGAAAGATGGGAGTCTACGCATGTGGGTAGACTATCGCCTGCTAAACAATATGACATGTAAGGACTCTTTTCCCCTACCTCGTTTTGAGGAAAGTTTGGATGCACTTGCGAGGGCCCAGTAGTCTTCCACACTGGACCTTGCTAGCGGTTACCATCAAGTCCCCGTCTCTGAACAGTCTAGGCCCATAACAGCCTTCTGTACTCCATTTGGTCTGTTTGAATGGAACAGGATGCCCTTTGGGCTATGCAATGCACCGAGCACCTTCCAACGCTTGATGCAGCGAATGTTCGGAGACCAACAGTGCCAGTCCTTGCTCCTCTACCTAGATTACATTGTTGTCTTTTCTTCCTCTGTCACCCAGCATTTACAACGGTTGGAAGTTGTTCTCAGTCGCCTCCACAAAGAAGGGCTGAAAGCCAAATTGGAAAAGTGCGCTTTCTTCCGCAAACTGGTCTGTTACCTTGGACACGTGATTTCCAATAAGGGGGTGTCCACCGATCCAGCTAAAATTGAGGCAGTGGCGACATGGCAGCGGCCCTGCCACATTTCAGAGTTGCGCTCATTTCTTGGGTTTGCCAGTTATTACAGGCGCTTTGTGGAGGGCTTTGCAAAGCTGGCAAGTCCACTGCACAAACTAGTGGCAGCCCTCTCTGGGACAAGGTTGAAACGGGGATCCCGCCAGGTAAATGATTCGGCGTGGACAGCCCAGTGTGAAGAGAGCTTTGAGGCTTTGAAGGCAAGGCTGATCTCCGCACTGCTTCTGGCTTACGCTGATTTCGCTCTGCCTTTCATCTTAGAGATTGACGCTGGCCATTGCAGTCTCGGAGCAGTCCTCTCCCAGAAACAGGAGGGAGTAGTATGTCCCGTTGCTTATGCCACCCACCGAGCACAACATGGATAATTACAGCTCCATAAAGTTGGAATTCCTTGGGCTCAAGTGGGCCTTGACTGAGAAGTTTAGAGAGTACCTGCTAGGGAACCAATGTGTTGTGTTCATGGATAATAATCCCTTAAGCTACCTCAAGTCTGCCAAGTTAGGGGCTACAGAACATCGGTGGGCCGCCCAGCTTGCAGCCTTTAATTACGAGATTAAATACCGCTCTGGTCGCAGCAATCAGAACGCTGATGCCCTCTCTAGGCAGTATATGTCTGGTGGTAGTCTAGGCGAGCACACCCTCCCAGAGACTTCCCTGTAAGCAAAATGACGTCCCCTCGACGTCCTGTAATGGTCTCTCTGAACGTTCTAAAAACGTAAATGTGTATGGTTCCCTTGACAACTTTAGGACGTTTTGCACGACGTTCCAAGACCGTCCCGAGGACGTTGCGGTGACAATTGGGAAACGTTTTCTATAGGTCCTGGGGACGTTCTGCAGGACGTTGCAAGAACGTCCCTAGGACATTGCGGTGACGTCTGGAAAACGTGTTTCTATAGGTCCTGGGGACGTTCTGCAGGAAGTTGCAAGAACATCCTGAGGGCATTGTGGTGACTTCTGGAAACCTTGTTTTAGACGTCCTGGGGACGTTATTCAAGGACGCACCGCGGACGTAGCAGGCACGGTGTTTTTGCTGAGCTAAATGAAAAAAATAAAATAATAATAGATCGCGGTGCTGTCATTTCGCTTACATGGCTCACACACACACGTTCAAGATTATTTATATAGCACATTTTATATGATATACATAGACACACACAGAGACACAAACGCGCTTTCAAACTTGATTGCGAGGCATGGGAATTGAACCGTAAACCTTCCTATTACTAAACCACTTCGCTACCACTTCACTACCATTGTCTGATTCTTATTTTGTCACTTTAACACCTTTATCACAGTGTGAGACAGCCAACAAACTTAGTCATTTTTTCCGAGGGTTTGAGAAAAAGCATATTGTAGCGATCTCAGTCACTACGCATTGAGGGTTTTCCGTAATGATTCCTTTTTTAATTAACATCCATGGCAGGGACGTGCGGGCAGGGAGGCAGAATAACTAGCCAAACTAAGAATGATGAAATAAAATAAATATGAATGCTTCTCTACTGATCTGTGCTATAAATTTAATGTCTGCATGATTCCAATACAATGCATAGCCTACATAGGAAGGTCTATCAAGTCTAGCGTTAACATTGAGCTTTCCACAGGCCTTCAAAGATGCTGCAACAGAAAGCTCACCGGTCAAATTGTCTGGTTGGAATTTCTTAAACATCCCGTCTCGCAAACACAATCTGGATTTGACAACAATCCAAATATTTAGGCCTATAAAGCAAACGTGCACTGCCTTTATTATGTTTTAAAGGAACAGGCTAATCTGCCGTTAGAAAGTTATTTAACAACACGCATATGTTGCATTATACTGTCTATGCCCGTACGAGAGCGCCGGAGCCGCCAGAGCTCGCACTCGCAGCATATTGAAAATTGGAGCAGTGAACTTAGTTAAAATTTTTGAATTATGAACAATGAACTGAACTAGTCAAGGTTCAAGGTGCGAGGATATTGATAGTCACAGTAAAATTTTCTGTTAGCACTGTGAAAAGGCTACGCAAAGGATTCACAAGAGGGTCGAATAATTTTAGAATCTCTGCTCTCATTGAACAGAGCAATGACCATGTTGCGGCGCTCATTTTAACGCCACAGCAGGTTGCGATTAAAGGCCACTTATTGACGCGCATCAGACATTAATGTTTTTGTTTCCCATTGTAAACTTAGGAAAACAAACATGTTGCATTCTAAACTAGCTGATTATGTTATTATTTAAGCTATGCAGGCCGTCAGTTTTCTTCAATAGGCTAATTTAGAAGCAGAAATAGATATTTGGCCGGCTTATCATTAAAATGTCTCGCAAATGAAAAACATTTTTCTCTAGCGGAACCTCTGGTTCAGAGAGGACCATCAGAGGACGTCAAGGGGACGTTTTGGAAGGACCGAATGCGAACGTCCCGCAGAGGACCACAGGTAAAGGTTACTGGGACGTTTTTAAAGGATGTCCTGGGGACGTATGCTGAGAGACCAAATAAGAACGTTCCCTAATAGTCCTTTTTAAGGCTCATGCAAACGTCACGCAGAGGACCTGCAGGTAAAGGTCACGGGGACGTTTTTAAAGGATGTCCTGGGGACGTATGCTGAGAGACCAAATAAGAACGTTCCCTAATAGTCCGTTTTAAGGCTCATGCGAACGTCACGCAGAGGACCTGCAGGTAAAGGTAACGGGGACGTTTTTAAAGGACGTCCTGGGGACGTGTGCTGACCAAATTATAAGGTTCCCTAATAGTCCGTTTTAAGGCTCATGCGAACGTCACGCAGAGGACCTGCAGGTAAAGGTAACGGGGACGTTGTTAAAGGATGTCCTGGGGACGTATGCTGAGAGACCAAATAAGAACGTTCCCTAATAGTCCGTTTTAAGGCTCATGCGAACGTCACGCAGAGGACCTGCAGGATAAGGTAACAGGGACGTTTTTAAAGGACGTCCTGGGGACGTGTGCTGAGAGAACAAATTATAATGTTTCCTAAAAGTCCGATTTAAGACTCATGCGAACGTCACAGAAGGACCAACCGTAGACTTGCTACGAACGTCAAAAACGTTCTGGTAACGTCCTTTAGCGAACGTTGTGCCGGGGACCAATTGGGGACGATTGGGGACCTTGCGAATGTCCTGTTAACGTCCTGGGGACGTTCCCTGTTTGCGGGGTTTGGTCCCGGTCGGCCTGCAGCAGGTCTCCCCACCCGCCCTAGTGGTGTCGCAAACACAGTCAGTGATGGCGGTCTTTCCGGGTCACTCCCCCTCTGAGATCCGCTCCATGCAGGAGACCGATCCTCTCTTGAAAGAGGTCTCCACCTACTGCTGACGAGCGACGACGGGTCCCTACACCAGCTCTGGGGTTCCTGCGCCACTGGGACCGGTTGGTGGAAAAAGAGGGTGTATTACATCGCCAGGTTTTCCGGCCAGATGGGGGGGAGGAAGATTTACAGCTTCTCCTGCCCGCCGCCCTCAGAGAAGAAACTCTGAGACAGCTGCATCAGGACCATGGCCACCAAGGTGTCGAGCACACCACTGAACTAGTGCGGCGCCATTGTTATTGGCCAGGTCTATTTGCCGATGTCAAACAGTGGTGTAGGGAATGCGATCGGTGCCAAGTCGCTAAGGATTCTGGCACGGTCCACTACAGCTTCATGGGTCACCTGCTTGCATCTAGGCCCAATGAGATTGTGGCTATTGAGTTCACCCAGTTGGAGCCAGCACAAAATGGGGTAGAGAACGTGCTTGTTATAACGGATGTATTCAGTAAGTACACCCAGGCTATCCCTACACGAGATCAACGGGCTTCAACAGTCGCTAATGTGTTCCTGAATGAATGGTTTTACCGGTTTGGTGTCCCTAGCCGCATTCATTCTGATCAGGGTAGGTGCTTTGAGGTCCACCTGATCAAGCAGCTTTGCTCCCTATATGGCGTGATGAAGTCTCGCACCACCCCATATCACCCCGCTGGTAATGGGCAGTGTGAGCGGTTTAATCAAACCCTCCATAACCTCTTGCGCACCTTGCCAGTGTCGCGTAAACGTGACTGGACTTGCTGCCTCCCACAGGTTGTCTACTGCTACAACACCACCCCTCACCAAGTCACTGGAGAGTCTCCGTTCTTTTTAATGTTTGGACGGGAACCCACTCCCCCCATAGACTTTCTCCTTGGACGGGTCCAGGAACCAGTACCAGGGACGGTGCAGGACTGGGTAGTGGAGCACCAGGCAAGGCTCAGAGTGGCTTTTGAGGGGGCACAAGAGCAATTGCGCGCATCGGCGGGCCGTCGAAAAGAGCGGCACGACCAAAGGGTCCATGAGGCACCTTTGCAGGTGGGTCAAAGGGTCTACCTTCGTGACCACAGTGCTAGGGGTAGGCACAAAATCCAGGACCTTTGGAGTCTACTGATCTACCAGGTGATTAAAGCGCCTCTGGGAGAGAAGGTTGTTTACACCATTGCCCCAGTAGACAACGTGCATAAGGTACAGACGGTCCATCGTGATCTTTTAAAGGCCCAAGTCACCTCTGCCTCTACGGCTCAGCAGCCCAAGGCTCCCATCCCAACAGTCTCTGTCACGCCCTCAGTTGACCCTCCTGGGGAGGAGGACCTATGGCTCATGGTTCGGGACACACCCCCAGTCTACTTGGTTGGCCCAATCGTATTTGCTACCGATGGGGCCATTGAGCCGGCACCTTTGGAACATACGACGGCTCCAGAGGACTGTTTCATACAGGAGGGGAGCCTACCATTGCTTGCCCCTGAAACCCCTGTTGAGACTCCTAGCCTCACCCAACCGGTCCTGCATCGGACTGTGCATTCCACTGCGGGTGGGCACTCGAACGTTCATCATCTCCCAAAGCCCACTGCAAACAATGATGGAGAGTAGGTACCTTCACCATTTGGACCCAGTGGTAGCCAGTCGGTAGCAGAGGTTGGCATCAACCCTTATCGAATTCTGGGCTTACAGGTCGTAGTCGTCTGGGCGATGACTCAAAAAGAGTGGGGTAGAATGTGGCAGAGTGGGCTATGCCTCTGCCTCAACAGTCCATCCCCCAGTTATAGTAACACTGATTACTGGGCGGGCTGATATTTTGATATATAGGCCATCATAGGTCACGGGGAGATACTTCCTCCTAACCTTGTTTTGATTCCGGGTGACCATCGGTTAGTATGGTGGCGTGGGGTTGCAAGTTGCACTACTTGGACCAATGCTGCTAACGAAGGTAAGCAACTTTGGCATTGAGCCACTTTGTCCATTGCTGCACCTTGGATGGTTTCTAAAACGGCTCGTTCCCTTTTCTGTTTAGCACGAGTGGTTCAGTGTCTCCGGCACAGCCGGTGTAGCGGTTGCTCTGACGCTGGGTGCTCTGTGGTAATCAGCTGGAGGTAGGCTGGTATCAGTAACTAGTACCGCTCTGTATTTTAATATGTAGGGTTAGTTAAGAGTACGGCTCAGTATTTTTAAAGGCGCATTAGTTATAACTAACAATGCTATCCCCCTCTCTGTTTCATTATTAGTCCGAGACTCGCTGTCCCTGAGTGTGCAGTCATTGCAGCTCCGCATGAGCAGAGAATCGCCAACTGCCTCCCCGCCCTGGACAAGGCTGCTGTTCTGTTCTGCTGTGAAATTGCATGTTTAGAATTCGCCGCATGCTCATGTTTTGTTTGTTTGTTTGTTTGTTTGTTTCTATCCTTGTTTTCCTGCATGCATGGGGCTAGGCTGGGCATGTTGATTCCATCTCCGCTACTTGGCCTGCATGTTTGTTGATTTGTGTTTTTGCTATGTCAGCTAGGGTGGTGGTAATTATGAGTATCTAGCTTAACCGTGTTTTGTTGCGGGCTTGTGCATCTGTGTGTGTGGGTGTGGGTGTGGGTGTGCCGTTAAGGTAACCCCGGGTACTGTGACAAGCTGCTACTCCCTGCTGCCATTGGAGGTCTTCTCAGCCCTTAGTCCCTCTGCTAAGATAAGTAGCCTCAGTGATACAGCAACACTTTAGTCCACTCCTTGACTTGCTACTGTAAATGGGTTGCTAATTCCAGTGCCTCTCTCTCTCTCTCCCTGGACAGGTGTGGTGTGTTTTCCTGTGAGCGACAGGCTGACCCCCAGGTCTGACGTCCCAGAGCTACCCCCCTTCATGCTCATAATTGGTAAGAACACATGTCAGATTTCACATATCTCAGTTTTACTTCAGGGTAATTCACGACCCCAAGTAGTCTGCAAGCGCCTTAGCCACAACCACTGGCTCGATTTTCAGCAGCCTCAGACCACTCCTTTAAAGCTCCTTTGAGTGACCGTCCTCAAAAAACTAAATCCAACAGAGGTGTTGGCTGATTTAGCTACAAAGCCTCTAACCTGTCTCCTCGACTGTCGACTTTGTGTTTGCCAACCTCGTTGCCTTGCTTCCGCTAGACTAGAGCAGACTTTAGCTCCTTCCTTTTAAATTCTTCATCAATCGTATCTTCAAAGGGAATCGTTAGCTCAATAAAGTAAACAATGGGCTCACACTCAGAAAACAACACTGTCTGGTCTCACAGTCAGTCACAACAATACAACAATTGCCCCATTTGCCAGTACTCTTTGTGCTTGCCTGGTATCCACTTTTCTGGCCCTCTCGCACAAAATAAAACCTACTGTCCCTGTCATCGCCTATGTCTACACATGTAGCGTTCCTGGGTCGGGCTACATTTATGTCCAGACAAAATATGTTATAATGAGCCAACACCCGAACACAACTTCCAGCTTCTGTCTTCACTCACTTAGGTTCTGCACAGCTGGAAAGACATCATAAATGGCTACAATAATGGATTTAAGACGGTTTGTGTCCATAGCCCAAAGTGATCTCCAGCTAATCTTCCTCATCTTACCACCATGCCAGTTCATCCATTGCCTTGTTTTGCTTCAGAAGCCGCTGCTGCTCATCTAGTTTCCTCTTCTTGCTAGTGAACAAAGCTAGTTACCATCTGGCTCCTCGCTAGCAGTGTCGCCCTTACCTCATACTTTTCAACTGTCACCTAGCCCAAACCCTGTACCTGCCCAATGATATCCCCATGCTATAATACTTCTGGTGCATGTTGAACCACTTCTCGTGGATTCCACTTCTTCCCTGTTTTAATGTTGGAGCAGTGTTCTTGACTACTGGATCCTTAGACTGTGACAAAGTCTTCTCCAGGCTGGTCTTAGCATTTGAACTCCAATGTCCAATTGGTGGTGTGTTCATTAAACTACAGATAGCAAATGGTAAATCATTAACCTTGAACAAAGCATACACCCAGGTAAAGTTGCTGTTCAGAGGACATTTAAAAGAAATGATTCATAGGAACTTAATTCTAATCAAATGTCCATACAAAATGATCAGGCATAACTGTAATGTTTTTACCATTTTGGTTTGCTTGATTGCTGGGCAAAATACCTTGCTGGGATTGGCTTGCTATTATCATTTCTTTATGATACATTTCACACTGTACACTTACAGGCCCTAACATTTATTGAATCCTAACATCAAACCTCTCTAATAATAGAAGCAAAACAATTGCACATCCTACTAAAAAAAGTAGAGAAATGTTGAGAATAAGACATCATTATTGCACCAAATTATGTTTATTGATGGTAATTGGCTTTAGAAGTTGGTGGCGAGTGGAATGGATGTCAAATTTGGTCATTTTGCCTTCATTTCTGTGGACAAGAAAGGCTTGTTTAGACAAGGAGGGAAGAATGGTCACTTGCCAAAACTAAAGCTTAATGAAATGGATGTTAATACTGTACAGTTTGTTAATGAACACGTCATTTGTAATGCTGGTGCCAGAACACATGGTTATTTTTTTGAATAAAATGACTGGTTATTAAAGATAAGGTTTCAGAAATGGGTTATGCCATATCTGTAAAAAACCTCTCAGTCATGTCAAGTCATGGCACTGCCCATATTCAAACATCACTGACAGTTATTTAAAAACTTATTGAACAACTATCAAAAACCTTCCTCATATCTCCTTGACTAAGGAAGACCAACACACTCTCTTCACAAAAGTTTAATTTCCTAAGAATAATGAAGCATCATCTCAAACTCCATCATGTTGACACGGTAGTCTGTTTAAACCAGCCTGAATTATTCCAAGGCCATCATCTAAAAAAAGATAGCTTTCTTTCAAGCTCAAGATAACCAAGTGGGGACCAGTGCTTAACAGAACAAAAAACAAACCCTACAGCAAGGAGAGTGCAGGAATAATAACACCTCCCAGGCACATTTAGATTGAGGTGTGGTGACTGAATACTACTCACAGCACTTGTACAGCCTGTTGAGCCTGTTGATGTCGTTCTGGCTCATCTGGGTGGCCTTGCCGAGAGCGATGTTGCTGTTGGGGATGGGCACCATGGTGGGGCGGTTGTTCTTGGAGAAGGCATACCTGGAGGACATGGGGAGGACGTGTAGTTCAGTCTGGAACCGCTCTGTTTACTAAAATTCTGGACTCTTTGCCCAGATAAAAATGCAGTATATTTTACTGAACTAATATGTATTTTAATATCAGGAAGTACATGATTGTTTTGTGTTCTAAATATAAGTGCAAAAAATATATAACAAATGTACTAATTACAAGTACATTTCTCCCTCAGTACTACTTAAATGTACTTACAATAATTTGTATTAATTAGTACTAAATACTGTCTACCTTCAGAGACTTTACAGATGGTTTGTTGAAATTCAAGTTCAGTCTTCTCACCTTAACCAAACCCAACCCTTAACCTTAACCATAAATTGTAGTTAACAGAGTTTCAACAGATAGTTTGTTTATAATCTGAGCATCTGTAGACAGTCTTCAAAAGAATCTGTTGAATCTAATAAAAGAACTCTTTCAAGTACATACTAAAATGTTTTGAGGTATGGGAAAACTGGGGACAATTGTATCATACTTATTTTTTTAATGGGGTGAAACTATGTATTACTCTGCATCACTAAAAACTGATTTAAAGTCTATGATCAAACATTTTCTCAAATGACTATACAATCTTTAATAGTTCTTTTAGTAGGCTACTCTAGAGAAGCGAATGTACTGGAGACCCATACATAAGGTCCACCTTTTGTAGTGCTATATACACCTGACTACATACATGAAGAGGGATGAGATTTATCCCATTTAAAACACATAATTGAATTGTTTGTTTTGAATCTGATGCCACTGACCTCTCATACTGCATGACAGAGTTGTAGTCATAGGCAGTTCCCTGGTTGAGGGTGTTGATCTTGTTGAAGTTGTACTTCATATCTATAGGAATCACATGCAAGAATAGTTTGTGTTATAAATACACGCTGACTCTCCTGAAAGAAGATATTTCCATATTAATATGAGCATTATCTCTGAGAAAACCACTAGTTGCAGTGTTGATTGTTTCTGTCTCACCATCAATGATGTTCTCATAGTAGACACGAATGTGGTTGTCACGGTCGTTGCGGGTCTGCTCGTGGTTGAAGCCCAGAGCATGGAGCAGCTCGTGCTGGACGGTGCTGTGGTACAGACAGCCGGAGCGGCTCAGAGACACGGTCTGAGCGTTACCAGTACGACCAACGTAGGAGTAACATCTGGAGGACGCAGGTCAAAAACAGCAACGGGGTCACTATCACAGGAAAATAGTCTTATGGAGGTCAGCAACAACATGGTCACTATCACAGGAAACGAGCCTTACAGATCTCAGAGGCTTTGTAGGCATAGTAATAATAATACATAATAATAATAATGGATTTTATTTATATAGCACACTTAAAAATACATTGAAAGCTCGGTGCTTTACAGGGTAAAACAATCAATCACTAAAATCAAAAATAATAATAAAAAAGTCAGACAAGATAGTGGTGTAAAGCCAGTATCTGAGCCTGTAGAAAGACGTACAAGATACTGACCTACCCTCACTTTCCCTTATCTGATGAATCTCTGTTGTTAGACACTTACACTCTTGGTTTATGTAATACCAAACGAAATAATACTAAGATCAGGTCTTACTTCTCCACTTCTGATCAGATTTGGAATGCAACACATATTGTTGATAGGATCAATTCCAGGAGCTGCTTTACACCGGTGTAATTCACAGTAGACTACTCTATTGTTAAGCATGATCTGAATGGTGTCGGGTAGCTCACCCGCTGCGAGATTCGATGCTGATGTAGTCCCTCTCGTTGGAGCGGCGCTTGAAGCGGATGCAGGAAGAGGAGGCGAAGGAGTCCAGACCACGCTGAATGATGGACAGCTCGCGGGAGGCTGTTGGGAGCGAAAATTAAACATTGCCTTATTTGGCAAGTCTCCTTAGAGAGCGACAGGGTAGCAACACATCAGAGTGACTGTAAAGATGAACCACGTGGGGGGGAAAACCTCATCATCGCATTGTGATAATGTTGTCATTCACTGTCACTAGCGGTATTTATGAAGATTTCTGTCGCAAACAAACAAAAAAAATGTGCTACAGCACAGAGGTTGCTGGAACAGACCAGCATATCATTCTTACTGAGAATGCAGTTAGTATGAATTGTCACCTTTTCACTGTTTTATTTAGCAAACTGGACTCACAGTAGTGGTTGGCAATGACATAGGGCACGTAGACCTTGCCGTCATTGTACTTTCCCCACATGCAACCACGGGAAGTGCAAGGGTCGGCATTCCTCTCAGCCTCGTTGAAAAGGGCGATGTCTCCCATCAGCTCGGGCTCATCAAAGTCAGGAGCTGGAGGAGCGAATTGGAGAGACCATTATTAAAGACCACATTCAACAGCATCCTAACCCTTACAAAACATTCTTGATAAAACCACACAAATATATAGATACAATGTCTGTGTGCAAATGTGGAAAAGTAGCCGACAATATCATTCACATCTGTTAAATTGGCCTACTGCTGATTTTCCTCTGTAGGAGTATGTACATAATATAACCAATACATTTAACATTGAAGCACATAATAAATACCAGTTTTATAACTGTAATCTGGGATAAGAACAACAAGACAACAATTAAGGCCAATTAGGAATAATATATCTGTGTGAATACATCATAATAATTTATGTTTATAGTTTTGGCATCAGGTAATATGATATAATGGCGGGGTGCCCATACTCAGGTCCCTGTTGGCCCTGTCCAGCAGCTCAGAGACAGACAGCTCGGCAGTAGTGTCCTCCTCCACAGCATTCTCTATTGGGAGCGGCACAGACATCACACACACACACACACACACACACACACACACATAATCAGCTGCAGGCACTTTGGGTCAGTTCAATGACAGAGATAGTTCATTTAATTATGAAGAAGGAATTTAGTCATGAAGCACATGTCAAAGGTACTCTTTAAATTTAGGTGGAAGCCTTTTTTTATGAATTCACTTCTTACCGAATTACCGATTACCTTGACTACAATAAGTTGATAGATTTCTTTTTTTTTTTTTTTTTTACTCACCTGTCTGAGAGAGGAAGCAGGATTCATATGGTATTATTGAGAAGAGAAAGGATGAGATGAGAGGTTAGAGCACATTCATTTTGTAATCATTTCAAATGAAATCAGTCTTGCATCACATAGTATATATATACAGTATATATATATTTACATACATATACTGTAGATATATTGTATAGCATATACATTCAGTGATGCAGGAATATCATTAATATCAGTAGGAAAAGTGAAGTGTGAGAGCATGCACATGTGAAAAGGGTTCTGTAATAGTCGTCAAGTGTGAGAGCACGCACAGGTGAAAAGTGTTCTACTGTTCTACTATTGTTGATTACTTCTATGACATACTAATCTGCTTAAATTCTGCAGTTAGAGAATAAATTGATTGTGGGCAAAGTGGAATACACATTACACCAATTTTATGCATAGTCTCGTATTGTAGATTTCCTGCTTGATTTAGATTACAGTTTGGCCCGTGACATAAATTGAATTGGACATATGTGCCCTGAGAGAATAGAAAGGCTCGTCAGTGACAGATAAAGAGTGACTTTGGAGTAAGACCTCGTCGACGTAAGATCAGGTTGCATGTGTAGAATTAAAGACGTCAATGGGGACAACGATCCTCACCTCCACCTCCTCAGCCCAGGCAGACACCAGCAGCAGGGCCAGCAGACCCACAGCGAACTTGAACACAGCCATGACAGACTGTACGCAGAATAGAAAACAAACATGAGTATTCAACACAGTTAAGCATTGCATGTTAGTGGTAGTCATTTTGGGTGGAGAATGGTAGCTTTTATTTTTACAGTTATCCTTCTCGTAGTGGTCGTGTTACTTTCTACCTATGAGATATAAGGATTACAATAAATTATGATCGTTAGGCGTATTTACACTTTAACCAGCACCATGAATGTATGTGAGTCCCATGCTATGTTGAGTTTATTTGTACACTGAAACAGAAAGAATGAAAGAAAACACTTGTATGCATCTGATTTTTGTCCTTTCACACAAGTGACTTACCTTTGAAGTGTCAGAAAGGCATTGACTGCTGGACCATGGGAGGACTGCAACGTTTTATACCTGTACCCTCGCACACATGCTGATAACTCATCCCAAATATGGCCAAACCATGTGCTTGCCTGGGCACTTTTTATCTGAGCAAACAGTAACTCCTGCTTCCATGCTAATTCTTGCAGGGACATGGGAACATATAGGAAATTATAACATGGTCTGGCGGTTTTATCATATATCAATATGTGCACAGCCTTGGCAAGGCACATTCAGGTGTTCCTTTCCCAAATTCCTTGGCTCCATGTTGACTGTTGACATGAATATACCTGAGCTTTTGTTGTGTCATTGCGAATACCATTTCCACAGCTACAAGTAAACAAATACCTAGCTTCATTTATTAGTCCCTCAGTATTGCATTAAATTGTACAATGTGTGGTCAATATTCTTTGATTTAATTTAAGCATTTTTAAATATATATCTAAATTTCATTCCTCAATGTTTTATGTTTGATTCAATCAGTTAAATAGTTTGTTTCACTTGTTCAGGTTTCATAATGTAATGTAATAATGTTTGTCTTGTCATAGAAATGTCTCAGAAGATTTAAGTGTTGAGGTAGAAGATTTATTTCAACAGTAGGCCAAGAGTATACACAAAGTGGATGTTTTTAAACATACGAAAGAACTATTAATTGATGTTTAATAATTAATTGATGAAGTTGTTTGGTCAATTCACAGCCACTTCAAGATGTGCAACAGTAGCTTAATTTAAATTTCTCTGAAACAAGTAGCCGTATACTTGTAAATATTAGTGTGAATCTAAATCAGGGAGCAACCTGAGTCTCCAAAATAGATGCTTGCCAAGAATGATAAAAACCATGAAAAAAAGCCATGAATTTAATATTTTTCCATGAGATGTTACCAAGGTTCATTGTTCGCTCCTCCCCTGTGAGATCTGCAGCAGCTGCAGGCCTCATATCTCTTGCTGTTTGATCTTTATTGACTCTTTAATTAAGGGCAGGGCCATCGTATGTTGGTCGGTGAAAATCCTATTCTACGCATCTAACTCTACACATCTTACTCTACACATCTTACTCTACACATCTTACGCTACCCATCTTACTCTACGCATCTAACTCTACACATCTTACTCTACACATCTTACTCTACACATCTTACGCTACCCATCTTACTCTACCCATCATACTCTACACATCTTACTCCACCCATCTTACTCTACAAATCTAACTCTACCCATCTTTCGCTACCCATCTTACTCTACCCATCTTACTCTACGCATCTTACTCTACCCATCTTACGCTACACATCTTACTCTACACATCTTACTCTACCCACCTTACTCTACCCATCTTACGCTCAACATCTTACTTTCATCTGACAGTTAAGGTCCAAGAAGGAAATAACTATTTCAACCCCATCACTAGACTGTTGGTTAGTACAATCCATGTTCAAACTCAGTGCTTATCATCAGCTGTTGGATATTACAATCCATGTTCAAACTCAGTGCCCATCATAAGTTGTTGGATATTAAAATCCATGTTCAAACTCAGTGCCTATCATCAGCTGTTGGATATTACAATCCATGTTCAAACTCAGTGCCCATCATAAGTTGTTGGATATTAAAATCCATGTTCAAACTCAGTGCCCATCATAAGTTGTTGGATATTAAAATCCATGTTCAAACCCATCAGCTGTTGGATATTACAATCCATGTTCTGCAAAGCGCTGGTGCTGTGTAGTGTAGAGGTTTTCTTCTAGATGTAGGAATATTAGTGAGTACATAACATTGGTGTCATCCTATGGGAGTGATTTTCAGTGTTTCATCAATATTTGGAGTATGGTTGGTAAATCATAGCAGTTACTGTGTCTACTGATATTCAGTTATCTAATGATTTCATGATCACATGATGATTACTCATATAACTCAAAGCGCTTTACAGATGAATGCCTCAGACATCTACCCATTCATACACTAGATGGCAGAAGCTTCTAGCTTCTATGTTGCCAACCAGCACAGTGTTTGTGTGGTCATTGTCTTGCTCAAGAACATTTCGACACTTGGTGATTCGGGATCGAGCTAGCAACCTTCCAAGTATTAAACGATCCCCTCTACCTCCTGAACCACTATCGCCCCCAAATAACTGGCACATGCTGTGTAATATGACATGAGAAACATGACTCCAGAAAAAGACATGAAAAACATCCAAAATGTTTTCCAGAAAAAGAGCAGAGAAACATGTGTGCTCAGGGTGTGACCAGAGAGTTGTGATTGTTGTTGATTAATGGGATGGCATCGTCCTGGACACTTCTAAATATATCCCTGCACGTGGGTATGATAATTCATTTCAGCGAGGACAGGTGTTGTGCTGCCTCCCTCCCACAATCATTTTGATCTGCATCAGTGTAATCAAGAACATGCAGAGAGATCCACAAAGGAGATGCATTTTATTCTCTGCCTAAAATGCAGACCATAATAACATGACAAATGTAATTTAGTGATCAGTTCATTAGCAAAGTATAACAGGATTCATCATGATTACTGTATTCCTGAGAGATTTAATGTTCACAACCCTAGAAGCTGCTGTTGATGCACTGAGGCATGAAAAACTCATGTCTTTTTATATTAAAAGCAACGCTGTTTCTTATGTTTGCGTGTTGAAAATGCTTTTAATAACACACCAGTTCTGTGTTGAGTAAAGATTTGTGAAAGCCATTGGTGGCCTTGAGCTTCTGCCAGATTCAAAACTTTGGTAGACTGGTCAATTCAAAGCAGTTTTTATACAGTCAGGGGTGGCCCTAGCACATTTGGCGCTCTAGGCAAGCTTCACTCCTGCCCCCCATATAATAATATTTTTTCTCACAGTTTTTGTAGGATTCTAGGATTTAAGGATTTACCTTTGTACTTGGCACGTTTTTCTTCTTCTTCCTTTCTTTTCTTCTTAAATTGCGCCCCAGATGGCTTTAGCCTCTTCATTATTTTGTTCTTCAAAGTTTCTTAAACACACACACACACACTCTGACCAAATGCCTCACTGTGCTAGCATGTTCTGACAACACCAAGGAAGAACGTACCCCTTCCGTTTTTTAATGTAAAAATATTGTTTGGGGATTTAGAAGTGGGCGCAAAAAAAACCTCTGCCCAGCAAAAAAAATAAAAATCTTCTTTTTGCGCAGTTTTTGGCGCCCCCTCTGAGTGGCGCCCTAGGTGACCGCCTATACCACCTGTAGGAAAGGTGTATACTAGCCTGACGATGTCATACTCATAATTCTAGTCAGAATATGAGTCTGAGATCGGACAATTGGGCTGTGATTATGGGGCGTGTTTCAGCGAACCAGGACAGAAAATTCCTCTTCGCTGAATTGGATACCTAGAACCAATCAGAGCAACGTAGTATTACCATCTGACAGATTAAACTTTTACCTGATCCCGTAGGAAGGACGGCAAAAACATCTTTTCAATCGACAAATGCCTTGATCGCGTTTCTCTGTTCCTCTTTCAAAATGAATGCGCTGTCAATATCTGCTGAGATATGCCTGCTCACGTTACTTAATTAGCACTCAAGGCTAGAAGCTACCATTAGTTTCAATGATTTTTTTTGGCCAACGCGTTAGCATAACCAATCAATAATGGTCTAGAGTGCTTTAGTTAGGACCTAAAATCCTCGGCAACACTCGTTTTGCGTAAACACAACTAACCGAGTCAATGTAGACATAAAAAAGTCGTGTAGATAGCTTAAATCATATAAAATATGTCCCACTAAGCTCCCGAGACGGCGCCATCTTTGTTCGATGTATATTCCGGTATATTCTATCTATATCTGTCCATCAACGTATAAAGCCCGCCCTTACAATTTGATTGGTTTAGATTGCTTTCTCAACCTTTTTGAAACGTTAAATCTCTCCCAACTAACTCGATTCCAGACTGAATCTCCCAGACCAAAAATTTTGTGGGCGGAGTTCAGGCTGGTATCCAGGCTAGGTGTATACAGTAATGTTTGTGCAACTTTTTTTGGAAAACCAGATAATAAAAGAATAAAGTTGATTCTTTGCTCTGTATTTTTTAAATTAAGGAACTATACCATTATTCCATGTGTAATGAAAATACAGAGGAGGGGAAATAGCACTTTTTTGTTAGATTCTCTGGTGTACACATTTTGTGAGACTACATTTTTAGAGTACACCAGGTGCACCATGTGCCATGTTTTGATGTTCTTCTTTTGTTAGAAGACCTTTGTTCATGGGACAATCACAAGGAAAAAATAACAACACACCAAAACCTTCATTTTGCACTCATGTTCTGATGTTTTATTGAGTGAATGCATTTTGAACTGCCGAGCAACAAAGCATTGCTATCAAATCAGATGAGATTAAAGCTCCGGTGATTAAAGCATCTGGAGTTCTCCCTCAGGCAGCCTGGCTGTTGTCCTGATCAATGCCTGTGAGCTTCTGTTTGGATAAGAAAAACACAGAGTGGGTTTTTAGGAGGACACCCCATCTCAAGACAGTCCACTGCACAGTAATACATGTCATTATATTTACACAGTATTCTGTTTAAACCTTCAGTCCAGCCTGAATGATTCCAATGCCATTATCTAAATAAAGATAGCTTTCTTCAAGCTCACGCTATTGGGGCCTAGTGCCTAACTGAACACAAAACAAACCCTACAGCGAGGAAAGTGCAGGAATAACAGGCCCATCTAGATTGAGGTGTGCAGGAATGATACTCACAGCACTTGTACAGCCTGTTCAGTCTGTTGATGTCGTTCTGGCTCATCTGGGTGGCCTTGCCAAATGCAACATTGCTGTTAGGGATGGGCACCATTGTAGGGCGGTTGTTCTTGGAGAAGGCAGTGCTAATATGACAGAAATATACATCCAGAATGCACATGAAGAGATGAGAAAATGGCTTGTGAAAATATCGTCAAATGGATGGATGAATGAATGACTGAATAAAATAAGGAATGGGTTACTCAATCAATTCATGAATCAGTGAATATTATTTGAGAGTAGATCAGCATGCATTGTGTTACTGACCTGTGGTACTGCATGACAGAGTTGTAATCATAGGCAGTTCCCTGGTTGAGGGTGTTGATCTTGTTGAAGTTGTGTTTCATGTCTGTGTGAAATAATAAGTTTTAACCTCTAAATGTTATCTCTGCTAACTTATTCTTTTGAAACAGCTTCTGCCTGCTATACAAATATGATCATCATATACAGTAGGCCTATATGAAAGTATCTAAGTGCATGTTACAAACCCCCATTACAAATACACTACTAAGACGGAGGGGAAAATAATGTTTTTGATCATTCGTTCAGATATGTTATCCTACTATCAACGATGTTCTCCCAGACAACACGGATGTGGTTGTCACGGTCGCTGCGGGTCTGCTCGTGGTTGAAGCCCAGAGCGTGGAGCAGCTCGTGCTGGACGGTTTTGTGGTACAAGCAGCCGGAACGGCTCAGAGACACTGTCTGAGCGTTACCACGACGACCAACATAGGAGTAACATCTAGGGATGTGGTTTGGAAAATGTGTGTTAAGTTAAGAAAAGGTTGAGAAATTCACATTACATTGGTAATTAAAGATGAACAGCCATTAAGGACTGTGTTTGCACACGATTGGTGGGACAATCAAATACTCATTTTGCATTTTAGTTGTGATTTTTGGTTTATACCCGTTACGAGACTCAATGCTGAGGTAGTCCCTCTCGTTGGAGCGGCGCTTGAAGCGGATGCAGGACATGGAGGAGAAGGAGTCAAGACCACGCTGAATGATAGACAGCTCGCGGGAAGCTGTCGAGGCAGTACAAAAAAAAAAAACACTTAAATAATCACCGGCGGAAAGACTGTGTGAGTAGGCTATCTTTAGATGTGACCAGTAAACTAGCCTACATGAAAGAGAAAATGCAGTTAGTACCGTCAACTTTTGCTCTTTCATTGAGCAAACTGTACTCACAGTAGTGGTTGGCAATAACGTAGGGCACGTAGACTTTGCCGTCATTGTACTTTCCCCACATGCAACCGCGGGAAGTGCAAGGGTCGGCGTTCCTCTCATCGGGAGAGTTGATAGCGATGTCTCCCATCAGCTCGGGCTCATCAAAGTCAGCAGCTGGAGGAGGGAGACAGCAGAGAGCACTGCGGTTACAAATGATCAATACCGTCCGCTTAAGAATAAAAATAGATCTTCGGTACATGTTCTATTGCCATACACAAGTGCTGCAGAGTGGACTAATCGTTGGTGTAACAGTAGGGTTACAATTAGCAAATGAGCTAGAGTTATATCTTAGGAAACACCTTGAGATACAGTCAGCTCATTTTTTATTTTATACTAGAGCAATAACCCTTACACCAAGTTATTTCTTCATTACATGAGAAGATGTTTACATTGTTTTCTATTAAGCAATAGTTAATCAATAATGAATTCAATAAGACAGCTGATTCAAGAGAGTGTTTGTCTGGTGGACGTGGACGTACTGCGGTCCCTGTTGGCTCTCTCCAGCAGCTCAGACACAGACAGCTCAGCATTGGTGTCCTCCACAATCTCATCTGGGAGGAAGTGAACAGTGTCTTGTAATTATTAATCTCCCTTTTAACATCAAAATAACTTTTATATATAAATATAAGATGTATAAATATACTGTATATATTCATTCATGCAGTGTTCAGCTGTATTATGTTTTTTTTTTTTTACCTGTCTAAAGGAGAAGAATGCAGGTGGAACGTGTAAACAGAGAACACAGAGTGAGAGTATTAAACCATTTGACCATAAACCATTTGTTCTAAAATACATTTTGCTAATGTGAGATCTAGCGAGGTCTTTGAATTCATCCCGATACTGAATTGACAAAGCTGGATATGTGTTGCTATGAAGCTATGAGAAGACAGGTTGCAAGTGTTATACTGTGAAACTGTCTCACCTCCACCTCCTCAGCCCAGGCAGACACCAGCAGCAGGGCCAGCAGACCCACAGCGAACTTGAACACAGCCATGACAGACAATCACCTGGGGGAAAACATCACCCAATAAACATGTTTGTTTAAGTATTAGTATTGCATGGACAATGAATAAGATAGCAAGAAAACATAAGCATACGACAGACACTGTATAGTGCTATACACTTTACCGTAATGCCTCACGAGTGGATGAGTGAAGTTGTTACAAGGGGCTTATATAGGTCTCAAAGCTGCTTCCACTGTGATAAAGGCTACCAAATATAGTCAAAGGAAAAACACGTGAATCCTTGGAAATGCATGGGTGCACTTTACGTATCAATGTCAATAGGTATTTTATCATGCAACCTTGACATATGGAGATTGGGTATTTGTCCTCTGTGGGTTAATCATGGATTTGGTAATAATTAGAAAATATGAAGTTTTCTGATAATGCATGTCACATATGTTAAAAGACGAGTAAGATTCAGGATTTAAGCGTATTGTTCTGTAAAGTTCTTCTATTGTAGGATTTGTTGCCTTTATCTATGTCATTCTTTTGTAAAATTGTATTGTATGAAATTGTATGACTACAATTACTGGCATAATTATGTTATTATTATAGTCATTACGTTTTGGAGAGGCCTTGTCACTAATTCAGATATTTCTGTCTGCTGTTTTGACGGCTCAAAGAAAATAACTTTTATAAGTTTAAACTTTTTAAGTTTTTATATTGGTCTACCTATTATTCCATGTTTTCATGTCTGATACACATCAAGGCTTTGAGTCTCTAATAGCATATTCATGTTCCAGGATATTGTGACTATGTTGTTTCTTTTTGTCATAGCCAGGGGCGGCCTTTCCTACAGGCGGTATAGGCGGTCGGCTAGGGCCCCACTCAGAAGGGGGCGCCAAAAACTGCGCCGAGCAAAAAAAAAAACAAGAATTGTTTTACCCTTTCTATATCCCCAACCAATCTTTTTACATTAAAAAATAAAGCTAACATTAGGGTAAAATGAGCCAAAAATCGAAAACGGAAGGGGTATGTCCTTCCTTGGTGTTGACAGAACATGCTAGCACAGTGAGGCGTTTGGTTAGAGTGTGTGTGTCAAGATACTTTGAAGAACGAAATAATGAAGAGGGGCGCAATTTAAGAAGAACAGAAAGGAAGAAGAAGAAAAACGTGGCAAGGACAAAGGTAAATCCTTAAATCCTGTTCCTAGCCTAGAATGAATTCCAGATAAGAAAACGTTAATGAAGGCGTAAATTGCCCCGAGTACTTTAGTGAAAAAAAGATGTACCTTATCATTGAAAGTACTCCTACTCCCTGTCACATAGTTCTTTGAGTATTCAACAGAGGCGGGTAGGCTATATCCAAAATGTCCATTTATTCTACATTATACAAAAAAACACATGGCGCATATAAATCCAATAGCCAGTTCAACAACACCTCAAATATAGTGCGAGCTAGCTAGCCAGTTTGATTAGACATGATTTAACTAATCAAGAGCTATGCATCTTGGAATGAAAAAAGTATGTCAGGCTGTCCAAATACACCAAAATACTTGATAACTACATAATAGCTACATTTAACAAATAATACATACTGTAACGTCCGGCATAGTCGGCCCATAATGCCGTGCGGTGGTCGCATACTTTTCTTTGTGTGATACACAATGTTTCTTACTGCTCTTATTGCATGTCGTTGTTCTGTGTTGGGACCAGTGGTGTAGTCCAGGGTACACGCAGGTATACGGAGTATACCCACTTATTTTTCAGGCAGCAAAATCGCCTAGTATACCAACCTCTCAAAACAGGGCGTTTAATCCTGTGCTGTGTGGGCTGCTTAAAAAAATGGCAAAATTAAGAGTATACTCACTTCTCCAGGGACCACTACACCACTGGTTGGGACTGAGTTTATACAGGTATATGACGGTAACACAGTCTGTTCAAGATAACCTGTAGCAGGGCATAAAGCCTGTGCCATTTTGACATTGTGTTGTGTTAAGTATTTAGTAATAAAAATCCATAACAAATATTTCGCACTCCCGTGATTAGTTACAATACTTTTGTTATATAATTTCAGATTCACTTTATTTTATAAACATTGTTTGCAAGCGATTGGGAAGATGACGTGAAGGTGTGTGTGTATCCATAAACAGTTGAACAGGGGGGCGTGGTCGGAGCGTAGTTCAGCACAGGCCTGTATTTTCTCAGTGATTTTGTTTTTCAATTAATGTTTGTTCATCGCTGCGATCGTTGTTGTGTTTATGTGAAAGAAATACAGTCTTAGGGCAAAATAGTGTTCGTACATTGCCAGAAGCGAAGCTCGCCTAGAGCGCCAAATGTGCTAGGGCCGCCCCTGGTCATAGCCATTTTTTATCACCAGCCTACAACCTCAGAACCATCTTCGCCTGCTTATGTTTGAACACCAAATAGTTTATTATTGTTTTCCTTGTCATATTGGACTGAAAATGTCTTTGTAACCAGCACCATGTTCCTTCTGCGGCAACCTCTATACGACACACGTGTTACCACAGGATATGATATGGGCTTCATGTTCCTCTGGGTGAACATTATCAGTGATCTCACCTGGTCTGCTCACACGGGCAAGGTGGTCAAAGCGGCCTGGAGATGCCTCTTCTTCCTGAGGAGACTGAAGAAGTTTCATATGGAATCAGTCATCCACACTAACTTTTACAGATGCACTCTAGAGAACATCCTGACTGGTTGCATCACAGTGTGGTATGGGAGCTGCACAGTCAAGGACCGTAAGGTCTTACGCAGTGTGGTCAGCTCTGCTGAGTTCATCATCGGCAGGGAGCTCCCAGCCCTGCAGGACAGCTTCCACACATGACGCCTCAAAAAAGCTGACAGGATCCTAAAAGACTGTTACCATCCATCCTTTAGACTTTTTAGCCCGTTGCCTTCTGGCAGGCGCTACCGAAGTATTCGGTCTCACAACTGTAGATTGGAGAGCCGTTTCTTTCCAAGGGCCATCAGGCTTCTAAATGGACAGTGATACAGTCTCGCCACTTTACATGTTACAGTTTAATCTGCTGTTTGCACTATCGGTAATATTGTATGTGATACCAGGCACTTTTCTACTCACAGAGAACTCAAAGCGCTTTACAGATGAATGCCTCAGACATCTACCCATTCATACACCGATGGCAGAAGCTTCTATCTTCTATAAGTTGCCAACCAGCACAGTGTTTGGGTGTTCAGTGTCTTGCTCAAGAACATTCCAACACTTGGTGATTCAGGATCGAGCTAGCAACCTTTCAAGTATTAAACGATTCCCTCTACCTCCTGAACCACTATCGCCCCTAAATAACTGGCACATGCTGTGTAATATGACATGAGAAACATGACTCCAGAAAAAGACATGAAAAACATCCAAAATGTTTTCCAGAAAAAGAGCAGAGAAACATGTGTGCTCAGGGTGTGACCAGAGAGTTGTGATTGTTGTTGATTAATGGGATGGCATCGTCCTGGACACTTCTAAATATATCCCTGCACGTGGGTATGATTATTAATTTCAGCGAGGACAGGTGTTGTGCTGCCTCCCTCCTACAATCATTGTGATCTGCATCAGTGTAATCAAGAACATGCAGAAAGATCCACAAAGGAGATGCATTTTATTTACGGCCTAAAATGCAAACCATAATAACATGACAAATGTAATTTACTGATCCACATGTTGGTGGTTTATTATAAACAGTTAATTAGCAAAGTATAACATGATTCATCATGATTACTGTATTCCGGAGAGATTTAATGTTCACAACCCTAGAAGCTGCTGTTGATGCACCGATCCATGAAAAACTCATGTCTTTTTATATTTAAAGCAATGCTGTTTCTTATGTTTGGGTGTCGAAAATGCTTTAAATTACCCGTCAGTTCTGTGTTGATTAAAGTTTTTTGTAGGCCATTGGTGGCCTTGAGCTTCTGCCACATTTAAAACCTTGGTCGACTGGTCAATTCAATGCAGTTTGTGCAGAACAGTATTGTTTGTGCAACTTTTTTTTTAAGTTAATTCTTTGCTCTGTATTTTCAAATTACAGTTTTTCACTATTGTTAAGAAGTAAAAAGCGAAAATTCGGCACAATCTGCACAACCTTCACGTCATGTATCAATCGCTCGCCCCAAGTGGGAAATACTTAAGATTCCCTTATCTACATTAGAGTCCGATTTTCCTTGTGAACACACTGATGTCAATTACACATCACGTTGTTGTCAAAACAGTGTACACAAAGTTCTGTTGTTGCACACAATTTTCAAGTAAAATCTCAAAGCATCAACCTGCAAGCCACAAATAGTCAAATCTCTAAACTTTCAGGTCTTTTGACCAATTTGCAGTGAGGACTGCACCATAAAAGTGTCTTGAGCCTCTGTTTTGTTTGATAAACTATTGAAAACTTGAAAAGATCGATAACCAGAGAAGGAGAGGGGTAAGAGTGAGAGGAGGAGGAAGAGGAGGACAAGAAGGAGGAGGAGTAGGAGGTTGAAGAGTAGGAGGACAGAGAGAAGGAAGAGGAGGACAAGGAGGAGGAAGAGAATGAGGACAAGGTGAAGAAGGAGGAGGATCAGGAGAAAGAAGAAGGAGAATGGTCATCTCTAATGAGATTTGGGCCGCTGTGTTAGACCATGTTTTCATGGTTTTTCATTAGAACCTTCAGGATGGAGAACAAGTACGAAATCTGTTTGCCTTGTGTACTGTAATACTGCATATCAATATAATATACGTAGTGTGCTCACAGTATTTGTATTTTGCAGGACTGAAAGAGAACCACACTGTGGAGGAAGAAAACACACTTTCAATATTTTTTGAAAGCAAAGTAGCATTTTCCAGGAGATATAAAGGGTTTTGCATTTTCAGTTAGTTGCTTTGGGATTTGTGTTTAGAGTTTTGAGAACGAGGCATGCTTTCAAAAAATGTGTGTAAGCAATTGAGAAAAACTATAAGCATTTTGTATACAATTTTATGTCAATACAATCTGGTGGAACAGGAGACTGAAATTGTAAATATGGTTTGTGAGAACAACGGTATTGCTGTTTTATGTTTGACTATGAAAAATGTAGGCCTACACTGATACATATTACAAAAGGAGAAAGGGCTCAATGAGTTATTGTCATTCATATGGTGTGTTTCGATGATTGTGTTTTCAATTTTGCACTTCTGTGTGCTGTAAATGCTTGGTAGTGTGCAGCTAATGCTTAGTTGTGTGTACTAAATTAATGTATGTGTGTGTGTTTTGAAAATATGGCTGTGTGTACCAAATGAAAACACGAGTTCCGTTTTGTGAACAGTTAAGAGAAATGATAGCAAAGAGTCATCTTGCAAAGGGAGTGTCAGGTTTAGCATTTTGTGTGTGAGGTTTTCAATTTTCTGTGTGCAGTTTTGAGAAAGACGTTACTGTTTTGAAAAACGGGTTTTAGCAACAGTGAAAAACTGTAAGGAACTAAGCCATTATTCCATGTGTAATGAAAATACAGATGGGAAATACAGAGGGGAAATAGCACTTTTTTGTTAGATTCTCTGGTGTACACATTTTGTGACACTAAATATTCAGAGTACACCAGGGGAAATGTGCCATTTCTGATCATATACCTGTGTACTTCTTCTTTTGTTAGAAGACCTTTGTTCATGGGACAATCACAAGGAAAAAATAACAACACACCAAAGTCTTAATTTTGCACTCATGTTCTGATGATTTATTGAGTGAATGCATTTTGAACTGCTGAGCAACAAAGCGTTGCTATCAAATCAGATGAGATTAAAGCTCCGGTGATTAAAACATCTGGAGTTCTCCCTCAGGCAGCCTGGCTGTTGTCCTGATCAATGCCTGTGAGCTTCTGTTTGGATAAGAAAAACACAGAGTGGGTTTTAGGAGGACACCCCATCTCAAGACAGTCCACTGCACAGTAATACATGTCATTATATTTACACAGTATTCTGTTTAAACCTTCAGTCCAGCCTGAATGACTCCAATGCCATTATCTAAATAAAGATAGCTTTCTTCAAGCTCACGCTATTGGGGCCTAGTGCCTAACTGAACACAAAACAAACCCTACAGCGAGGAAAGTGCAGGAATAACAGGCCCATCTAGATTGAGGTGTGCAGGAATGATACTCACAGCACTTGTACAGCCTGTTCAGTCTGTTGATGTCGTTCTGGCTCATCTGGGTGGCCTTGCCAAATGCAACATTGCTGTTAGGGATGGGCACCATTGTAGGGCGGTTGTTCTTGGAGAAGGCAGTGCTAATATGACAGAAATATACATCCAGAATGCACATGAAGAGATGAGAAAATGGCTTGTGAAAATATCGTCAAATGGATGGATGAATGAATGACTGAATAAAATAAGGAATGGGTTACTCAATCAATTCATGAATCAGTGAATATTATTTGAGAGTAGATCAGCATGCATTGTGTTACTGACCTGTGGTACTGCATGACAGAGTTGTAATCATAGGCAGTTCCCTGGTTGAGGGTGTTGATCTTGTTGAAGTTGTGTTTCATGTCTGTGTGAAATAATCAGTTTTAACCTCTAAATGTTATCTCTGCTAACTTATTCTTTTGAAACAGCTTCTGCCTGCTATACAAATATGATCATCATATACAGTAGGCCTATATGAAAGTATCTAAGTGCATGTTACAAACCCCCATTACAAATACACTACTAAGACGGAGGGGAAAATAATGTTTTTGATCATTCGTTTAGATATGTTATCCTACTATCAACGATGTTCTCCCAGACAACACGGATGTGGTTGTCACGGTCGCTGCGGGTCTGCTCGTGGTTGAAGCCCAGAGCGTGGAGCAGCTCGTGCTGGACGGTTTTGTGGTACAAGCAGCCGGAACGGCTCAGAGACACTGTCTGAGCGTTACCACGACGACCAACATAGGAGTAACATCTAGGGATGTGGGATGGAAAATGTGTGTTAAGTTAAGAAAAGGTTGAGAAATTCACATTACATTGGTAATTAAAGATGAACAGCCATTAAGGACTGTGTTTGCACACGATTGATGGGACAATCAAATACTAATTTTGCATTTTAGTTGTGATTTTTGGTTTATACCCGTTACGAGACTCAATGCTGAGGTAGTCCCTCTCGTTGGAGCGGCGCTTGAAGCGGATGCAGGACATGGAGGAGAAGGAGTCAAGACCACGCTGAATGATAGACAGCTCGCGGGAAGCTGTCAAAGCAGTAACAAATAAAACAATTAAATAGTCACTGGCGGAAAGACTGTGTGAGTAGGCTATCTTTAGTTGTGACGAGTAAACTAACCTACATGAAAGAGAAAATGCAGTTAGTACTGTCAACTTTTGCTCTTTCATTGAGCAAACTGTACTCACAGTAGTGGTTGGCAATAACGTAGGGCACGTAGACTTTGCCGTCATTGTACTTTCCCCACGTGCAACCGCGGGAAGTGCAAGGGTCGGCGTTCCTCTCATCGGGAGAGTTGATAGCGATGTCTCCCATCAGCTCGGGCTCATCAAAGTCAGCAGCTGGAGGAGGGAGACAGCAGAGAGCACTGCGGTTACAAATGATCAATACTGTCCGGGTTAAGAATAAAAATAGATCTTCAGTACATGTTCTATTGCCATACACCAGTTCTCTAAGTGCTGCAGAGTGGCCTAATCGTTTGTGTAACAATAGGGTTACAATTAGCAAATGAGCTAGAGTTACATCTTAGGAAACACCTTAAAATACATCCACCTCATTTTTTATTTTATACTAGAGCAATAACCCTAACACCAAGTTATTTCTACATTACATGAGAATATGTTTACATTGTTGTTTTCTATTAAGCTATAGTTCATCAATAATGAATTCAATAAGATAACTGATGCAAGAGTGTGTGTCTGGAGGTGGACATACTGCGGTCCCTGTTTGCTCTCTCCAGCAGCTCAGACACAGACAGCTCAGCATTGGTGTCCTCTACAATCTCATCTGGGAGGGAGTGAACAGTGACTTGTAATTATTAATCTACCTTTGAACATCACAATAACTCTTATATATAAATATAAGATGTATAAATAGACTGTATATATTCATTCATGCAGTGTTCAGCTGTATTATGAAATTGGGTTTTTTACCTGTCTAAAGGAGAAGAATGCAGGTGGAACGTGTAAACAGAGAACACAGAGTGAGAGTATTAAACCATTTGACCATAAACCATTTGTTCTAAAATGCATTTAGCTGATGTGAGATCTAGCGAAGTGTTTGAATTCATCTCGATACTGAATTGACAAAGCTGGATATGTGTTGCTATGAAGCTATGAGAAGACAGGTTGCAAGTGTTATACTGTGAAACTGTCTCACCTCCACCTCCTCAGCCCAGGCAGACACCAGCAGCAGGGCCAGCAGACCCACAGCGAACTTGAACACAGCCATGACAGACAATCACCTGGGGGAAAATATCACCCAATAAACATGTTTGTTTAAGTATTAGTATTGCATGGACAATGAATACGATAGCAAGAAAACATAAGCATACAACAGACACTGTAAGTGGAATACACTTTACCGTAATGCCTCACGAGTGGATGAGTGAAGTTGTTAGAAGGGGCTAATATAGGTCTCAAAGCTGCTTCCACTGTGATAAAGGCTACCAAATATAGTCAAAGGAAAAAAACGTGAATCCTTGGAAATGCATGTGTGCACTTTACGTATCTATGTCAATAGGTATTTTATCATGCAACCTTGACATATGGAGATTGGGTATTTGTCCTCAGTGGGTTAATCATGGATTTGGTAATAATTAGAAAATATGAAGTTTCTGATAATGCATGTCACATATGTTAAAAGACGAATAAGATTCAGGATTAAACCGTATTGTTCTTCTATTGTAGGATTTGTTGCCTTTATCTATGTAATTCTTTTGTAAAATTGTATTGTATGAAATTGTATGACTACAATTAATGGCATAATTATGTTATTATTATAGTCATTACGTTTTGGAGAGGCCTTGTCACTAATTCAGATATTTCTGTCTGCTGTTTTGACGACTCAAAGAAAATAACTTTTATTTTCTCAGTTAAACACCAAGTTTTTACAGTGGTCTACATATTATTCCATGTTTCATGTCTGATACACATCAAGGCTTTGAGTTTCTAATAGCATATTCATGTTCCAGGATGTTGTGACTATGTTGTTTCTTTTTGTCATAGCCATTTCTTATCACCAGCCAACCTCAGAACCATCTTTGCCTGCTGATGTTTGTACCCAATAGTTTATTATTGTTTTCCTTGTCATATTGGACTGAAAATGTCTTTGTAACCAGCACCATGTTCCTTCTGCGGCAACCTCTATATGACCCACGTGTTACCACAGGATATGATATGGGCTTCATGTTCCTCGGGGTGAACATTATCAGTGATCTCACCTGGTCTGCTCACACGGACAAGGTGGTCAAAGCGGCCTAGAAATGCCTCTTCTTCCTGAGGAGACTGAAGTAGTTTCATATGGAATCAGTCATCCACACTTACTTTTACAGATGCACTATATAGAACATCCTGACTGGTTGCATCACAGTGTGGTATGGGAGCTGCACAGTCAAGGTCCTACGCAGTGTGGTCAGCTTTGCTGAGTTCATCATCGGCAGGGAGCTCTCATCCCTGCAGGACATCTTCCACACATGATGCCTCAAAAAAACTGGCAGGTTCCTAAAAGACTGTTACCATCCATACTTTAGACTTTTTAGCCCGTTGCCTTCTGGCAGGCGCTACCGAAGTATTCGGTCTCGCACCCGTAGATTGGAGAGCAGTTTCTTTCCAAGGGCCATCAGGCTTTTAAATGGACAGTAGCTGCGTGTACATGTGTCTTTTTTGTAAGCCGCTCTGACAGAATCGTCTTCGCAAGTAGGTGTGAAAAATTCTACGGGAAGCTGCTCTTGTTTGTAAGTGGTTACATGGACCAAAATTGAAGCCGCTTACCTTGCCTTGGGCATGTGCAAAGACGACGGAGATGTGCTCCCACCCTGTTTGTTTACTAACAACATCAACGTGGATCCGCATCGTGCGCAGGCAGTGTAGTGGCTAAAAGTTCCCTTCTTTCTATCAGTAGATAGTTCTTAACATTTTCTTTGAATAACCACTCTCAGAGGGAAAGAAAACAAGTCTACGCACATATGTGTTTCAACAACACATACACTGTGTTTGCTCCGTCTTTTACTGAATTCTAACCAGTGCAACAAATGTGACAGTTGATACATCAAAACAGACAGTTAAAACATACATGCGCAAGCTTGCTACGTCACAGTTCACCTCTGGTTATTCCAAGCAATGCAATGCATGAGCACTCAAACATATCCGCGGTTCGCTGCGTCGAAATCATTCATATTCGACACGCTCAGATGTGCTGAAACGTTTTGCAATCTGCAGCTAGTTTACTGTTAGTTGACGAGCCTACCGACGACACAAGTTCAGGGCCATCAGGCTTCTAAATGGACAGTGATACAGTCTCGCCACTTTAAATGTTACAGTTTCATCTACTGTTTGCACTATCGGTAATATTGTACTTGATACCAGGCACTTTTCTACTCATAGAGAACTCAAAGCGCTTTACAGATGAATGCCTCAGACATCTACCCATTCATACACCAGATGGCAGAAGCTTCTATCTTCTATCTAACTTGCCAACCAGCACAGTGTTTGGGTGTTCAGTGTCTTGCTCAAGAACATTTCGACACTTGGTAATTCGGGATCGAGCTAGCAACCTTCCAAGTATTAAACAATCCCCTCTACCTCCTGAACCACTATCGCCCCCCAGTACAAGGCAAATGCTGTGTAATATGACACGAGAAACATGACTCCAGAAAATGACATGAAAGACATCAAAAATGTTTTCCAGAAAAAAAGCAGAGAAACATGTGTGCTCAGGACGTGATCGGAGAGTTGTGGTTGTTGTTGATTAATGGGATGGCATCGTCCTAGACACTTCTAATTATATCCCTGCACGTGGGTATGATAATTAATTCCAGCGATGGCAGGTGTTGTGCTGCCTGCCTCCCACAATCATTGTGATCTGCATCAGTGTAATCAAGAACATGCAAAGAGATCCACAAAGAAGATGCATTTTATTCGCAGCCTTAAACGCAAACCATAATAACATGACAAATGTAATTTACTTATCCACATGTTGGTGGTTTATTATAAACAGTTCATTAGCAAAGTATAACAGGATCATGATTACTGTATTCCTGAGAGATTTATGCGCCCATTTCTGGCGTAAAATAGCGGTCGTAAACATAAAACGGTATTTACTAAGGGGGCGCAGCGCATATTAACGCCTGTGGGTGTGAACAGGGGAGGTTACGTGGACGTGGGTGGTAACGTAGGCGTGAAGCGCACTTTAATGGGAGGAGAGAAGGTAAGTTCGCCTAATAATGTATTGCATGGTATCTACTAAACTGCCTGGTGAGCGCAAGTCTCCGATTTGCGCGCTAATTCTCCGCCTCATAAAAGCACGTCTTAACCAGCAAGCGCATTTCCATTGAGTCTGAAAACGTTGATATGGCAGCAGTGATAACAGCAAGGCGAAGAAAAAAGACAGAGACAGCGCACAGAATTATTTTTTTCAACTCGTATAACACATTTTCAGTTAAATGAACCACAAATCATTAGACGGTACAGGTTGAAAGCCACGCAATACTTCAATTACTGAACCAGATCATAGACGACATCTAACACTCCAACCGGAGATCACATTCCATTCAATCAGTTGGTAGACCCTGGACAACATTGCAAATATTGGCATTGGATCATTTCAAACAGTTATAGCATCAGTTGGTATATCTCAGCCTTCACTCAGCCAAATATTCACCCAGGTACTCGACGCATTGCTACGGGGCACTGGTCAATATACATTTCCCCACTACGATAGCTGAAATTAAACTTTCCGAACGTAATTGGAGCCATTCATCGCACCCACATGCAAACAGCCCCATCTTCAATCCACGAACACTTTTAACGAAACAGAAAGCACACATATTCAATGAATGTTCAGGTCATATGACATGACAACATGACCATTACTTACGTGGTAGTGGTCTGTCCATGACAGTTTTATCTTCCGGAATAGTGCCATCTATCCATGATTGAGCAACGGTGATTTTGGAGAGGCCTGGCTACTTGGTAAATGTATGTTTCAGTGGGGATATATTGTAGTGAACCCATGTCCCTTGTAGAACGTATTAATCTCGCCATGTACACATCTATATTGTTGTAATAGACAGTTTATGCATTAATGCCACCAATAGCATATTATTTATAATCGTGTTCTTTTCAACATCTCGCTGTAGGTGATGGCAGGCAAAACAACAATATAACCCATTGAATCAGGTTCAGTGATTGAGCGAACGTGAACCAATATATCTTTCTCCTATTTGCTGAACCTTCATTTTTTCTTCCTCGAATCTCCATGGTGGCAATAACTTGCAAGCAATTTCTCCAGTCTTTAAACGGTGCGCTAAATAATGATTGCCCATGCAGCGCGGATCTGGCTTGATAAATATCCCGAAAAATGCGGGGAAACACTGTGCGTTAATGTGCACCTCGCAAAGACGCATATTAAGCTGCGTTCGCAAATCAATGTTAGTAAATCAGGCACTTTAAAGGGCGGAGTAAGCACCCCAGTGCCCAGCGCAGATGTGGTTTGATAAATACCACGGAAAATGCGCAAAAACACTGTGCGTTAATTTGCGAACGCAGATTAAGCAGCGCTCGCATATTAGTAAATCAGGTCCTTAATGTTCACAACCCTACAAGCTGCTGTTGATGCACTGAGGCATGAAAAACTCATGTCTTTGTATATTTAAAGCAACGCTGTTTCTTATGTTTGCATGTTGAAAATGCTTTCATTTACCCGCCAGCAGTTCTGTGTTGAGTAAAGTTTTTTGTAGGCCATTGGTGGCCTACAGCTTCTGCAAGATTCAAAACCTTGGTTGACTGGTCAATTCAAAGCAGTTTGTGCAGTACAGTAGCCTAACGATGTCTTACTCATAATTCTAGTCAGAATATGAGTCTGATACTGCTCCATTGAGCTGTGATTATGGGGCGTGTTTCAACGAACCAGGGAAAAAAATGCCTCTTCGCTCATTTGGATACCTAGAACCAATCAGAGCAGCATAGTATAACCATCTGATACATTAAACTTTTAACGGATCCCGCAGGAAGGACGGCAAAAACATCTTTTCGATCGGCAAATGCCTTGATCGCGTTTCTCTGTTCCTCTTTCAAAATTGATGCGCTGTCAATATCGGTGAGATATGCATGCTCACGTTATACTTATTAGCAGCGAGGCTAGCTACTATGTGTTTTTTAATGGATTTTTGCATTAACCTAACAATAATGGTCTTGAACTACAGTTTAGACCTTCACTGCAACATTCGTGTAGCACATACACAACTAACCGAGTCAATGTACACATAAAAAAGTCGTGTAGATAGCTTAATTCACATAAAATATTTCCCACTGACAAGCTCCCGAGACGCCGCCATCTTGGTACGATTTGGAATCTACTGTTTAATCAACTCAAGCGTTGGTAGATCATCTGTCCATCATCGTATAAAGCCCACCCTGAAAATGTCATTGGTTAGATCATTTTGCTGAAAACTTATAATTTCTCCCCAATGGAGCAGTGCCAGACCGAACTTAACAGACCACAAATGTGGTGGGCGGGGCTAAATTCAGTCTGGCACCCAGGCTAGCAGTACAGTATTGTTTGTGCAACTATTTTTTTTAAACCAGAGAAAAAGGAAATAAAGTTGATTCTTTGCTCTTTATTTTCAAATTAAGGAACTAAGCCATTATTTTCATGTATACTGAAAATACAGAGGAGGGGGAATAGCATTTTTTTGTTAAATTATCTGGTGTACACATTTTGTGACACTAAATATTCAGAATACACCATGTAATATGTGCCATTGCTGTTCATTAATACTTTATGTTCCTCTTTTGTTATAAGACCTTTGTTCATGGGACAATCACAAGGAAAAAATAACAACACACCAAAGCCTTCATTTTGCACTCATGTTCTGATGATTTATTGAGTGAATGCATTTTGATCTGCTGAGCAACAAAGCATTGCTATCAAATCAGATGAGATTAAAGCTCCGGTGATTAAAACATCTGGAGTTCTCCCTCAGGCAGCCTGGCTATTGTCCTGATCAATGCCTGTGAGCTTCTGTTTGGATAAGAAAAACACAGAGTGGGTTTTAGGAGGACACCCCATCTCAAGACAGTCCACTGCACAGTAATACATGTCATTATATTTACAAAGTTTTCTGTTTAAAACCTTCAGTCCAGCCTGAATGATTCCAATGCCATTATCTAAATATAGATAGCTTTCTTCAAGCTCACGCTATCGGGGCCTAGTGCCTAACTGAACACAAAACAAACCCTACAGCGAGGAAAGTGCAGGAATAACAGGCCCATCTAGATTGACGTGTGCAGGAATGATACTCACAGCACTTGTACAGCCTGTTGAGTCTGTTGATGTCGTTCTGGCTCATCTGGGTGGCCTTGCCAATCGAAACATTGCTGTTAGGGATGGGCACCATTGTAGGGCGGTTGTTCTTGGAGAAGGCAGTGCTAATATGACAGAAATATACATCCAGAATGCACATGAAGAGATGAGAAAATGGCTTGTGAAAATATCCAAATGGATGAATGAATGCCTGAATTAAATAATGAATGGGTTACTCAATCAATTCATGAATCAGTGAATATTATTTGAGAGTAGATCAGCATGCATTGTGTTACTGACTTGAAGTACTGCATGACAGAGTTGTAATCATAGGAAGTTCCCTGGTTGAGGGTGTTCTTCTTGTTGAAGTTGTGTTTCATGTCTGTGTGAAAGAAACATTTTTAACCTCTAAATGTTATCTCTGCTAACTTATTCTTTTGAAACAGCTTCTGCCTGTTATACAAATATGATCATCATAAACACTATATGAGAGAATCTAAGTACATGTTATAAACCCCCATTTGATAATTAGTTTAGATATGTTATCCTACCTTCAATGATGTTCTCCCAGACAACACGAATGTGGTTGTCACGGTCGCTGCGGGTCTGCTCGTGGTTGAAGCCCAGAGCGTGGAGCAGCTCGTGCTGGACGGTGTTGTGGTACAGGCAGCCGGAACGGCTCAGAGACACAGTCTGAGCGTTACCAGTACGACCAATATAGGAGTAACATCTAGGGGTGTGGGATGGAAAAGGCGTGGTAAGTTAACGAAAGGTTAGGAGAAATTCACTTTACATTTGGTAATTAAAGATGAACAGCCATTTAGACTATGTTTGCACACGATTGATGGGACAATCAAATACTCTATTCTCTACTCTAAATATCTACTATTTTATCTCTATGTATAATGCCTGGAGTTGTGATTTTAGTTTTATACCCGTTACGAGACTCAATGCTGATATAGTCCCTCTCGTTGGAGCGGCGCTTGAAGCGGATGCAGGACATGGAGGAGAAGGAGTCCAGACCACGCTGAATGATAGACAGCTCGCGGGAAGCTGTTGAAGCAGTAAAAAAAAAACTTAACTAATCATCGGCGGAAAGACTGTGTGAGTAGCTTTAGTTGTGACCAGTAAACTACCCTTCATGAAAGAGAAAATGCAGTTAGAATGAATTGTATACTGTCAACTCTTGCTCTTTCAGTGTGCAAATTGTACTCACAGTAGTGGTTGGCAATGACGTATGGCACGTAAACTTTGCCGTCATTGTACTTGCCCCACATGCAACCGCGGGAAGTGCAAGGGTCGGCGTTCCTCTCAGCCTCGTTGTAAAGGGCGATGTCTCCCATCAGCTCGGGCTCATCAAAGTCAGGAGCTGGAGGAGGGAGACAGCAGAGAGCACTGTTGTTACAACTGATCAATGCTGTCCGGCTTAAAAATAAAAATAGATCTGCGATACATGTTCTATTGCCATACACCCGTTCTCTAAGTTCTGCAGAGTGGCCTAATCGTTGGTGTAACAGTAGGGTTACAATAAGCAAATGAGCTAGAGTTACTTCTTAGGAAACACCTTGAGATACATTCACCCCATTCTTTATTTTCTTTTAGAGCAATAACCCTAACACATTAGTTATTTATTCATTACATGAGAAGATGTTTACATTAACATTGTTGTTTTTTTATTAGGCAATAGTTTATCAATTATTTATCAATTATTATTTGGAATACTCTGCCAGAATACCTAAGAATGGCTAAAACGGTTGAAACATACACTTAAGACATACCTCTTTTATCTGGCTTATCACTCACTGTAAAAAGATATAAATTTAACATTTTTGAAACATTTATTTATTTACTCATCCGTGTCTCTTTACAAGTGTTTGTAACCCCCAGCCCAAGCAGCTGTCTCTTAGTATGAGGATAACCGTGCTGTGTAGTCCTTTACGGTGCCAGTGCTGTTAGTAAATAATTTGCTGTTGATTTTTCTCTGGCAAAATCTGTGTCTCTTTAAAAGTGTTTTGTAACCTGTAAAATGTATTTAATTAACATTTATGTAACGTTTAACTGGGCTATAGACAGCGTATGCTGTACCGTGGCCAGGAGTCGACTCAATCACTCATGTGCCAGCTCGTTGTGGAAAAAAGAAAGGTGTGCTAAGAGATTCTTTTTGGTGTGGTTTGGGCTGATTGACTCGTTGCTTCTTGTACAGCATATGGCGCGTGTTGCGACTGTCATATACATTATTGCCACTACTGAAATGTTTCTCTGTCCCTAAATCCCACCACACTGGTATCAAGAGTGGTGCCCTGGTATCATGTAAAATGTATTTATTTAACATTTATGTAACGTTTACTTATTTCCCATCTGTGTCTCTTTACAAGTATTTATAAACCTCCCTCCCCCCCTTTTTCTTTCCTTCCTACTGTGAGGCGCATTGTGTTACCTTCGTGTATGAAATGCGCCGTACAAATAAAGTTTGATTTGATTTGATTTGATAATAAATGCAATAAGACAGCTGATGCATGAAAGAGTTTGTCTGGAGGTGGACATACTGCGGTCCCTGTTGGCTCTCTCCAGCAGCTCAGACACAGACAGCTCAGCATTGGTGTCCTCCACAATCTCATCTGGGAGGAAGTGAACAGTGACTTGTAATTATAAAACTACCTTTGAACATCACAATTAGTTATGTATAAATATATGCATGTATACTGTATATATGCATTCATGCAGTGTTCAGCTGTAATATGAAATGCTGGTTTTACCTGTCTAAAGGAGAAGAATGCAGGTGGAACGTGTAAACAGAGAAGACAGAGCGAAAATAGATTAAACCATTTGACCCTAAACCATTTGTTTTATTTGATGACCTAAAATGCATTTTGCTGATGTGAGACCTAGCAAAGTCTTTGAATTCATCTCGATACTGAATTGACAAAGCTGGATATTAAATGTGTTGCTATGAAGCTATGAGGAGAAGACAGGTTGCAAGTGTTATACTGTGAAACTGTCTCACCTCCACCTCCTCAGCCCAGGCAGACACCAGCAGCAGGGCCAGCAGACCCACAGCGAACTTGAACACAGCCATGACAGACAATCACCTGGGGGGAAACATCACCCAATAAACATGTTTGTTTAAGTATTAGTATTGCATGGACAATGAATACGATAGCAAGAAAACATAAGCATACGACAGACACTGTATAGTGCTGCACACTTTACCGTAATGCTTCACGAGTGGATGAGTGAAGTTGTTAGAGGGTGCTTATATAGGTCTCAAAGCTGCTTCCACTGTGATAAAGGCTACCAAATATAGTCAAAGGAAAAACACGTGAATCCTTGGAAATGCATGTGTGCACGATACGTATCTATGTCAATAGATATTTTATCATGCAACCTTGACATATGGAGATTGGGTATTTGTCCTCTGTGGGCTAATCATGGATTTGGTAATCATCAGAAATAATGAAGTTTTCTGGTAATGCATGTTAATGAATGTTATAAAACTTGCAGGATTCAGGATTTAAGCGCATGGTTCTGTCAAAGTTTTTTTATTGGTTTTTTGTTGCCTTTTTCTATTTTAATACTTTTGTAAAATTATATTGTATGAAACTGTATGATTGCAATTATTCTAATAACTATGTTATCATTATAGTCATTAAATTTTTGAGAGGACTTGTCACTTATTCAGATATATCTGTCTGCTGTTTTCTCAGTTAAACACAAACGTTTTTACAATGGTCTACATATTCAATGTTTTCATGTCTTATACATATCAAGGCTTTGAGTCTCTAATAGCACATTCATGTTCCACGACATTGTGACTATGTTGTCCCTTTTTGTCATAGCCATTTTTGATCACCAGCCGACAACCTCAGAATCATCTTCGCCCGCTGATGTTGGTTAACCCAAAAGTGTATTCTTCCTTGTTATACTGGACTGTAAATGTCTTTGTAGCCAGCACCATGTTCCTGGGGCTTCAGCGGCAACCTCTGTATGACACACGTGTTACCACATGGTCTCGAGGCCCTCTTGTGGTGTGTTGACCCAAGTATCTTTTGCTGCTTTAAAGTAACACTCTGCAACAATTTGACACTTTTTGAGGTATGGTTTTATAAGCAACTAGTTTTGGTACCATCCTCAAATTCATTTTGATAGCATATGGTCATGTAAAGGAAAGATAAACACCTGTGTCTTTTCCACTATAGCCATCTAAGATATGCCCCATGACATGTTGTATACGGGACTGGAATACCCTGCAAAAATGGAAGAAAAGCTTTCACAGCATGACATTGCCTGCAATACTGCCAAAAGACTCCAGTTAGTGTGTTGGCAGGCTTTTATCAATGTTAACTGGGCTGTTGGTGGTGTTTGCAAGGTTTTTGCATGCCTTTTAGGTAGTTAGCTTGCTAGTTTAGGAATAGAACTCCTTATTGCTGCTTTAAGATCAGCTCCAGTTTCAAAGATGATTATTATTATTGTGTGCAAGGAGTACGTTCAATTAAAATGCCTCAAAATCTTTTAATTATTAGTAATAGTTGGTAATACATAGGTTACAGATGGGTTACAGATTTGTAACTAATGGGGGAAACTATTAGCAAGGGTCACCAGGGAAAGCAACCATGATATGGGTGTATAGTAACATCTTTCACATCATTATATAGTTGCCCATGATATGAGTACCTGATGTGTCAATATAACACTAATTATTTATAGGAATATCTGACATGATGTAAATACAGACATTCATTAACTCACATATTGCTTTTTAAATAGGTTATTATGTGTTTATGAATGAGTTATGACGTCCTTATAAAGGCACCCTTAAGGTAAATTGTTACCAAATTATCATATTACTGAAGCAACATATCTTATGTAGAAAAGAACCAGAAGAAATAAAAACCAGAAGATAAAAAGCTGCCTTAGCACACTGTACTATTCCCATGTACTGGTTTCCTGTGAAAGCTTAAAAATACCTCAACCTTTTATCTCCAACTGATACGCAATCACCTGCTGTCCCTCTGGCACACTGCAAGCACTGACTTGGGAGGAAAATGTATACTAACATAGACATCAGTTCATCCTATACATAGTTTTTTAGAGCAAAGTTTAACTATTGGATTGATAGATAAATACTTTATTAATCCTGTGAGGAAATTCTGGTATCTTGTAGCTCTCTCATATTTACAATAATTACAACATACAGACAATATGATACAAAACAAACTAACAATACAATTCAGCTATGTACAGTGTAGGATGTAGGGTGTATATTGCATAGTTAAAGTTTAATGGCAGCTGGGACAAAGGACCTCCTATGCCGCTCAGTCCGTGAACGAAGCGTGTTGAGCCGCCCGCTACGGAAGCTGCTGGACTGTCCTGCCATGACATGGTGGAGGGGGTGGTTAACATTGGCCATGATGTATGCGAAAATGAAAAGGTTTATTTGGATGGACTCCTATTGACTATGTACAGATGCTCAGATCTGTTTAAACTCTGTTAACCACAATTTATAGTTAACGTTTGTTCATTATGTCCATAACAGTTTCGGATATATTTGGGGAGATGTGCATGGAAGGTCTTTGGTCCGGTACATTTCCGAGGTACGTGCTTGAATTTTTCGTAGACATGAGTGTTTTGCCCAGTGGCGGTTCTAGACCATTTTTACTAGGGGGGCCAAGGAGGGGCCAGGGTTCAGGGCTGGACTGGGACAAAAAATCGGCCCGGGCATTTTGAACCAGACCGGCCCACTTAATTCGATAACACACTTTTTGGTCTCTCGAATGTCTACACCAACCAGGCTTTTAGCTAGCAGGGCGTCTGCCCTATAGTCTACTAAAAAATAAGAAGAAATGGGACGCCCTACTTCTAGGCAGGACGGCCTACAGACGCCCTATTTTTCTCCCGTTTTACCTGTTAACTTCGCTGAATGTGATCAAAATTCACCGTTTCAGTCGCTTCAGTGCTTAGCGAAGTCTAGAATCATATGCCCTGCCAATTAGAAAATAGCATTGCTGTATTCCCGCTACAACAACAACGTTACATCATGATTCCAACGAAACATTGATTCATGGGCTCGGAGAAGCTACAGAAGACAGCTGTCTCACCGCACGTCACTGAACCTACTACTTTATGAGTTCAAGAAGAGTTTGTGTGTTAAGGTGGTGGTCTTAATTAATCTAAATTCAATACAATACAATATACATCATACACTTTAAAGCTTTGTTCAGAATACGGAGGTCTAAGATCGGTCGATATTTTCCGTCCTTTTTTGGAACCAGAAAATAGCGACTGAAGAACCCCCTGTTCTCGTCTACAGACTGTATTGCTCCCTTTCCTAGAAGGGAGTCTATTTCCTCCTGTAGGAAACGCGCTTGATGAGGTGGCACTAACGTTTGAACCAAGTCCCCTGAACTTCGCGGGGGGGGGGGGGGGCAAACTAGAGCGTATAACGGGCTATCATAATTCACTATCTGGACAAATTGGCATATTTTCGGAATACCAGGGTTTGGGAATACTGGGCTTTCGGAACATTGACATGGCACCGCGCACCAATAGGCTAAGGGGCTAGCCCACCACTCAAACACACAACATAGAGTGTAGGCTAACGGCTGGCTGTTTCAGAGTAGAGTAGGCTGAGGGCTAGCAACAGCTACAGACTTGTCTTGTATTTAATGCAAACGAACTTGGCCATAGAACATAGGTCCTAAGTCAAACATATTTTAGAGACATTTTAATTCATGAGTAGTAAGCTTACCGTAGGTTGTTGTATCGTATCTCCATGGGCCACGCTGAATTTGTTTACCGTCCTAATGCATTATGTAGGCAGGTCCAAATCGAAAGGGGTTGGTGTTGGGTCAGCCCAGGGGATGTGATTGGGCCAGCCCAGTGTCAATAGGGCCGCTCAAGAACTACTTTCGTGGGCCAGCCGGTCAGACCATTATATGGGGAAAAAAATAAAAAATAAAAATTCGGGACTTTCGGCCCATATTGCACCTCGGCCCACCGGGAAAACGCCCGGTATGCCAGATTGCCAGTCCATCCCTGCCAGGGTTTAACCAGGGGGGCACATAAAAAAACCGCAACAAATGATATTTAAAGATTATAAACTTATATTACTTTATTAACATGTATAACTTAACTTAACATTATAAGAATGAGTGCAGGTGTAAGAGAGGTAGGGCCATAAAAAATGAAAATGAAAAATACAGTACAGGGTGCAAATACAGAGCATTATCAAACGTTCTCTCAACTTTTGACACTGTGTGTGTGGGAACCAAAGCAAGAGTGGCTCTTCTCTGATTGGTCCTGATTTGACAGCAGGAGAGTCTCATCACGACAACCGTTTACCAAAACTCCGTTAAGTAGCTACATAATATCTTTGTATTCCGACCCGAAGTAACGGTACCCATAACACCTGTTTTTATTAAATACTAGTGGTGATTGTGGCATTTGACCCACGATCACTTTATTAATTCCAGGAAAAAGAGTCAGTTCTCATGACAGTCGATGTTATCTGCCCCTCATGTTATTAAATGTTATTGTAGCTGCTAGCTAGTCTACTGCTGATCTAAGATTCCTGCGCTAGCAAGAAGCCTTTGCTTGTTAACTGTTGTAGCTAGCAGTGTTGAAAGCAGTGAAAACACCCTGATCACGAGATACATTAAATTAATTACACTGAAGTCAACTTTGAAAACTCAGCAGCAAGAGCTAGCAATCAAAGGCTTCTTGCTTGCGCAGGTATCTAAAGCAAACTAGTAGCTAGACATGCTACCTACTGGCAGATAACAGCAACTTTTTTTATCCTGGAATTAATAAAGTGATTTTGAAAGACTGTGTATGACCCACACAAATTCTTGTGGTTGTAAAAACAAATTCGTTCAGTTCGTCTATGACAATATATAACATCTGGGAAAGTCAACAGGCATAGGATATTTCCATCTTTTGGTTCTTGAAAAAAAAACGCTGTGGTTATTTTTCCATCTTCTCTGCCTTCATGTGGCAGAAAAATCACCAGCTCAGCCGGTAGACAGTTGTATATGATCACTATTGTTACCACTAGGCACAGGTAGACTACCAGCTCCTCTTAAGAACCAGCGATAAATTAATGAAACGGAGCGAGCCAAACATTTAAATCGTAGCTCCTATTTCCAAAAAGCACCACACATGGCATACTACAGTGATAGGGTGCGCCGCTTTAATTTACCCCTGTAGAACGTTGTGTCGCACTAGTACCGCTTTTGGCGCTCGTTGTAAAATCGTAATAAATTCATATTTTGTTCTACTCGGTCAGCACGGGGTGGCCGCAGGGGTGGCCAGGGATATGTCTACGGGGGCACGGGCCACCCCAGGCCTCCCTGTAGAACCGCCACTGGTTTTGCCTAAATGCAAATTGTGTCCATACGCTTATGGAAGGTATGATGCGCGCGAAATTACTTTTGTCCATGTATTCTCCGTGTCAGCGGGTCACAGAAAGGATTCTGTCACTTCCGTAGACTCTGAAGCCTAGGAAAGTTTATTAAGGCCCAATCCCATTTCTAATCTCCACCCCTACCCCTTTGCCCTCGCTTTTTCAAACGGAGCCATAACGTAGGGGTAGTCGAAGGGGTTTAAACTCTAGCCCTACGAATTGGGATAGCCCTTCAACACTTACGTACGTCATCAGTACGCTGCGTCAGCTGTTACGTTACCGGAGAGCGACAGCTGTCACTCACCAGACATAAACAAACATGGCGCCTGCAGCTGTTATTAACACAATGCAACATTTCATCAAACAAGTTTTAAAACCATGAATTGCAAAGAAAATACTTTCATTTGTGTGATGCTTTTCCTGCTGTTTCCGAAATTTTTAAAGGGACTCGCGCGATGTTTCTTCTTTAATGATCACGGGTTCGCAATGCATTGGGGGAAATCGGTCTCACCCCTTCGTTTGAAGTGTGCCCTCGGAAAATCTCCGTTTAGAGGGGTGGAAAGCCCTTCCCCTCGCCCCTACCACTCTGTCCTAACGTGAATTGGGATAGCACTACCCCTCCACGTGAACGCGCAAAACGGAGGGGAAGGGGAAAGACGAAGGGGTAGGGGTGAAATGGGATTCAGCCTTAATCTTTGCTCTCGTGGATTTTCACGGATTTCACCAAATGAATGGACAAAAGTCCTTTGGTCTCATAATACTTTCACTAATAGAAACCTTAGTTATTTCAGTAATATAGCATAGGCGGACAATCAAAACAAAGTGTTACAAAACAGTGCTCTTGAGTTCTTTAGGGATGAAGAAGCAAAATGTTATCAATCGTTTGAACCGATGAAAATAGCCTATGACCAGTAAATTCTTAATATTTGTAACAAAGTATAATGTATGAGAGTGCTGTTGTTGTGACAGACTTTGCAGGTGTTCAGTGTCTTGCATTGTTCACATACTATAGAGACAGGATGTTCAGTACCATAATAACCTTTATCAAAGTATGCTCTGTCCAAAGCCAAGCACTCTGAATTGAATTGTTTACATTCTTTCTGTGGTTATGTGAAGGACAGATCAACACACCCATCCTCACACTAGCCACTTATTCATATAGTTTCATGATCCCAGCCTAAATCCCAGCAAAAATGTAAGAACAGCTTTTATAGTACAACAAATAGTGCTGTTTTCAAGGCTGTTGGCTATTCTTTAGTTAGCTTAATAGTTTTAGAGGAAAACTCCTTACTGTTGCTTTAAAAGGCCATTGATTTTTGGGCCGACTGGCAGATGTTTTTGCAGACCGTGTGCGAGGCGCATCTTTTTGCAGAGCGTGTGTGGGGAGCATCTTTTTTCAGACCCCATTTAAGTATATGGACATTGCTCTGCCATTTAAGACTTTTTCCTCCCCCCTTAAAATATGTTAGACTATCAGGAGTCTCTAGAAGTAAAAACATTTAGGAAATGATATGTGTTTCTCTGTAACATGACTTTTGTATTGTTGGCACAATATGTGATATGTTTATACATTCACAACAGTTTTTAGGGCCCTCTCTCAGTAAGTTGTTAGTCAGTTTCTTACTGTGTGTGATGAATGAATGGTTGGTATTTTGTGGACACACAGAATGAGGCAGACGAACTGTCAGAATGGAGATGAATGGAGAGATCACACAGCCTTTTCCATTATACTGGGTACCAATGCAGAAAAACTACTATAACTCCAGCTGGTTGATCAGATGTTTGATCAGAGGATATGCTGAGAGAATTACAATTTTATTAGACATCGGCAGTGTTGTGTTGTTGAGGCAACTATTAATATATATATTTTTATGACATTTTTAAACCTTCTTTCGGCATTCATTCTGATCCTATGTACACGAAAGGAATCAGCAACAAATGTTATATTTCTTGTGATTTATTTTGAGACTGGTGAGACATATGAGACAGAGGAACCCAAATGAAGTTCATCATGCTCTGTGTGAATCCGGGAGTCAAATCTGGCTTTTCATCGCAGGTTCCTCAGGCAAAGTCGTTGTCCTTTTGTTTCTGATAGAAACCGATAGCATCAATTAAAATCATGAAAAAAAAGAAGTGACAAATCCTAGACCGCTCATTTTCATATCATCAACTTAACAGATATTTTTATTAGGATCAGGAAAACACACGCAACAAATTCTGAAAGAAGTTCTACTCACAGCACTTGTACAGCCTGTTAAGTCTGAGAAGGTCGTTCTTGCTCATCTGACCAGCCTTGCCAATTGCAACGTTGCTGTTGGGGACGGGCACCATTGTAGGGCGGTTGTTCTTAGAGAAGGCAGTCCTAATAGGACAGAAATATACATCCAGAATGCACATGAAGAGATGAGAAAATGGCTTGTGAAAATATCGTCAAATGGATGAATGAATGAATGACTGAATTAAATAATTAATGGGTTGCTCCATCAATTCATGAATCAGTGAATATTATTTGAGAGTATCATGCCATTGTGTTACTGACTTGTGGTACTGCATGACAGAGTTGTAATCATAGGGGGTTCCCTGGTTGAGGGTGTTCTTCTTGTTGAAGTTGTGCTTCATGTCTGTGTGAAAGAAACAGTTTTAACTTCTAAATGTTATCTCTGCTAACTAATTATTTTGAAACAGCCTCTGCCTGCTATAGAAAGATGATCATCATATTCATATACACAATATGAAAATATCTTTGTACATGTTACAAACCCACATTACAAATACGCTATAAGACGGAGGGAAAATTAACGTTTTGTGGTCTGACTTGTTGAGGAAGGCTTCGACGTTTCCTGCAGAGCTACACAAACACACATCTTACTCCATGCTCGCTCAGCATGTTATAAACCCCCATTTGATAATTAGTTTAGATATGTTATCCTACCTTCAATGACGTTCTCCCAGACGACACGGATGTGGTTGTCACGGTCGCTGCGGGTCTGCTCGTGGTTAAAGCCCAGAGCGTGAAGCAGCTCGTGCTGGACGGTGTTGTGGTACAGACAACCCCTACGGCTCAGAGACACAACCTGCTGGCCACCACGACGGCCAATGTAGGAGTAGCACCTGATGCATGCAGACAAAGAAAGGTCATCAGTTCAAAGCTATAACTATTCTATGCTAACAACAGAGGAACATCAGCATTTGAGTAGTGTCATTTAGGAACATTAAGGATGTAGCTACCTTTTTGTAACGTAAAATTAGACAGAATGTCTCAGTGAATGCATAGCCTTAGCCACCGAAGGAACTGTGTTTGCACATCAAGGCTCTAGTACTTCTGTTCTTTTTGGTTTCTGCATGCAGACTGCACACCTTTAACTAGAAAATGCATTTCCTGAAGGAAATACCAGTGCATGAAATGCAAAAGTTAAGAAAGGAAGAAGAAAAGAAAGAAGAGTGAAAGAAGGAAAGAAGAAAGGAAAGAAGAGTGGAAGAAGGAAAGAAGAAAGGTAAGAAGAGTGAATAAAGGAGGGAAGAGAGGAAGAAGGAAAGAAGAGTGAAAGAAGAAAAGAAAGAAGAGTGAAGAAAGGAAAGAAGAGTGAAAGAAGGAAAGAAGAGTGGAAGAAGGAAAGAAGAAAGGAAAGAAGAGTGAAAGAAGGAAAGAAGAAAGGAGAGTGAAGAAAGGAAAGAAAAGTGAAAGAAGGAAAAAAGAGTGGAAGAAGGAAAGAAGAAAGGAAAGAAGAGTGGAAGAAGGAAAGAAGAGTGAACAAGAGTGAAAGAGAAAAAAAAGTGAAAATATTGAAAAAAGGAGATAAAAATGGAGTGAAGAAGAGAGATTGAGTGTGAGAGAAAGTAGACTGAGAGGGATAGAGAGAAAGATGGAGAGAAAAAAAAGTAGAGAATGGAAGGTGTCTTATTGTTCCTAGTTACAGTTAAATTGAGAGGGACAGAGAAGAGGTTCCTTGGATTTGGCGCAGGTGTCAGTGAAGCACAGGTGCAAGCCAGTTTACAGACCCTATTATGATTTCATAATGGCCCAATGTAAGTCAATGGGAACATTTTGATTCGTTTGTATTTAATATCTTAAAAAGTATAAAGTTTAGAAAAGTGAAAAATACATAGCATAAGTGTCCTTTACAAGACCTACGCGACAAAGTTTGAATGGAGTTTGTACGTTAAGCGGTTCGGGCTGAATTAATCGCAGAAAAAGGTGAGAAGAAGAAGAAGAAGAAGAAGAAGAAGAAGCCTAGGAATAACAATACAGGGCATTTCATGCACTGTAATTAGTTTTTCTGCCCTGAGGGTTTAACCATTTCAATCATGACACATTCAGAGTCATAGGCTGTATGTGTAACCTCTCCTAGCTACTGTGATATTGTCAACCGAAAATTAACAAGGTCGATCTGAAATGTCCATAATTTTGATTTTTTTTTTACCAAATAATGTAAAATAATATGAATTAGTGCAAAATAAAAACATATTATAAAAAATATTGTGGTTAAAAATAATATACAATTAAATAGTATTTCACCAAATAATGTAAAATAATATGAATTAGTGCATAGTATTAAACATCAATCTTGTTTTTCTCAGAATAACACTTTGAACTTGATAATTCTCAGATGATGATACGTGTTTGCTCAGGTTTCACACCCGTTCTTGGAGTAGATGCCAATGTAGTCCCTCTCAAATCTGCGGGCCTTGAAGCGGATGCAGGTGGAGGAGGCAAAGGAGTCCAGGCCGCGCTGGATGATGGACTTCTCACGAGCAGCTGTGGGACAAGTTCAACAATGAAAACAAAAGCATGAGTTAACTTTCTGATGTACTGTTACTCTTAACTTGACGCTCCTATTGGGCTGTCTGATTTCATGATGGCAGTGTGTGTATAATTTGCTTGTCCAGTTAAAATGTAATGAAAGTCAACACTTCAGACATGGCATGGCTAACACTTAGCATTGTCACGGCTTTATTCACCAAAGCGAACCGCCGAAAAAGACACGTTTTCTATGTCTCAGGTGATGAGAGGTTAACAAATACTTTTGGCTCTGGAGTTGTAATAAGGAACTTAGGTTTTCGATGGGATTGTACTGGACAGCTTGATGAGAGACCTGAGGGGTCACTCACAGAAGTCGTTGCTGATGATGTAGGGCACGTAGACCTTCTTATCACTGGACTTTGGCCACATGCAGCCACGAGAGGTGCAGGGGTCAGCGTTCCTGTCATTGTCGTTGTCCACGGCGATGTCATCCATCAGCTGGGGCTCATCATCATCATGTGCTGGTGGATAATCATCGGTAAATACATGTTAAAACTCTGACAGCATGGGCCAACTTTTCATAAATTCTTAAAACAGAAAAGGTGAGTGCATCACAGAAAAACTTTTAGAAATAAAATTAGAAATATTTGCTTGTGGCTGTGCTCATATAACTTACCTATGCCAAAGTTGGCTTTGTGAAGAATCTCAGCCACAGAAAGATTATCCTCCTCAGAGACATCTGTAGAAAGCAAAAAGAAGACTTGAGCTACATTTGTACTGGGAAATAAGATAAGATAAGCACAGCCACAAGTTTGTGATGGAATATTACTGGGCAGAATCAGGCAGCCATGACCGTGGAAACGACTTTAGGCTGAGACACAGTATGAATGAGCCAAAGGTACTATTTCCTCTTCATTAAACAAGCATTGCACACAGTGCTACATGGCCCTCTGGACAACACCAACTCAGCTGCCAAGGACACGTTCTGTAGTGTACGCATGTTTGAATTTCAGCCTTTGAATGTGAACGTATATATATATTACAAGAGGCTACTGCTTTTTTCAATATTTGACATCTACTTTAGCCAGTCACAATACCAAAAGGGATTACTGTTTAAGGATAAGACATTAGGCTGATGGGTGTGAGCATGGAGGAATCATGAACACCCACAGGTTGGGGCATGCAGACAAGCAGTGGAGAGACAAGGAGCAGTTGTTTCTCTGTGTGATGAGCCCGGTCCTGATTTGGTGTTGAACGGCACCAGATTGGGACCAAATCTACACCAGACTGACTATTTGTCAAAGCTTAAATTTCACAAAGTGGACTGTGCGATCAACTTGTAAAATTAGTTCTTTACAACATTGTTCAGATTTCTCCAAACTGATGTTTTTTTTCATGAGGAAATTAAAATTGTAATCGACAGAAAAGATCACTTACCAGTCTGACAATGGGATTGATGAGGAGAGAAATGAAGAACACCATATCAGTCAGCGCATTGAAACATTAGCATTATGAGCAAGATTACCTGCTGAAAATGATGCTGACTCATTTTTATTTAAATATTTATGAATACATAAAAACAATATTAACTACTATGGCACTATTAACAATTTAAGGCTTTGCTGCATAACACATTAATAAATACTTCATAAACAATTCAGAATTTATACATTTAAAAGAATTACAGGACACCCTTGCATATTAACTCTCCTATCAATTAGAAACTTAGCTCATTGTTACAAACAGTGTAATGACAGCTTTTCAGGAGAAAGACTTCATTAGTTTGAGTCCATTAATGTAGCTCATACAGGTGAACCTGAGGCAATCCATCACTCTCACTCTCAGAGGACTCAGGAGCGGTAATGAGCCAATCCCTCACCTCCACCTCCTCAGCCCAGGCAGACACCAGCAGCAGGGCCAGCAGACCCACAGCGAACTTGAACACAGCCATGACAGACAATCACCTGGGGGGGAACACCACACTGTAAATACTTAAGACCTTTTTTTTTTTTTTACTTCAACCAGTTTAACGGTTTAGAGTTACTATCATTGTTGCACAGATGAAACATTCTTTTATCATTTGTATCATTTGTTTGATAACTATGGAACTGACAATAGTTCGATTTCAAGAAGAACATAAGCCTTAAGAATTCCAAATGATATCTGCTACTAGGTTTACCCAGATTCAACTACGCCTGATATGTTGAGGAAAGGTTCTGTACCGTGACACCCCACAAGTGTATGAGTGAAATGCATGAAATGTGTCTGTTTTTATAGGTTTCTCAGCCGCCCCAACCCTGACAAAGTTGCTGAATGTACACAACTGCCCGTGAAAATGTGCTGTATAGGCCAGCATGTCTTCTACTGTACAGCTGTTTTTATCATGTTTAAACACACATTTAACCTTGGTTGCTGGCTAATACATGCATGTTTAAACACACATTTAACCTTGGCTGCTGGCTAATACATGCATGTTTAAACACACATTTAACCTTGGTTGCTGGCTAATACATGCATGTTTAAACACACATTTAACCTTGGCTGCTGGCTAATACATGCATGTTTAAACACACATTTAACATTGGCTGCTGGCCAATACATGCCCTCTTATCAGGGTATGGGTGATTATTGGAAAACTCTCAGGAATGAGAGTAATAATAATGTTATAAACTGTTTGAAGTTTAGGATTAAAATTATGTTTCTTTAGTTAGTCATGTATTAGCCAAAATCTGTAGTTGTTTTAATGACTATGGAGACCTGCTTTGCTTCCTCTGTTGTTGAAGCTATTGTTTTCTCATAACTGTCTTGCACAGGTCCAGAGCAAAGCATAAAGTATTAAAGTTTAAGTGTACTTATTTATAGCCTGTTGATTATTCTCATGTTAAAAGCATGCATCACAATCTAAACAGTACACACCTAGCCCACTAGCAAATCAGTGATGGTTAAACTCCTAAAACAATTGTAAAAGCAATTTTCATCTGGAATCTAGTTGAAGGGGTGGACCAATGTTCACTTAGGATCCATTCCAGTGGATAAGCTATAATTCACTACACACAGACATTTCTGCGACATGGCCCTGGAAAGTGGCAGTGTTGTCAGCCTCGATGAGTGCATTTAGCACTTTTAAGGAAATCTGTCTGAGGCTGCCATGATTGCTCAGAGGCATGCCCTTGAACAGATAACCTGCTATGAGAACCTGCCGTGCCTAAAATCTGGGCTTTCCGTTGGGTGTGGCTGATAGGATGCTACTAGCCAGTCGTGGTTTAAGCGGGGAAAGGGACATTCCTGGAAAGATAAGTGGGATTTAATAGCTTTTTTACTTTTGTCTGAGTGTATACAGAATAAGGGATCCATACAAGGAGGCGACCTGTTACATCTCAATTGTTTCCTCAGGTGCCTGATCAACACACATCTTTTGTGTGATTCTAGTGTAGTGATGCAGCACGGAGAAATGCATTGGTAGGTAGTAGGCACTTTATTAATCCTGGAGGAAATGCAGCTGTGAGCATGATAGTGAATTACATTTGTTACACATATGCACTGTAAACCCAGACAGTTCTACTAACTCATTAACATTATGTATTCAGTACTTAAAACCTGGTATTTAGTTGACCCAACTTAAAATGTATTCGTTTTCTGAGCAAGTGCAGACGTTTTAATTGTATTGGAATGTATTTGTTTGAGTTAACGTTGCCTGATAACTCAAAAAATGTTAGTAGCTGACGTCATCAACGTCGTTGAGAACACCATTGCAAAGCTCTTGTGATGAGAGACGGACACAGCAGACTAAAGGTAGAGGAGTCGTTTAGTAATCCAGAGGTTGGAAGGTTGCTAGTTCGATTCCCCACTCCTCCTTACCAAGTGTATAAGTGTGAACCCCTAAACTGCTCATGATCTATAAATGCAAAATTCCCTGTCAATCTCTTTGGATAAAAGGGTCTGCGAAATCACAGATGTAAATGCAGTGGCAACACTCGGAAGGCGGTCGACCAGTGACAGTTCTCTCTACAGTAAGAGCTTGCGCAAGAAGTTGGAACGTAAGGAAGATACCCTTTCAAAAACTTGTAAGGGCGTGTAGAACCTGATAATGTAATAATTTCCCGATAATGTAATAACTCCCGATAATGTAATACAAATTCCTTCATAAGTCCCTAAAACATGTAATAAAACCTGATAATGTAATAATACCCCGATAATGTAAAAAAGTGCATTTCCCAATAATTTTGCAGAACCTGATAATGTAATAATTACCTGATATTGTAATAACTTTGGTTGGTGCTGTAGCATCAGGTCTCCAGTTTCAGAGGTCCAAACAGTGAAGCTGTCCAGAGACCTGCTGCTTCACTATTAGCAGATACAGTATATATTTTATATGATTGCGAATGCACAATTTTTACAATGGTGAAAGGGATATTCAGTGGTAATCAACTAATAGGGAAAAAGAAGAACATTTTGGTATGTTATAGACCGGCAGCTAATGGGCACATACTGTACCAGGCCAATCAAATCGTCTTTTGTCATTCGTCAGTCGCTCGGATTGGTTGTAGCGCCATTCCTATTGCGTGGCATTGCGTGCAGAGGCAACTTAACAGACAACCGTTAATCCCGCCCACACTGAAAATCGTGTTGTGCCGGACCCTTGTACAGCTTCTTGCTGTACAGGTTTGGCTTGCGAGGCTAAAGGCCTATACCATTGGGATCAAAATATGAGCAAAACAATAGTGGTGGTTGTTTACACAGCATCACTACTTGGTCTGAATAACTGGTGTCCCAACATTTCAGCACTGACCAAAGTTTTTACAATATCAGGAATTTATTACATTATCAGGTTCTGCAAAATTGAGGCTAACCTGATAATGTAATAACTTCCAATTAATGTAACAGTTTATTACATTATTGGTATGGCGATTGTTACATTATTGGGAAATGCACTTTATTACATTATTGGGGTATTATTACATTATCAGGTTTTATTACATCTTTTAGGGACTTATGAGGGATTTTTTTATTACATTATCAGGGTTATTACGTTATCAGGAAATTATTACATTATCAGGTTATACAGGGCGTAATAACTAGTTTGAGAAAGACCCAGAGAAACACAAATATCTGACGAGGCTAAATCCTTTACGATTTTGGAATAATATGTGTTCAGAGAACTCAAAAATTATGAAAATGATAACACAAAAAATCTGAATAGCCGATGTATAATTTTTGAGTTAAGTTTACTTAAAAAAAATAATATATGTACTCAAATTTTGTTTTGTAATCGGTTACATCAAAAGTTTTGAGTTCTCTGAACTTGTTCAGGTTTACAGTGTGTCATTGCCATCACCATAATTCTTGCTCTGGGTGTGGGGTACGTTGGAGTCAGCACTCAGGACTCTGTGGCCACAAGATGATTCTGAATGTTCCACCATGCTGGTAGAAACGTCTTTAGCCATTCAAACCTCTGTTGGTGAGAACCTTCCAAATGGAAAGATTCCAGATAACAATGGGAATGCTAGTCCACATGGCGATAAGGGGAAAAGCTCCCATAGTCTCCATAGAGAGTTGTTGAACAGTACTCCTGATGACTCGGTACAAGAGAACATGACTCATGACAGATAAGAGGGGTGTGGATCAAGCTTGTCTTTCCATTGGCTGTATCCTTTATATTCTGATTTTCTTTGATTATTTAAGATGAGACGAACAATTCGATTTTTAGTTTTGTTATACTTTGTTATGCATGGTGTAAGTGGCATCTATTTTCCTTCATATTGTGGACATGCTGAAAATAGCATTGCTGATTTTATTTCATTTATTTTTTACAATATTTTTATGCACAGTTTTAAGTGCATGGTAAACTTTTGAGCATTCTGTGTTTGACAGTAGATGGCAATGTTGTGCTTTTAATTTAGCATTCATATAACACAAACCTGATGATGTAGCAGGGACAGATGTTAGCACTCACCAACACATGCAGATGATGACAAACACACTTTACATAGTATTAAAAAACAATTCTGTGCAATTGGATTTACTTGGTTGATATTGTCAAATGAAAAAGGTACACATCCACCTGACATACATGTGATGACATGCCTGCTTAGGGGATGAGGACAACTTCACAAGTTTGACATCGTCCACATACCTCTGTGGGACATGCCCTCTGAATTGTTGATACGATGTTGAAATCTTTTACTACATTTTAATTATTTTCTGAACATTTTTAGGGAAGTATTCCTCTCTCATTCTGATCCAGTGTACATAATAAACAAGAGCAACAGATTGAATATGTTTCATGACGTGCAGAGCTTTAATTAGAGACAGGTGATAGATCTAAAACAGGAAAACACAAATCAAACGCATCATCCTCACTGATCATCCAGGAGATGCAGTATCTTGTTTCTCATGGAAGGTTCCTCAGGCAGTATTGCTGTCCGCTTGTTTCTAATAGAACAAATAATATCAGTTAAAATCAATTAAACGAACAATTACAAGAGACTATGACCCACGGCCTTAATTCAGGAAATTAAAGTACACAGCACTTGTAAAAATCCAACACTTTGAGCGGCATTGTTGTGTATGAAAGGTGCTATACAAATAAAGTTTATTATTATTATTGTAAAGTCTGTTCAGTCGGAGAAGGTCATTCTGGCTCATCTGGGTGGCTTTGCCAAGGTCCACATTTCTGTTGGGGATTGTTTATTCTTTGAGAAGGCAGACCTGAAATAATCAAAGATACAAATATTAGCATTGTCCACTATCAACATAAAGAGATGATGAGATGGTCTTCTCAAATTCCTCTTGTAGCTTTACTCTATGGCTGCCACCCAAAAAAATGAAAAGAAAATATAAATTTTTTCCCGATTTTTCTGGACCACCCTGCTTACCATGTGTACGTAGGAAACCCATCTTGACTCGTTCCACAGACGCTGGGAGACAAGAACAGATCCTGGTTCTGTCAGATCACCAGATGTCATTTCATTTCTCATTTACAGGAGGTGAGGCATCAACAATACAGTCAAGCAAATTATCAAACAAGATTTTTCAGACGGATCTCTTTTCTTTACTGTACAGCAGAGGAGAGGTCACTTATACTTCATAACCCAGAATCCCTCTCCAAGGTGTGAGGGGTTCAATAGGCACATTTGCAAAGAACATGCCAGCCACAAGGGGTAGCCTGAGAGCTAGAGTTTCTCTCTCTCTCTGTGTGTGTGTGAAATTTGGTGGCACTTACAAGCCAATGAAGATGTGTTTCATAGGATTTGTTATTTTCCACTGTACAGCAGTGTTGTACCATGTTTATATAAGCTATATAAGTCTAAGGTATTATTATTATTATCATGTTTATATACACATATAACCCCTGGCATCTGACTAATTGACCACGATGCTTACGAGACTTCGGTGACTGCCTCAAAAAGTAACCATTCAACGATGTCACTAGCTACTTGTGATTGTGATAGCTCTGTGCCACCTTCCCACCTTGGGTATAACACTTATGGATTTGAGACATAGCCTATTATTACTTATTTGTCCTTATCTAAAGGAGTTTACTAGACTGAAAGTCTATGAATATAAGGACATAGAGAAATCCACAGTAGTTGACTCTAGTTGACTCTACTTCCAAATCAGCCTTGCAAGGTTAAGTGCAAGTGGAGCCTGGTGCCATCTCTACATGCAGCCCAAAGATCCCCTAAAGTGTGGCCCATCATTGTCTAGAGAATAGAGCCTGAACCAGTCTTGGTATAATTCAAATAATGCTTATTGAATTTAAAGTTGTCAAAAAAAGTACTTCCCGGTACAATCTGCAGATACATACAAAGATTCTTTCGTTTATCAAAATGTCCACTGGGAGGCGCAGTGTGCTTTTTTAATTGGAGTAACGTATCCAGTTTTGGGAATGTGATCCACCATTTATGAGAATAGCCTGAAGCAATGTGTGTGGCAGATGAGATGAGATCTACTCCAACTCTGCCCCAACTTGTATGGCATTGGATCAGTGGATGATCCAAACTACACACAGGTTAGCGTATGATCAGTATATGAAGTTCAGGTCATTTAAAAAATGATTCTTGTCATTGAATTTGACCATATACTAAACTAGCTGATATTCTGCAAATGGTTTTGTGATATCAGTGAAGTAATCACTACATTTACAGACCAGAGTGGTAATAAGTGCCTCAGGGTGTTATCAGAGTTGTTATCAGAAGGAAGTAAAGAGGGGAGAGGAATTTTGTGTTTCAGTGTCAAATTACACACCTCCCCACATTATTGTCATATTTGGAACACATGATTAGAAAAGGTATTCAGTGTTATCAGCTTGTCAGGAGGACATGAACCCATCTCAGTGACCCGACAGACACCCACACTGTTAGCAGCTGATGTGAAATCAGGAGGGCTAACTGTGATATGTAGCCTTTAGTATATTACAGTATAATTACTTTCAGTGCTTTACTGTATATCACAATTGCATTACGTGAAATATAATATAAAAGGTGCTTATTGAATGAGTTGTGAATCAGAATCATTATTACCTCCGCCAAGGAGGTTATGTTTTCGCCCCTGTATGTTTGTTTGTCTGTTTGTCTGTTTGTCAGCAGGATTACGGAGAAACGCATGGACCGATTTCCATCAAACTTTGTGGGGAGATTGGGTAATATAATGGCAATAATTGATTAGATTTTCAGATGTCAAGGTCAAAGGTCAAGGTCACAAGGCGGAGGTTTGCATTCTCTGAATGCTCCCATTCTTGTTTGTATGTGCATTTCAGTATTCTATTATACATGAAGTTCACATGTTCATTCTTTTGTATATAATATTCTCGTGTGCCTCATCACTAGAAGTAGGTTCAAATAGGAAAGTTTCTGTGTCCTTAATGTCAAGCAGTTCCTGAAGCTCAAGCAGGCTCAGAGTGCCTAATCTAATTCAGAGTGCCTAATCTAATCTCTGGTCTAATCAGAGATGCGGGTGATTCTTCAAGTGAAAACGTTCTTCTCTCCCTTGATGCACACCCTTATTCAAGTCTTAGACCTGTGTGTGAAAAATTGTTGCTTTTGGTTGGGAATAACAGAGGCTTGTACCAGAGCACCGTAACACTGATGCTCTTTAAAAAGGGTTGGTAGTTCACCTGTTAAAATACCACAGCCAACTTGTTTTCAAGCATGTATGAGAAAGGAGTTGACTGCTCCTGACTCAACTGAAAATAGGCATGTTTCACTTGATCTTTGTAAATTAAAGCAATAATGTTCACAAACAGGTTTTTTTAATTGGCTGGCTTTGCTTGGGTTTTCATCACATGGAGAAAACATTTCCTTCATCCTCATCACCTTGTAATAGCCATTTTATTTTCTTATTTTTTCAGAAGACATAAAAGTCAGATTGTGCCAAATGCTTATCGCACCAGCAAATGCATTCATACATTGTATACATATATATATATACGTATATATATTAGCCAGAACATTTAACATGTGCAAAAGACACAGTACACAGACAAGGAACACAGGAGAATGGTTAGCAATATAGTAATAGTTGCACAGACTTGTACTCTCGTACTGTATACTTAAGCATTTTAGTACATTTGACATTGTATATGGTTTTACTTCCCAACTGTGTTTTATAAATACACTCATTGCCACAAGTATAATCTGCTGTGGGGAAAAGTCATGATGTCCATGATGATGAACTTCTTCATGGGTTGTACCGGTGAACGCGTCTCAAACTCAGAGTGGTGCTGTTTGGAAGGCCATTCTGAATGAGCTCCTCACGAAACTGTTGACAACAATTGCATGAACACGTGAGTGTATTTACAATAATTCCATTTAGATGAAAACCTTCTCTGTGCTTCTTGCCCCAAAAACAGATCCTATGGGGAAATTGTTTCCTGGACTCTTTCATCAACACGTGATACTTCAACATATCCTGATCATATTACGCAAGTTTGAGAGACTGTAGCTGTATGTATGTTACCTGTGTTTGCACCCACTATGGCATAAAGCCGTCAAAAACTGCTGTCACTTATAGGAGCTCTGCTACAAAATATTCACTTCATTCAAAGAATTCCTTCACTTACTGGTTTTAGTATCAGCTCTTCAATCTCAACTTCAGTAAGGTCAGTCTTTGTGTCAACCACCATTCTCAGACCAGTTACAAAGGCTGTTGGAGAGTCAGGGAGTTCATGTAAGTGGTGTGTAGTAGGGAGAAGTGGAGTTGGCAACCATGTCAAGTTGAATAAGTGGCTAATATGAATTGATATGAACCAGTTAGCATGCGTACACACACATACACACACACAATCATACAAAGTGGAGAAGTCAATACAAATATTATTGAGTTTCAAAAGCACTTTGGTGGATTGACATAAAAGCATGAAGCAACAACATGTAATACGAGTTACCTGTGTAGCAGAAGAAAGGGAGGGAAGTGGCACAATCCTCATCTTTCCACCGGCCCGAGTCACTAAATGACATTGCAGTGCAGTGTTGGATATTATTGAAGTTATCAGGTTGGCCTGTTTTCCAGTGTCTGAAAGAGGACTCACTGCTGTCTGACCATGTTCTGGTTCTGTACAGGCCGATGAATACAAAGTTTCCACTTGCGGCTTCACGGACCTTTTCATTTTCTGTCTCGTTCCTTATGCTTGGAAGATCTATATAGTTGGCTCTACAGTAGGCCTGTGCATCATTATATGACATTTGTGTCGGTATGAAAACGTAGCTTTTGTCTACTCCTGTAACATGAATTTACAATTAATAATGGCACAGTCATTCTATTGAAAGCTGTTAGAATATAATAGTAATCACACAAAATGTAACATAAGTGTGGTGAACTAAAATCACTTTACTTAAGTATGCTTACTTACTATAGCAAACAACGAATACGTTGTGCTCACAAGATATATCATTCCATGGGCCACTAGGTGACATTTCTGCACAAAACTCCTGTCCACCATTGTTATTGGGTTCTGTTGTTCTCCAGTTTCTATACGTTGTCTCTCCCGGACCATAGAAGCTGCTGTTCGTAATGGGCCATCTCCAGCTGTTCAGCACATCATCATGAAGTCCAATCCAAGCAGAGCCGGTCTGGCTGCCAAGTTGAGTCAGCGCATTCACATCGTCTGCTTCGTAAAGGGTGGCCAGGTCTGTGTGATGGGTCCTGCAGTAACTCTGTGCTTCACTCCAGCTCTTCGATTCATTTACAAAGTTGTATTGGTGAGAGAGAGCTGAGCTCAGGGTGAAGAAGCCTGTTCCCAAAAGCCAGAAAATAGTTTCTGGTGATCAGATTTTGTACCAAAGAGAAATTATCAACTGTCATGATGCAAATACTCTTCATTCAAAATACTAAATTCTTTACATTCAAAATTAACCCCCATTTTTTCTTACATCCTTACATTTGAAAATGTTTCAGTGATTCGACATACACTGTTAGCCCCAATTTCTTACGAAGTCTACTGTACTTAAACAATTTAATTACAATGCACTCAAAAAATGTAAGTTTTATGACATTACTACTAAATGTTGAGTATATTCTACTGAGGGTGATGACATTACTTCATGTTTCTAAGTATATTCTACCAATTTGTAGATATAGTTGATTGTGTGTAATAACTTTAAGTGAATTGGCTTTAAATGATTGAGTTTATTTCACTTAAAGAATGTAAGTTTTATGACATTACTACTAAATGTTAAGTATATTCTACTAAGTGTGATGACATTACTTCAAGTTTCTAAGTATATTCTACCAATTTCTAGATATAGTTGAATGTGTGAATAACTTTAAGTGAAATGGCTTTAAATCACTGAGTTTTCTTCATTTAAAGAATTGAAGTTTTATGACATTACTACTAAATGTTAAGTATATTCTACTAAGTTTGATGACATTACTTCAAGTTTGTTAGTATATTCTACCTTTGTGTAGATAAAGTCAAATGTGTGAATAACTTTAAGTAAAATGGCTTTAAATTACTGAGTTTTTTTTCACTTAAAGAACTTAAGTGTAATGACATTACTACTAAATGTTTAGTATATTCTCCCAATTGATGACATTACTACAACATTTTAAGTTCTTTGTAGATATATATCACACTTAGTAGAATATACTTTACATTTAGAAGTAATGTCATAAAACTTTAATTCTTTAAATGAAGAAAACTCAGTGATTTAAAGCCATTTCACTTAAAGTTATTCACACATTCAACTATATCTAGAAATTGGTAGAATATACTTAGAAACTTGAAGTAATGTCATCACACTTAGTAGAATATACTTAACATTTAGTAGTAATGTCATAAAACTTACATTCTTTAAGTGAAATAAACTCAATCATTAAAAATAACTCAGTCATTTAAAGCCATTTTACTTAAAGTTATTTACACATTTGACCTTATCTACAAAAAGGTAGAATATACTTAGAAACTTGAAGTAATGTCATCACACTTAGTAGAATATACTTAACATCTAGAAGTAATGTCATAAAACTTTAGTTCTTTAAGTAAAAATAACTCAGTCATTTAAAGCCATTTCACTTAAAGTTATTCACAGTAACTTAAGTTAAGTGGCTTTCAATTACTGAGTTTAAGTCATGAACAGAGTGCATTATGGGAATGTGAATGCTCTTGACAGCTGAAAAGCATTAAGTAAATTAAGTCTGTAATTAATTTGGCACACTACAAATCAGCCGTGGTTAACCTAATGTGGTCACAACTTGAATGCGGAGCATGTTATATTGAATCACTCCTCTTGGTGTTTAACAATGTTTTGGAAGTGCAAGTACTGTCGTCATAGCTGTGAAAAGAGAGCACAGCTATTTAAACATTATAGACTGAAACATGGAAGTAATGCGAGAACATTTCCATGTTTATATCAGGAATGTCTGTGTACGTTCAGGTTAAGCTTCATTTGGGGAAATGCAAGCTGCCACCAAAAATTCAGACGCTTAAAAACATCTTGCTTGCAGTTTGCAAATAGGTGCTAAGAAACGTTTATTTTTGTATTTATTTTTTAAGTTTTGTATTTTTGGTTTTGTAAAAAGTGTTGAAATAAAAGTGAAATAAAAAGCTTGTAATTCTTAACTTGTAATTAAGTGCATTGAACTTACACACTTAAGTGTAGTAGTTATGCAAAGCGATTGTTATTGCAAAATATTTTAAGTGAAATCAACTTCGGAATTAAGTGCATTGAACTTAATGCTTTAAGTTTAATCACTATGCAAAGCAGTTGATATTGCAATATATTTTAAGTTAAATGTACTCAAAAGTTTCCATTACACATTACTTGGTGTTTTTAAGGCAACCACTTTCCTCAATTTTTTTTAAGTAAACTCAACTTATCTGGGCGTAGTGTGTTGCAATAGATTTTAAGTTAAATCAACTTGAAATTTTAATGGTCATTGAACTTAATGCTTTAAGTGTAGTCACTTGGCAAAGCAGTTGATATTGCAATAGATTTTAAGTTAAATGTACTCAAAAGTTTTCATTACACATTACTTGGTGTTTTTAAGGCAACCACTTTCCTCAAATTTTTTAAGTAAATTCAACTTATCTGGGCTTAGTGTGTTGCAATAGATTTTAAGTTAAATCAACTTGAAATTTTAATGGTCATTGAACTTAATGCTTTAAGTGTAGTCACTTGGAAAAGTAGTTGGTATTGCAATAGATTTTAAGTTAAATGTACTCAAAAGTTTTCATTTCACGTTACTTGGTGTTTTTAAGGCAACCACTTTCCTCAAATTTTTAAAGTAAACTCAACTTATTGGGGCTTACAGTGTAGTTCAGCAGAAACGTACCGAATAAAAGAAAGACGAGGAGCATGATTCAGTTATTTCCTGGTGCTTCTAAGCCAAATAGACCTGAGGAACAGAGAAACAATATGCAAGTAAACGCTGTGATGAATGAGAAAAGGTTTTTACAACTTACCTTATGTACACTAAGTTATCTAGAAGTACACCCACGCCAATCTGTCCAATACACTTTGACGTGTTCTGCGTCGCCAGTCGCTAAGATAAGGATCAGCCACAGATGACATCAAGTATTTGAGATGTAATATAACACCTCTCCCAGACTTAGCTATACAACATTTTTTACATGTTTATAAACTCTCACCCAATGCACCTACTGGAAGCGTATTCATTTTTGTTCATTTTAATTAACTAGCATTTCTTTAACACACACACACACACACACACAAACACACGCACACACGCACACACACACACACACACACACACACACACACACACACACACACACACACACAGACACACACACACACACACACAGACACACACAGACACACAATTCTTTTTTTTTGTTTCGATGAGGAGGTACTTACATTCATTTCATCATGTCAGACAACCATAACTAAACATAAAACATCAAAACTAAACACAAACTAAATTTCCCTACACTTTGCAGAGCAGCCTCTCCCTCTCCTTTAAAGGCACCCAGTGCAACTTTCGAGGCTTAAAAATAAACATTCAATTTCTAGTCTTTTTTACACATAGTAAGTTTCAATAACTCCATACCATTACATACCGACATTCAAGCAGCAAAGATGACACTTCGTTGTGTGGTGAGAACTGATAGAAAATTGATAACAACAACAATCGCCGCCATTTTTTTAATTTTTTGTAACCTACAATAAATAAAGCAGGCTTCCAGTCAATGGAAAAATGGCTTCTCCCCACCGGCGATTGTTGTTGTTTACGATTTTCTATCAGTTCTCACCACACAACGACGTCTCATCTTTGCTCCTTGAATGTCGATATGTAATGGTATGGAGTTATTGAAACTTACTACGTGTAAAAAAGACTAGAAATTTAATGTTTATTTTTCATTGAATGTTTACATAAAATTGCACTGGGTGCCTTTAACCTCCAATGTAAATACTGTAATTGCCACAATCGACAACATTTTCTGCACCATTACTCTACTTACCCTTGGAATAATAACCTTATGAGAACTCTGTACACCCACAAATGTTATGTTTGTATGTATTGTGTACATTTACCATATGTATGCTGTGAACATTTATGACATGTATGCTAGCATGCTCATCATGATACGTGTATGATTTCATCTGCCGTGTTCCTGACTGTTTCCCCTCCCCTTCTCCTCTCTCCTCTAAGCCTGTTTCACACTTACAGAGCCAGTATACTAACACAAGTTTGAGCACACACACTGGGCAGACAGCTAGAAGAATGTGAATGTGAGAGTGTAAGGAAATGTCCCTGAATTTAACGAAAGTGCTATGGATTTAATTTAAGAAGTATGCAAAATATATTTTGAGGCTAATTTATATTCATCAGGGAGGAGCTCTTAGACCCCTAACCATAACTGTCTATTGACATCGCTGGACCCTGGTAAAATAGGTTTATGTTATTAATGTGATATTGAATGTAATCGGAATGTACTGTGTGTCAAGAGTGACCTGAGGGGTATTATTCAGTAGGTGAGACAAGGGAATGAGGTGTTATGCAGCAGGTACTCTTGGTAAGAGACATGTGACTTTAGAACTCCCATGGAACCCAATTTAGACTCTATCTCCATCTGGTGGCCACATAGATACCATTGCAAATTCAGCACTGTTGCCATTGGCAACGACCTTGTCACTTTTTATCATTCGAAGGGGAAAACATCTTGGCTTGTTCTTCATTGCCATAGTACACAATGGACACAAGGACTAACCTACATATATTTGTAATTGTCCACAACATGAACCGTCATCATCAGACTTCTGTTGCATCCCAAGTCTGTCCCTTGTCACTAATTTTGACACTCTTTAGAATTAAGCAACAGGAGCAAAATGAGCTCATGTTGAATCAAGGTGAAAATGTGTCTGTGACTCAACATCCAGGCTCCAACAGAGAAGGACAGAGTTCTAAGGCTCAGGGTGGAGGGTAAGTTATCTGTATTGTAATCTGTATTGTTGCATACTGATACACTCACACACAAACAACCACTCCAGACAATAGGTTTGGCACTATGGAGACTCACCATGCAACCCCCCAAAACCCTAGACAGAACAATGAACACATATAGGAGGTGGCCAGCATCATTTCTAAAACAAAGGGGAGACAAAAAAAACAAATAATACAAAATGACAAGACAGACCCTGAGACAAACATAGTATTTCTTCTGTATCCTAATACAAATAAATAACCATGTTATACATTATCATGTTTCACAGGTTTGTAACGCCCCACCTTATTTATGTGGTATGGCCCAGACCATCTTTATGGTCCCCTCCACCTAGGCAATTAGCAGTTTCAATGAGGTGGATCCAATTGTGTGTGTGCAAACCATGTCTGCTTGGGTGCGCTAGTGGTTGCAAAGATGGGGCAGGAGTGTGCGATTCATGTGCGGTCGCACCACGACCGTCAGAGTTAGGCTACCTCCCAAAGTCCATCTCTACGTCCTCGTCGTGGGAGGTGGTAACGGGTCATGCCGGCTAGCAGGGCTGTGGTAATGTGCGTGGGGCCAGCAACCCTACCACAGTAAATATTGCCAACTAACACAAAGGTCAACCACAATAACCGAGACAAGTGAGTTGACCCTAGGGCTGAACGATTTGGGAAAATATTAAAATATATATTTTCCCCCCAATATTGCGATTGCAATTTACTATGAGATTTTTTTTTATTTTATCCTCTTTTCCCCCCCCCCAACAAAACGTAATGAATGATTTTAATATGAGCAACACAATAGTAGATAGATTTAGTGTTAAATATTCTTTCCCAAATTTGACATTTTTATTTAACTGCTCATTACAAAAAAAGTAATTTAAACAATGTCAGTATAAACACGAGGCATGCATTTTTTAAACACTGTGCAAAATTAAGCATCTTGTTTTGGTTTCGTAGTTCAAGGAGGCACTGCCTTGTTCCAACAATGAATTTATATTAAGATTATTTGGACACCTTATGCTATATACGTATCCCCTCGAAATGGCAAACCTGTCTCTGTCATGGTTTACATCATTTTCGGGGAGAAATCGTCAGTAGCATAACACAATTATATGCTTATTCTACATAAACTAAAAACACATAACAATACAAAGTGACCTGGAACGATGTCTACCTCAGTTATGAGCTTTCCAGGGCGGTAGACTGCACCAGTGAAAGATCTTAACCAAGTGAAAGCAAGCAAAAATATGTAAAGAGGGCAAGCAGGGTTATGCCAGCTTTTTTGTTAGTGAGAACATAATCGTAATATTACGTAATATTACTTATTTAAAAAACAATTAACTGTAACAGTTAAGTTACCAATAAAAGGTAAGCCTACTACTTCTGTGCTTTCAGCCAGCTGCCTGTTGACATTTTCAGACAACAATGAAGCTAGCTTCTTTTGCACAACACAACTTTTAAAGGTAAACTTTCTATTCAGAAGCTTCTTATCATCCATTTTGCTGTATCGTGCTCACCATTCACTCAAACCATTCACACAAAATCTGACCGTCAAGACTAACAAGCTGACCAAGCTTTGACGTATCCAGGCCCAGGGGCCCATGGTTTTATAATCCGTCTATGGCTACAACGTACTGTATTTTGCATATACCTGCATGTGGTCTTTAGATATTCAGATAAGAGTCAAATTGTTTGCCGTTGTGAGTGTTTCCTAACTCCATGATGAAACATTTTCAAAAATAAACATGTTGTGTGTTACTACTCACCCATGCTTGGAGTAGATGCCCACATAGTCCCTCTCATCCCGGTGGGGCTTATAGCGGATGCAGGTGGAGGAGGCGAAGGGGTCCAGGCCACGCTGGATGATGGACTTCTCACAAGGAGCTGTGGGGGATGGTCAGGGAACTGATGAGAACACAAGTGGGCCACGTAGGCACATCACACAAACCAAACATTAATTTTCATCATATTCAAGCCAAGTCAAGTCAAGTCAAGTCTTTTCTTGTCAGATACACAGAACAACAGAGTCGGACTGGGCACTGAAATTCTTAGGACAGGACACCATACCACACTACCACAGTAAGACATAACATAACATAACATAACATAACATAACATAACATAACATAACATATAAACATAAAAACATATAAGTACTCCAACATGATATAACATAACATAACTTAACAATAAGTGCTGAACTAAGATACACATATGAAAAGACAGGGTAGTAGATGCACTAGAAAAACAATAAATATACAATATATATATAGATACTAAACATAAATATACATACTAAACAGATAAACATACCTACACGAGCTAAACTGAACAGAACATATTATACACATAATAACCTGAACTAACATGGGACCTATACTAACACAGAGACAAAGACACTTTGGATATGTGGGTGGTGCAATATTGCAAATGTAGTAGTGCAAACAGCAGTGAATTACATGTGATTTATGCACCTATTAATGAGTGTGGAGTCGATTGAAGTGACGTTGCGAAGTTGCTAGCTTAGGTTCTGTTAAATGTTGTACTGTTGAAATTGCTAGTTTATGTTCTGTTCAATGCTGTACTGTTGAAGTTGCTTGTTTATGTTCTGATCAATGCTGTTCAATGCTGCCCTATGTAGTTCTGTATACCTGGCTGGAATACCATGCAAAAATGGAAGAAAAGCTTGAGTTGCTTAAACCATGATGAAATGTACATTACATGTCAAAATGACTGTTGTGGCCTCTCTGTTGGGAGCAAATGCGTTTCTATTATTAGAAGGTGGAGGTATATCTACATACATATTAAAGTACCAGTGTCAGTGTCAACTGGGCTGTTGGTGCTTTTTGCAAGGTTTTTGAATGCCTTTTAAGTAGTTAACTTGCTAGTTTTGGAACAGAACTCCATATTGGTGCTTTAAGATATCGTTTTTTGTATCCCTATTGGTCTGTGTTTTGTTCCCCAAGTGTGTTTTGGCAATACTGTTATTGTATTGAGAGAGAGAGAGAAAGAGAGAGAGACCTTCAGTGACAGACTTGGCCATCAGTACACCTTGCTACTTTATGTTCTGTTCAATGCTGTACTGTTGAAGACTATGTATGTATGTAATGGCAGGAGGGATGCTGACCACACCGGGAATTATATATAATTATTACATTTTATTATTATATCATCAGGGAACTTGCTCGTAGTTGGATAACTTACAAAGACTCAAAGTTCATCTTTGAAATTTAACCTAAGACTGAATTAATTAAGAGTGTCTGACTCACTCAGGCCAAAGTTAGCCCTGTGCAGCTGCATAGAGACAGGCAGATCATCAGAGGCCTCCTCTTCAGACATCTCTGCAGAACGCAAAGGAGAGACAACAGTGACAGAAGCAAATATGGAGTGAAGAAAAAGCATGGTGAAACATTCAGTATTGCAACGAGGCACATGAAGCAAAGAAGATTGCTCTTTGCCAATATGAAGGCAAACAGGGTTGGAAGGTTATATCACACAACCGCTCTGTAATATAACTGTGGATCTGTTGAGTTGCTTAATCCATGATGAAATGTACATTGCATGTCAAAATGACTGTTGTGGCCTCTCTGTTGGGAGCAAATGCGTTTCTATTATTAGTAGGTGGAGGTATATCTACATACATATTAAAGTAACAGTGTCAGTGTTAACTGGGCTGTTGGTGCTTTTTACAAGGTTTTTGCATGCCTTTGATGTAGTTAACCCGCTTGTTTTGGAACAGAACTCCATATTGCTGCTTTAAGATAACATTTTTGTATCTCTAGTGGTCTGTGTTTTGTTCTCCAAGTGTGCTTTGGCAATACTGTTATTGCATTGAGAAAGAGAGAGAGAGAGAGAGAGAGAGAGAGAGAGAGAGGGAGAGAGAGAGAGAGAGAGAGAGAGAGAGAGAGAGAGAGGGGAGGGAGAGAGAGAAAGAGACAGAGAGACCTTCAGTGTCAGACTTGGCCATCAGTACACCTTGCTACTTTATGTTCTGTTCAATGCTGTACTGTTGAAGACTATGTATGTATGTAATGGCAGGAGGGATGCTGACCACACCGGGAATTATATATAATTATTACATTTTATTATTATTGTTATTATTATATCAACAGGGAACTTGCACGTAGTTTGATAACTTACAAAGACTCATCTTTTTAATTGAACCTAAGACAGAATTAATTAAGAGATCTTGTATTTTTCTGACTCACTCAGGCCAAAGTTATCCCTGTGCAGCTGCATAGAGACAGGCAGATCCTCAGAGGCCTCCTCTTCAGACATCTCTGCAGAGGAGAGACAACAGCGACAGAAGCAAATATGGAGAAAGACATTAAGGCCCGATGTCAATACTCCCCCTTATCCCTTATCTTCCCCCTTACCCTTGAAGTTGCGCGTTCATGTGAGAGCTAGTGGTGTCTCAATACCCAATTTGATCAAGATTAAGGGATAAGATTTAGGGCTATATGGCCCTTAGAGTCAAGATAATCCCAGACCTTACTTGCTCCTCCAAGCGCTATCCCAGAGCACACAGCGAAACCAGCCCGGGAATTTTCAAAAAAACATTGCTGCTTGAAGTGAGGAATATTTTACATGAATAAAGCTATCTACACAACTTTTTATATGTTTATAATGACTCGGTTTGATCTGAAATGTGCTACACGAACGATGCAGAGTATTGTAGGTCTTAACTGAAGCTTTCAAACAGTAGTTTTAGGTTACAGCTAACGCTTATGCCACCACTTCATTGGATTATATGGTAGCTTGCTAGGACTAGCCTGACTCCATGCATGTGTACAGATAACTTTATTATCCACGAATTACGTTTGATATCTGTGAATGACAGCACTTGCTTTGGAGACATCAATCCGTGCTTTACATGTACCGTCCACAAAACAATTACGACAGTCTAGTTTTGCGCTCTATACAGTCGTATATATATTTGCAACCATAATTGAAACATAATTAAATCGCTAGTTTCATAGCTCATACAGTCACGCATGTCTACAGATAACTTATCCGCGAATTCCGTTTGATATCTGTGAATGACAGCACTTGTTTGAAGACATCGACCTGTGCTTTACATGTACCATCCTGTATTATCCAGGGACGCCAAGTGACGTACCCGAAACCGAGTGGCGTCTCATTTCATAGGGGAAAGTTTTCAGCCCTTGGCCCTTACACTTGCAAGTGCTAGGGTTAAGACAAAGACAAAGACAAAGAAAAAGGGGCAAGGGGAAGAATCGAGATTGGGCCTAATTATTTGAGGCAAGTGAAGAAGTGGCATGGTGAAACATCCAGTATTGCAACGAGGCACATGAAGCAAAGAAGATTACTCTTTGCCAACCGCTTTGTGTAATATAACTGTGGATCTGTTGGATCCATGATGAAATGTACATTACAAAATGACTGTTGTGGCCTCTCTGTTAGGAGCAAAGTTGGAGGTGTATCTACGTACATATTTAAGTAACACTATGCAACAATTTGACACTTTTTGAGGTATGGTTTTATAGGCAACTAGTTTAAGTACCACCCTCAAAATCATTTCAATGTGAAAGGACAGATAAACACCTGTGTCTTTGCTATCCAGGATATGCCCTATGTAGTGTTGTATACCGGGCTGGAATACCCTGCAAAAATGGAAAAAAAGCTGACAGCATGACATTGCCAGCTATACTGCCAGAAGACACCAGTTAGTGTGTTGGCAAGCTTCTATCAGTGTCAAATGGGCTGTTGGTGGTGTTTGCAAGGTTTTTGCCTGCCTTTTAAGTAGTTAAAGTAAAAATATGTAAGTTATTTACCTTAAAATAACAGCTTGAAAAAATTGTGCCGCTACAATTATTTTGGTATGGAGAATGGCCTCTCTGCCATTGCCATCGGGGGGTCTGTAGGGAAAAAAACTGCGGCATGTAAGATTGTAGGAGCCATCCGTTCCTTTGTGTCTGAGCATGCACAAAGGGATGGATTAACGAACAGATCGTACATACACTACACTAAAGGAACTATTAAAAAGTCGATTCAATTAAATTAATAATTTCTTATTTAATTTGTTATTTTTTGTCATTTACAGATATGCAATCATGATTGCTGGGTAATATGTATCTTGTTCGCCAATGTCAAGTCTCTATTACCCCTTTTCCACCAAAGCTGGTTCTGGGCTGGTTCTGGGCTGGTTCCGGGCTGGTTCTGGGCTCTTTGGTTTCCACCGAAAAAAACCTGGCTCCGGTTCCAAAAAACAGGTTCCAACTCAGCACCAACTTTTAGGTGGGCCAGAAAACAAGAACCAGTGACGTCGCGGTTCGTCCCTGGGTTATGGGCGGAGCTACCCCACCAGAAACAGAAATATCCGCCGCCATTTTTTCCCCACCGTCAACTGAGTGAAAACGGTGAAAACGTAAATGAAAAATCCAAGGACAACAGACCAAATAACAAATTAAAAATAATAAAGAAAGCTTTCATTCATCAAAATGTTTTGGTTTGTCTGCCTAGTATACATTGACTCTTTCAATCGGACTTGTTTTTTGTGTTTGTTATCACACTTAAAATTAGCTGTTGACCTAGCAAGTTTGTGTAGCAGGTGGCTAACTAGCACTACCTGCCTTGAGGTACTGCTACAGTTGTTATGCTAGTCAACCATCATGAGTTGCATTGCCTTTCGTTTGATCTACGTGAGGAAATAGAAAACCCGTAGTTGTATCATTAACTGACACCGTAATGTTCTGCTGATTTTGTATTGTTTGTACTGAAGAAGACGTGCCACTTGAAAACATAAACAAAATTCATGTAGCAGCTTGCTAGCTAGCTGCCGTGAGGTATTGCTACAGTTATGGCAACTAGTAAGCATATATCAGTTGTAGCTAGTCAACTCCCGTCAGTCGTTTGATCTACGTGGGGAAATATAGAAAACCCATTGCCAAGTAAACAGAACATTAACTTAAGCTTGTATGGTACTGCATGGTATTAAAAAATGAAACACAATAGAAGTTTTATCGACATTTGTTTGCTTTCTCCCTGGAAGAAAACCACTCGTGAATAACTAGTAACATGTCAAAACATTCGAAAATGTTCAGTTAGGACAACGGAGGCGTATGACGTGATTTAAAGACGTAGCTAGCCCTACTCTGGCTCTCAGTCGGTGGAAAAGCGAGCCGGTTCCAAGATAAGAACCAGCACCGAACCGCATAAGCACCAGCCCAGAACCAGCCCAGAGCCAGCTTTGGTGGAAAAGGGGTATATGTGATCATGTGACGAGACGATACGATTTAGCTAGTTTAACGATGGGGCGACTGACAGATTGCATTTTCATTTGAATTTTGCAACAGAAAGAGCGTGATGACAAGTAAATGCTAATGCAATACACTGGGGGTGCTGTTTAGCTACTACATTGAATTACCATTTGAATAAAGAGTCGAAAAGACCGTGTCAATATGAAATGCAATGCAATAAGCGCTCATTCAAATTGTTATTCAAAATAATACAAACTGGATTGCGGATTGCATTGTCATTTGCACATTGAATTGCCATTTGACAACTGCTTTTCCATTTGAATTGCGGATTGCATTGTCACTTTGCGCATTGAATTGCCATTTGACAAATGCATTTTCATTTGAATAAAGAGTCGAAAAAACCGTGTCAATATGAAATGCAATGCAATAAGCGTTCATTCAAATTTTTATTCAAAATAATACAAACTGAATTGTGGATTGCATTGTCATTTGCACATTGAATTGCCATTTGACAATTGGTTTGCCATTTGAATTGCGGATTGCATTGTCACTTTGCACATTGAATTGCCATTTGACAAATGCATTGCCATTTGAATAAAGAGTCTAATAAACTTCCATATTATGCACCTCTGGAATTTTGGAAATAGCGTTTACGCACCTATTAATAGCGTTTACGCATCTCAAAGTGGCGTTTACGCATCTCAAAGTTCTCTGAGCCTAGTATTCTGCCGTTGTAATAATCCGAAATAAATTTGGTTTCATTTTAAATCACCTTAGACTAAATTTCATATTGTTGAACATATGAACGCTGTATTCTGAATAATTTTTATCTGCACTATATTATGGTCTGTGACCCTCCAATCAGTGCCTTGCGGCTGCGGCAACACCAATAAAGATCCAGGAAGTATGTAAACACATACACGTTGTGGATAAGCCTTTTCGAAATGGATTAATTAGCCATGGATATCAGGCGATTTTTGAAGAGACCATTGAGTGCTTTCATTCACACAGATGCCCACAAAAGGCCTCAAGATCAAAGTAAGACTGAAAAAGATCAATTCACATTTTTTTTACGTCACTTTGGTTCGCACAACATCGCATTAAGACAGGGTCACACGCTTTTAATAACGTCCTTTCAAATACGATGATGCAGGTAACAAGGCAGCCTTCCCGGTTCAATCTACATACAGAAATTCTTTCAGCAATTGAAGATGCATGAGTAATTATCCTCACGCATATCACGCTAATTAATTGCACATTGTAGACAGATTCTTTGCAAGCCAGTTAGACATAGCTAAGTGAAATGTTTTAGCTTAGCTATAGAATCTTCCATTTTCGCAGTCATGGTCAAATATTAGTGTTGAAGAAGAGCCTACATGAGTGTTCAATCCAACACAGTATATGAAGTCCTGGCTGCTGAAGCACAGGAGAGGCATGAACCCCAGAACACGCCCATGCAAGGCAGGTTTCTCCAATGGTTAAAGAACAGGGGAAGTGTTTAATTGCAGCATTGTTTCTTTTTATATTATACTTTTCAGTTGTAACACCCTGGGCCTGTTTCCAGAGGCCTTCATTTTTTATTTAGGTCCTATAGAGGTTCTTTCTTTTGTCTCCCCCCCCCCCACCCCCTTCGTTTTTGTGAGGCCTACACCTACTTTTCTTAACTGTTTTCTTGAAATTTCATCACCTACAAACTCCAAACCCATCTATTCACTGTCATTGATTTAATATGACTTAAACTGACAACATAATGGAATAAAGCCAGGTCAGCCTAACAGAGGTGCAGCGCTTTGTGTTGCGATGCTTCGCGCCGTGTTTCATCGGGTCGAGGACTGTCTGATCTCAAAATTCATAGTTTACCCACCTCTAATTTTACCACTACAGCACTGTGCATAACCTAAAGTGTTTTATGGTATTTCATGCTCTAGACAGCATCCCTGTGGAGGACAACTATACAGTGTCTGCTCTAATCGAAAGGGCCAACAACAATGCAGGTAAGGAGGTGTTGAAGCTCTTAAAGGAACATCAGCAATGATGTCAAGATAGAATTAAACACCAATAATCAAACATAATTAACCATATATAACATAAACATCATATATAAAAATAATTTAATTGCTAACTAATTCTATTTCATTTTCCAGGGCAGGAACTTGATGCTCCGGAGATCACAGAGGGTGATATTGCCGTGTACACTGGGCTCCAGAACGCTGACCCTTGCACCTCCCGTGGCTGCAAATGGCCTCGCTCCAAGAATGGCAATGTCTATGTTCCATACGTCATCGCCAATCAGTACTGTAAGGACTTGTGTTATTGTACAGTCTGTTATTTTAATCCCATACAAATTTTTTCAAGTTTAGCGAATTTCTCCTAGCTGTCCATTCAGTGTTTGTTTGAGAAAATCTCCCGTTTTTATACACACTTATGGTTTTAACCTGGCTCGCTCTGTTTTTTGAATCAGGGTTAGCTGAGGTTCTTAAAGCTTTTTTAAAAAACCAACGGGATATATGTTTTAAGCCTTTAAGGTTGTGTTCAGTCCTAGTGTGAGCCGACTTTGGACTTGACAACTGTATGTGTGCATTATATGTGAATAAGCAACGAACATGTTAGTCATAGTCAAGTTTCCAAAGAAGCTTAGGAGTCTCTAAATGCTAGAAAACGTCCACTAAAACTCTGCTCTATTTACAGATTTGATTGTGTATTTTTAAAAGACAAGTTTTCCTTACCCCAAACAGCCCAACAGCAAAGGGCCACCATTGAGAGGAGCCTGCAGTCTTTTGCCCAGTCCACTTGTATCCGCTTCAGAAAACGCAGAGGACAGAGAAACTATGTGCACATCCAGTCACGCTCAGGGTATTGTGCCTAATAGACAACAAAACAATACAATACAAAACCTTGTGAATTTAGCTTTTTTATTTTGGATCAAGTTATCAGTCTAAATAGCCAGGATTTTAATTTCTTTATTAATACTTTTATTGAACTTTGTTTATTTCATGCCATGTCAGAAATATTGGCAAAACATTGCATTGATTTTTGATAGTGAAATTTGGATCATTTAATTCATAATTTAATTTAAAGGATGGGCTTTTTTTCCCCACTGATGGTAATGTTTGAAACTCCGGCTGGCTGCAGGTGCTATTCCTATGTCGGGCGTAGAGGTGGAGGGCAGGTGGTGTCCCTGGCTAGGAGGGGGTGTGTGTACCACAAGGTGATTCAGCACGAGCTGCTGCACGCCCTTGGCTTCAACCATGAGCAGACACGCAGCGACCGTGACTCACACGTCCGTATTATCTATGAAAATATCATCAGGGGTGAGCAAGACCTGCTGCTTCCTCTTGCTTCTTTTCCTTATTATAACATGCTGCTATGTATTTTTTTATTCTTTGAAGCACCTCTAGATCCTGCCAGGTATAATGTATATATAATTGTTTTATTATTGTTATTACAACTACTAGTAGTAGTATTACTTTGACCGTTGCAATACATTGATACATAGACACTCAACTGAGTACAGTGACACATATTAATTAGATTAATGTCATACTTCAAAATATAATCATGAGTAGTCTTGTATCCAGATTATGTCAGCCGTGTGCCATTTTTGGTTTTAATTCATGAGAACAGAACTGGAGAATAAATCTTTATTCTTTTCGTTACATTGCACGCAGTTTGTAAATTACATGTTGCATGTTCACTAAACATTGGTTTTCCTCAGGACAAGAGCACAACTTCAGGAAGATTAAAACCAACAACCTGGGTACTCCCTATGACTATGGCTCAGTCATGCATTACAGTCAGTAAGTTCTGAGCCTTACAATTCTTAAGGAACACCAAACAGGCACATGGGTAGATGTGATCAAGTTTATGCAATATGCAATGCAATATGGGACTCAGTGATATGCAATATCGGATGTGTGAGTGCGTGGGTGGATGCAAGCATGCTTTAATGTGCTTAAGTGTGGTTGAAGTGCTTATGTGGATGTGAGCATTGTTTTTTTTAGTGGTTGTACAAGCACATTTCGTTGAGTGTATTTACTACACAATGACAATTAAAGTCTATTCTATTTTCCTTTCTCTCTCTTTCTCTTTTTCTCTCTCTCTCTCACACACACACACACACACATCATATTTTGGATAATTCAGGTTTTGTCCTGGTGACATAGACATAAGATAATGAAACGTCAAACTATGCAGTAAACCACTGACCTTAAACATTGATGTGCCTCCTGCCTTTCAGGTATGCCTTTTCCCGCAACCGGAAGCCCACCATCGTTCCCATTCCCAACGCCAATGCAGTCATCGGGAAGGCCTCCCAGATGAGCCGCTGGGACATCAAGCGAGTCAACCTTCTCTATAAATGCAAACAGTAGCATCATTACTCACCCCACAGCTTTACTGCGGTATACCATTAGACATCTGTATTCACAGTATTTGTATGTGGAGTTGTGCTGTATTTAAAAAAACTTTCAAGAGATGAGCTGCTGTTTTTTTCCCATGAATAGGGCCATAGCTGGCAACATGAACACATCGCACCAGGCCTTAACCCATAATAAGAGGCTTTTCCACCTCAATTGCATAAATTAATGCAGGATGTTTGTATAAACAGTTTAATTGTGTGAGTTTCTTCCTGGAATGTTTTGTAGTCTAATACTAAAACTACATCAACCAAAACCTGTGTGGCATTAAATTATTAAATTGTTAAGCCTTTAAGCTTAAACCAATAAAGTTGCTTCAAGTGAAATCTTAAGTTCATGTGTCCAGTCTCATATGGACATAACTTACGTTTATATGGGTGAGGAATGCAGAAGAGCTCGAAGTTCAGTTACAGAAGTGGATCATGTTGCAAACCATCTTACACTAATAATGACAGTTAGAAGCTGCAATGTTGCACAAATAAATATAAGTTCTTGCAATATGTCCCCCTCTTAGTTTTTCTCTTGTCTTTTTCTCAGTGAAACCTTACACATGGTAGACAAATTGTCCAAATAATCGGGTAAATAAATGCAATGACAAGCATTGGACCCATCACCAATAAAGATTTGTGAATGTGGAAATATAGTTTAGTGTGTAGTGTTGTTGGGTTTAGTTTTATAAATATATTGTGAACTTCTGACCAGTTACTCTACTAACAAGTGTGGGGACAAGAAATGGAAACAGACTCTAAAAGATTTGTCATAAAATGAAACTAGAAGCTATTTTCCTCTACCTCTTTATGGTGTTGTGTGAACTGAATAATCAACAGACAGCATAACGGTCATGGTTTGTGATTTTATTGACAGGTGAGTGACTGAGTGGAAGTACAGACTGCAACCTTCATGTGACTCCCCAACAGAAGGAAATACTTTCCCTTCAAGGGTTCTTCAGGATATTCTTTCATCATTATTTACGTTTATCTGATCAAAAAAAAAACATTATCAATGAAGAAAAGAATGTGACTACAGAGCAGGAAAAACAATCAAATAAACCATTTATGTTTATTTGGAAAATTCAAACGCACACTTTCACTGTCAAAACAAACACTCCACACACACATACACACAAACTCAAAAAAAAAAAAAAAAGTGTTTTTTCTACTCACAACATTTGTAAAGTCTGTTCACTCTGATGATATCGTCCTTGCTCATCTCTCTGGCCTTGCCAAACTCCACGTCGTTGTTTGGGATGGGCACCATGGTGGGCTTCTTGTTCTTGGAGAAGGCAAACCTGAAATTATAAAGGACAAGAAGGCCACATTTACACATTTTAAAAATGACATGTTTAAAGGACCAATATGTTATACATTTCCTGTACTAAATCATGAAATGAATATGATATGAAATCAGAAATGAAGGAAACATGCTGAAAATTGGCTTCTCCAACAACAGTGCTACAACCAGTATATTCTCCTTTTTAGATTTCCATTACACATCGGAACGTCTGTTTGTGTTTTGGCCTGTGCGATTCCGCCCTTTACCTAGCCTGACGTTGTCATAGTCATAGTTCTAGTAAGAATATGAGTCTGATACTGCTCCATTGGGCTGTGATTATGGGGCGTGTTTCAACCGAACCAGGAAAAAAAATGCCTCTTCGCTCAATTGGATAGACCTTCAACCATCGGAGCAACGTAGTATGTTACATATGTTAAGCGATGTATGTTAAACCTTTACTGAATCCCGAAGGAAGGATGGCAAAAACATCTTTTTGATCGAGAAATGCCTTGATCACGTTTCTCTGTTCCTCTTTCAAAATGAATGCACTGTCAATGTCTTCTAAAACAGACTTGATGGCAGAATCTACACATCTCAGCTCTTCAGCGGAAGCCATGTTTGTTGAAAACGAATTCAACCCAAGCGCTCTTTGGTGACGTGGTTGATTACATTGCTGTTGATCATTTGTCGATCATCGTACAAAGCCCGCCCTGACAATTTGATTGGTACGAACAGCTCTGGTGCGGGCATAATTCCGCCAGACCGAGCTTCCCGACCTCAAATGTTGTGGGCAGGGCTAAGTTCGGCTTGCACCCAGGCTCATAGATATATAAAGGCTAGATGTACTGTATTATGGCGGACTCTTGAACGACCGCACAGGAGGCCATTTTTAGACAGTATAGCTTCCGGGAGGGATCAGTGGTACAAGGTAACGTCAGTGATCTTCACAATCGTTTACACTCTTATCTCACAGAAATTTTGACGGATTTACAAATGACTTGATTTACAAACGTCATTACCTTGGTAATAATTCTGGATGCTTGAACATGTTGAAATGTGCAGCTTAATTGTGTATCACGGCTATTGTGTATCAGTCATTTTACATCAATTGGCGAGGCATAATTGTTCTTTCTTTTCAATATAACTTAAGTTGCACATAATAAAACTGAAGTTGCACATGATTTCCAATCGGGTTGGTTTGTTAAACATCTTACATTATGATTTCGACAGGAAATTGCTGACTTTATTGCCAAAGCCAATGAAGATGCCAGATTTTTGTGCAGCCTGCTCTATTGAACGTTCCCTTGAAACGAGAACCCGTGAGATCACCTTTATTTTATTATATCAGTAATATTGCTTTTATAAAGGTGATAATAAAAGTATACATGTATCTACTGTTGCCATTCTGTATGCTGAGTTTTAGTAGCCTAGATATTGATTTTACATAAATAGCTAGTGCATGTGTATTTATTGCACCTATCCCATGTTTATAATTCTTCATAAATATGCAGTGCCATAAGAAATATCTTACGTTTACAACAAACCAACCCGTTTGAAAATCGGTTGAAAATTGAGCAAGTTCTGGTTATTTAAAACACCACCAACTCACCAACACGAGCTATACTGACACAAAATGGCCGCCATGTGCAGACATTCGACTCCGTCGGCCAGAAACGCGGGCAAGTTATCTAGCCTTTATCTATATATCTATGCCCAGGCTACCCTTTACCCATTTCTCCAGTACCTCTTTATCACTCTGGGTTGCCAGATAAGAATGAAAGAATGCACACCAACTGGACCAACAGAAAATGTTTGATTCTACCTGACCAAAATAGCCTCGGCATTCCTCTAAAATGGTTCATGACCATAGAAGTAGTAAAATGTGAGTAAATATTAGAGTATTCACATTGATACTCTGTGGTCCATGTAGTGCTGGGTTATCAAGGCAGTGAGTATTGAGACACAGAGTATTGAGAGACACTCTTATTAACTAAGCCAACTTACAGAGTCACTCCCACTCTCTCAATAAGCAAGTGCCAAGGATTGCTAGAAAAATATACACAGGAAGCTCATCTGCCACAATCTGCAAGGACTCTTTCAGGATAAAAGGTGGGTTGTATAACTTGGACAATAGTAATGTTTAGTAAAATGAATAGTTAAATAATTGTTCACTTGACAGTTCCAAAGTAGCCCGTAACGCTTCATTCTAACACACACTAATGTAGGTACTGCTATCAGACACACCAGATGTGCAACGGGCCACGGGTGTTGACTACCTCGTAAACAACTAGTACGTCAGAAATATACAGAAACAGAAAAGTATTACTTTAAATGTAATCAATTTACGAATGCTATTAGTTTATATGTTGAATACTTCTATACTATATTATACGTCACTAAGTCTGTATAGCAGTTTTAGGCTTATATAGTCAATGAGGTTATTCAGCATCACTGAACAACTTATCTCAGGGTGAAAAAGACCTGTTGTGATGCCTCGCAAATGTAACAGTATGTTTGCTCTTGGTGTCTTCTGTGTGTATGGGCAGTGGGGAAGTCTCAAAGAATTTCACGGATTTAAATCACTAATCACTGATGTTAGTCATGTTAACTTAACTGGTATGCAGGACCTACATTCTCTCTTCTCTCTGTTGCTCTTCCTCTAGATCCTCTGCATCTTGAACCACTAAGGCCTGCACTGTCTTCTCCTCCTCCTCCCTGCTCCTCTCTCTAGCTCATCCTCTCTGCCCTCTGCCTTGCGTAGCACCTAACCACTGGCTTTACTTGACACTGGTGAGTGAGGGTACTTCATTACTGAGCTCTGCATTGGGCTGCTACAAGGAAGAACAGTATCGCTAGGCTTCTTCTCCGAAATATATGTGAGATATTGTATACGTTATCTGTTAATTAAGCAATATGTTATCGTTATCGAGAGCCAGGAAAGAAGTAACTCCAACTTCTGTGTGTAGCCTATTTTCAGGGCAGGCTTAGCTTTGGCTAACGTACAGAGTATACAAAATTCACATGAGCTGGTTTGTAATTTAAAAACAACAGAAATACTGCACACGTAGCCACTGATAGGGATCTACTTATTGTGTACAACTTATAACGTCGTCGCTTGCCATTGTCAAAGTTTCATGTTGCGCTGGTTTGTGTAGGTTCCGTGTCCTATGGTCTCCAATCTTTAGAATTTGAAATGCAGTACAGATTGTAAACGCTCCAGACTACACATACACAAAGATAGTTGAGGAAATATTATCACAAAATTACAGAATAAATTAATTGAACAAAATTATGTACAGCAACATGCATCTGTGTGTTCAGCTGGAATGAATGAATGAATAAAAAAAAGAAAAGAACAAATAAAAGGAAGAAGAACTAACCTGTGGTAATGCATAACTGAGTTGTAGTCATAGGGGCTATTCTGGTTAAGAATTTTCATCTTGTTGAAGTTGTGCCTCTTGTCTGTGTGAATATATGAATACATAAAGATAATGTGGTCCCTGTTTATTCTAATTCAGCTGGTTCAATGTACAAGCTGCAAGCCACTAACATGGTAAAGGTCGAATTACCAGTTTAAAAAACAAAAAAATCATAAAAACAGTGACAGAAAAGTATGACTGTGCTATTTCGTTTAGGAAAGGGGGTATAGTACTATCGATGATGTTCTCCCAGATCACTCGTATGTATCTGTCACGGTCGCTGCGGGTCTGCTCATGGTTGAAGCCCAGAGTGTGTAGCAGCTCGTGCTGGATGGTGCCCTGGTGCAGACAGCCCTTACGGCTCAGAGAGACAATCTGCTGACCACCATGACGGCCAATATAGGAGTAGCATCTGGGGTGCAGTGAGCGGGAGATCAGTTTGAAAGTATCCTTTTGGGGACTATGGTAATTTTCTCAATTTGTTCATATCTTCTTAAATTCCCCTTTTTTAAATTGGCAACATCAGCATTATAAAAGAGTGATGTAATATGGACCACACTAACTACGTCACGGTTTTAAAACCAAACAAGATGGATGCAAAATACTGTGAAATCCCAACAAAATACACACGATATTTGCATTTATCTGTATGTGGTCCTTAGGTGTACACATAGGAGCCTGATGGTTTGGGTTTGTTTTGTGTTTCCTAACTCCATGATGTTACTACTCACCCATTCTTGGAGTAAATGCCCACATAGTCCCTCTCATCCCGGCGGGGCTTGAAGTGGATGCAGGTGGAAGAGGCGAAGGAGTCCAGGCCGCGGTGGATGATGGCCTTCTCACGAGGAGCTGTAGAAGACGGCCAGGGAAGCAATGGAGACAGCTAAACGAACTCTAAGAGCAGCGATGAACTGATATCACCAGCCTGTAGTTCCTTTTTGTTAGCAACAGTGAATTACCATTTTGTTGATTTTTTTATCAGTATTCCTTGGATTTGGTATTCATATCCAAAAACAGCCCCCTATATCACCACTGTTATCATACATTATCCTGGCTGACACTGTACATCCCCCTTTCAATTTTCACACAGTGACACACAGTGAATGTAGAATGGCTAATCGGACATTGCTTTCATGCCATGGGTCCGTGTGAGACTCATCTGTTCTCTGGTGTGTGGGGTGGGGCTTAAAACTGCTCTAAACAACAGTGGATTCCTGGTCTCCATGACCACACAGATGAGGCCACTCACAGAAGTCGGTGCTGATGTAGTAGGGCACCTGGACCTTTCCGTTCTTGGACTTTGGCCACATACAGCCTCGAGAGATGCAGGGGTCAAAGCGTCTGCCCGTCTCAAAGTCCATGGCAATATCATCCACCAGGGGGGGCTCATCAGCAGCATGTGCTGGTGAGAACACAAGCGTTGAATAGGCGTTTCACGTAAACACAATATTCAAAGCCTTCCATGATTTATGCAACCTTTTATGTGTGTGGTGCTGTTTATTGTTAGCTTAGAGCGAAGCTGTCAGCATATGTTAAGCACTGTTAAAGACTATGGAGATAGTGCATGTCGTTAAGTAACTTAAAGAGACTTAAACTATTTTGTCATTTGTAATTTATCCCCACACAGAATTATTTGACAGGCCTTGTGTGTCTGTCTGACTCACTCAGGCCAAAGTTAGCCCTGTGCAGCTGCATAGAGACAGGCAGATCATCAGAGGCTTCCTCTTCAGACATCTCTGCAGAACGCAAAGGAGAGACAACAGTGACAGAAGCAAATATGGAGACTGACGTGGATTCTTGGAGGCAAGTAAAGAAGTAGCATGGTGAAACATCCAGTATTTCAACGAGGCACATGAAGCTAAGGAGATTTCTGAAGTTTTGAAGCTAATATGGAGTCTAGGAGGGATGAGAGGTTATATTACACAGCCGCTCTGTCTAAGAACTTGTTGAGTTACTTAAAGCAGCGTTAAGGATTTTTTTTTCCAAAACTAGCAATATAACCACCAACTTAAAGGCATGCAAAAACCTTGCAAACACCACTAACAGCCCAGTTGACGCTTATAGAAGCTTGCCAACGCACTAACTGGTGTCTTTTGGCAGTATAGTTAGCAATGTCATGTTTGGAAAGATTTTCTTCCATTTTTGCCCATATGCTATCCAAATGAATTTGAGGATGGTACCACAAACTAGTTGTCTATAAAACCATACCTCAAAAAGTGTCAAATTTTTGCATAGTTACTTTAATCCATGATGTACTGTACATTACTTTCACATATATTTACACAGTCAAACAGTTTGCTTTTTGAACGAAAAAAGCAAGAGTAGGTTTCAACAACATTTCTTCTTAATACCTGACTGATTAAATGTGTAACAAATATTAAGAGGGTAAATTAAAGATGGAACTAAAGCGGTCCTGAACAATCTTTAGTTTGTTTGTGTATCTTTAGATGGTTTATCATCAAAACAGTATTGGCCTACCACTGATAATATTCCATGGATAGAAAGATCACTTACCATTCTGAGGATGGTGAAGGAGATGGGAGACAGACAGAAAAAGACATTTATTAAATTAATTTGTTCTTCTCAGTACTGATTTTAGCATTATTATCTACATTCTAGAAATACTTAACAGTAATGTGATTAACATTAATATATACTTCTCTTATAATTGGACAATTCAAAAAATGACAGAGTTGAAGGAATACGCAGTGTGTATCATTTCCTTGATGAATATAAACTGTACCGTGCATTTTTAAAGGATTTAAACTTCATGACATATTTTGCCTTCTTCATCATGCAGACAACCAAAAATGTAATGGCATGTTGTACACCAAACAAACCAATGAAAATTAAACATTTATACTGCTTTGATCTCTGGTTTTGCTCATGCAGTGAGATAGACAGTAGTTGATGCCTGAACCCTCACCTCTAGATCCGCAGTCCAGACAGACGAGACCAACAACACAGCCAGAAAAGGTGTGACAAACTTAAACCCAGCCATAGCGACTCTACAACCTGAGGCACGTTTAAATCATGTCAGAGAAAATCCATAAAACTTTTGAAGATAAACTGCTGTCAGAGTTTAGTGACTCCTCTTTAGGCTGTATCCCTTGAACGTGGTCTTCAATGTTTGTGTATAATAAGCACAGAAAACACAGAGTAGCGTTCACCATCTGTCTACCATGTAGAGAGGATACCTGGTGTGAGTGTAATGCAGAGGAGGGTTTATAAACACATCACTCTCATAGCTGGAAGCCACAAGACACGTTAGGGGATAATTGGTGGTTGAGGTTGAGGTTACACTTTGGTGAGTTCCTACCAGTTGGAGCTTTTCCATCTCTTCATACAAAGGGAAGTGTAGAATACAGTGTACAGTGAACATGTACGTAGCCTATGTCTGTGTCTTAACCACTATGTTTGACCTGCGATGAAAATAATTTGATTTATATTCCAAATCTTCACAAGATATGTGTGTGTAGTTTTTTTTCCTATTTATAGAGCATGACAAATGAAGCAAATAATTAATGAGACTGTAAACTTGAACTTCAGCTACAGATTTTACTTAAAGCAACTTTATTGGCTTCAGCTTAAAGGCTTTACAATTTAATCATTTCATGCCATAAAGGATTTGGTTTATGTAGTTGTAGTATTAGACTACAAAACATTCCAGTAACAAACTCACACAATTAAACTGTTTATTCAAACATCCTACATTCATTTATGCAATTTAGCTGGAAAAGCCCATTCTTATGGTGAAGGCCTGGAGCGATGTGTTCATGTTGCCAGCTATGGCCCCATTCATTTTGGGAAAAAACAGCAGCTCATCTCTTGAAAGTTTCTTGAAATACAGCACAACTCCACGTACTCACTACTGCAAATACAAATACTGTGACTACATATGTTTAATGGTATACCGCAGTAAGGCTGTGGGGTGAGCAATGATGCTACCGTCTGCATCCATAGAGGCGGTTGATTCGCATGATGTCCCAGCGGCTCATCTGGGAGGCCTTCCCGATGACCGCATTGGGGTTGGGATAGGGGACGATGGTGGCCTGCCGGTTGCGGGAAAAGGCATACCTGAAAGGCAGATGGTACATCAATGTTTAAAGTCAGGGGTTTACTGCACTGTTTGACGTCTCATTTTCATAATCATTATTCATGGTCATTATTATGTGACCAGGACGAAACTTGAATCACCCATAACATGATTATGTGGACGTCTCTCTCTCTCTCTCTATCTCGCTCACTCTCTCTCACTCACACAAAAACACACACAGAGTGAGAGAGAGAGAAAGTAAACTTGTTCATATGTGCCTGTTTTGGTGTTCGGGGCTCAGAACTCACCGACCGTAATGCATGACTGAGCCGTAATCATAGGGAGTACCCAGGTTGTTGGTATTAATCTTCCTGAAGTTGTGCTCTTGTCCTGAGGAAAACCAATGTTTAGTGAACATGCAACAAGTCATTTACAAACTGACTGCCATGACATGCATTTGTTTAAGACCTCTTCTCCAATTCTGTACTCATGAAATCAAAATCAAAGATGGCACACAGCTGTCATCATCTGGGTACAAGTATGACATTCATCTAATTAAAATGTTTCACTGCACTTAGTTGTCTAGCACATGTGTCAATGTATTGCAATGGTTATAGTAATTTATCTCCCTCTGGAACGAAATACTGTTTTCTGATTGGCTAATGGGGTGTACATTAAGTTCGTATAACCGGACACCTTGGACGTAGTCCCAGTAGAAACGTTAAATCGTCGTTCCATATCAATGCTCATGAATGGTTACCATTGACAACCAACGTAACGGTTTTTTTTTCTTCAAAAAACGCACTACTTTCTCTAACGGGAGCACTAGGCTTCAAATCAAGAATTCATCAGGTTATTATGCATATTAAATTTCCTAAAGATAAAGGAAATTCTAAATAATAATAATAATAATAATAAAAACATTTTTGGATGTTGTAAACGGGAGATAAGCGGGATAACGGCCTCCGAGCTGTCCAGTTCTACGAAGTTAATGGACTTCTGCGGACCAACACCACTCCGCTCCGCGTCGTGGTGTTCTTTGCCCCGCAGCGTCCATTAACTTCGTAGAACTGGACAGCTCGTCGGCCGTTATCCCTTACATACTATTAGTAACAATAACAATAATAAAACAATAGCATTAACATTCTACCCGGCTAGAGATAGAAGTGGTTCCCAGAATTTAAAAATACATAGCAGAATGTTTTAATAAGGGAAAGGAACAAGGAACACATTTTACTGGTGGATAATTCTGTGGGGAGGCAGCAGCAGGTCTTGCTCACCCCTCATGATGTTTTGATAGATAATACGGACGTGTGAGTCACGGTCGCTGCGTGTCTGCTCGTGGTTGAAGCCCAGGGCGTGCAGCAGCTCGTGCTGGACTACCTGGTGGTAAACACACCCCCTCCTATCCAGGGACACCACCTGCCCTCCACCTCTACGCCCGACATAGGACCAGCACCTGCAGCCAGACGGAATTTCAAACATTTACATCAGAAGGAAAAAACAACCCATCCTTTCAATTTTTCAATAATGAATGTAATAATGAAAATGCAACCTTAAAAATTATTTTGCCAATATTTCTGACATGGCAGTGCTTTACATTGCATCACACATGGGCATTCACCCTCCTTTAAAATGTTACTTTTGAAGACTGCTCGAGGAAGGACTAATCGTGGATGGTTTCTAATTCAAAACTCTTCACATAACAATGTTCAACAAAATTATTAACAAAGGAATTACAATCCTGGCTCCCGACAACTTGATCAAAAATCTAAAAAGCTAAATTATAGGGTCTTTTAAGGTCTTGTACTGTTATGTTGTCTATTAGGCACAATACCCTCCGCGTGACTGGATGTACACATAGTCTCTCTGCGATGTGCGTCTTGTGAAGCGGATGCAGGTGGACCGGGCAAAAGACTGCAGGCCCCTCTCAATGATGGCCCTCTGCTGGGAGGCTGTAGGGAAAAACAGTAAAGAAAAAACATCTTTTAGAAAAAAACACAATCATATCTGAGAATAGAGAAGAGTTTTATTAAATGTTCTCTGTCATTTAGAGACTCCTAACCTCCTTTGGAAACTTGGCTATGACTGATATGTTTGTCGCTAAAATTATTCAGAATAGGACTGAAGACAACATTTCAGGCTAAACTCAACTAAGATCCTTAACACACACTGCGAGAAGTTTTAAGAGAAAACATACATTGAGAAACCAGTGGTTTCTCATAAAGAAATTAAGGCCACATTAGTTAAAGGTAGATTGAGATTCGGTTTAGGTTTGACATATAAGTTCGACATCCAATTAAATGTTGATTGCCTGGGATTCTTTATGGCTTGGTCTGACCACTATGTTTGTTTCCCATGTGAGCCAGGACTGTGTACGAACACCGGAGCTTTTAATGAGCGCAAACACTGAATGGACACCGAGGAGCAATTTTCTACATTTTACAAAAACTGTATTGGGTTAGAATAACAGACTGTACCGTTAAGAGGTATAATAATTGTACAATAACACATGTTCCTTACAGTACTGGTTGGCGATGTAGTATGGAACATAAACATTGCCATCACTATAGCGTTGCCATTTGCAGCCACGGGAGGTGCAAGGGTCAGCGTTCTGGAGGCCAGTGTACACGGCAATGTCACCCTCCGTGATCTCCGGAGCATCAAGTTCCTGCCCTGGAAAATTAAATAGAATTCAGCAATTAAGCTGTTAACTAAGTAGAGATAGATTATGGGACATTTTCATGTAGTCCACTCCATCAGAATGGCAAAATCTATGTGTGCTCAAAATGGTTGAAGTGATACTTCTATATATTGTGTTAATGTTATATATGGTTATATATGTTTAATTAATGGTGTTTAATTCTATCTTGACATCATTGCTGATGTTCTTTTAAGAGCTGCACCTTACCTGCATTCTTGTTGGCCCTTTCGATTAGAGCGGAAACTGTGTAGTTGTCCTCCACAGGGATGCTGTCTAGAAAATGAAATACCATAAAACACTTCAGGTTATGCAGGACCCATCTACACTGACACGAGGATCTTAAACTTAACAGTTAAATGATACAGTGACTGGGTGTTGTTCTTGGCACAGACAATTGACATTTACATTTACATTTTTCCCACCTCTCCTGAAAATACTGCAACCTTATACACTATTATAAATAAAGGTTATGGATTCAAAGATTCAATTAATTTATAACCTGAAATGTAAGATATGTGCCACACTTTGTTGGGGGAAAACTCACCAATTTCGCCATCCTTCTCAACATCCTCTGTATTTTCCTGCAATTGCAAATATATATGAAACACACAGATGACAATACATCTTATTACAACAAAAAAACATTTCAAGAATATATTTCTCAGATTGGGTCATGAAGTTCCATTAACTGTTTGTTTTAAGTCACCAAAGAAAACCATGATAATCTAAAATGAGACTTTCTGTGAAGTGACAGATGCTATCAGCTTTCTTCCAGCATCCGAGAGAACAACTGATGAAGGACTGGACCCCATCTGACTCAGTCAGGGCCAGATCATGTCACTGACTTCATCCCTGCTCTCACAAAGCTCCAGGACAGTTAAGGCCCCTTACCTCTTCATGCTGACACTGGACTGTGTTAAGCGTGACCAGCAGGCAGACGAGCAGAATGACTGTGGAGGTTGCCATGGCCAGTCCCTGATGAACTGTTTCAGTCACTACATCAGAAGAACTCAGGTTTATATAGTTTAGGAATGGAGAAGAGCTTTGAAGCTAAGACACACAAGAGGATCCTGTGGCGATCTAGGTTAGGTTGAAAAAAATATTCATGCGGCAAAGCTTGGGTAAAAAAACCTAACAGGGAAGTTGCATTTTTCCATTCTTAGTTATGTACAATCTACCCTTCACATGGTAAACAGATTGTCTAACAACTAGCAATACTGGGTGGGAATAAATGTAAGGAGTAAGCATTGGACCCAATAACCAATTAAGATTTGTGAAAGTAGAAATAAAGTCTACTTATTTCTACTATATAAGTGGTTTGTAGAGTTGCAAAAATATAGCATGAACTTCTGACCAGATAATCTACGTGTGGAGTCAGAGGGGTGGACGTAATTGCTAAAAAGGTATTCTTTTTTTTTAGTGTTAAGCATGTAAAACGACTTTGTGTAATCATACAATGCATGTCAATTATTCATGTACTGTATGTGAAAGGTAGAGCACATGCATGGAAACCATTCTGCTACATTGTACTAAAGTTGATTGTCATAAGCCATCTCAGAAAAGTGATTGAACTGAAAAAAGTATTTATTTTGGGGGTGAAAAAAATCCAAGGAGGTCAATTTGTTTTTAATCCAAATTCATCGTCATGAGATGTGCAATATGGAAAAATGATTGGTACGAGACATTTGAGGAGACAGTTAGAAAGCAGGGTCTTGAAATGAGCTGCAACCCAAACCACATCTTTCACAAAAAGTATGTGCTCATGCCTGATTTCAACAGGTTTGGTTCCACTGTCGAAATACTGAACAGTGAAATGTGTGTTGGGGTGGCGATGGGGGTTGGTAATGTGCATCTTAGTGTAGGGCATTGTGCAATATTTAATGCATTAAAATGTTAAATGATGAATGTTGAATGTTAACTGTTGTGTGACTGTACATGTGTATGTGGAGACACTGCGTTCTCTCTCTCTCTCTCTCAGATGCCCAAGACACATTTCTCCTAAGCGAGGCCCTAAAGGCTAGTCCTAATCCTAACCATAATGTCTAGTAATGTTGCATTGGAATATCACTGGTATGTTTAATATCTTTGGTATGTTCATGATAACATCATAATTTCATAATCTTGTTCATCAGACATGCATATGCACATGCACAGACACAGACAGACACTGTTCTCGTGCAAAAAATGTAAGAGTACAGATGACTACAAACCACCAGGGAGGGTTACAAAAGCATTTTGTAATAAAATAGAGAACCTCTTTACCAGATGTCTTGCAAAATTCCCATTTGCAACCTCTTGGGGGAAAGGAAAATGTGATCTAAATTCAACACCTATAATAACGCAACACTCCGAATGCAAACACAACAGTCATTTATGTCAGGTAATGAGCAACTACAGCATTGGATACCTTTGGCATTCTAGCTGTTAATTTGTTGAGGTAATCTGTAAAAATTTCACCCCACGCTTCCTGAAGCACCTCCCACAAGTTGGATTTGCTTGATGGGCACTTCTTGCGTACCATACGGCCAAGCTGCTCCCACAACAGCTCAATGGGGTTGAGATTTGGTGACTTCGCCTGCCACTCCATTACAGCGTACGAGCTGCCTGCTTCTTCCCTCTATAGTTCTTGCATAATTTGGAGATGCGCTTTGGGTCATTGTCCTGTTGTAGGAGGAAATTGGCTCCAATCAAGCGCTCTACACAGGGTATGGCATGGCGTTGCAAAATGGAGTGATAGCCTTCCCTATTTAAATCCCTTTTACCTTGTACAAATCTCTCACTTTACCAGCACCAAAGCAGCCCCAGACCATCATATTACCTCCACCATGCTTGACAGATGGCTTCAGGCACTCTTCCAGCATCTTTTCACCTGTTCTGTGTCTCACAAATGTTCATCTGTATGATCCAAACACCTCAAACTTTAAATTCGTCCAGAACACTTTTTTCCAATCTTCCTCTGTCCAATCTCTGTGTTCTTTTGCCCATATCAATCTTTTCTTTTTATTGGCCAGTCTCAGATATAGCTTTTTCTTTGCCACTGCCTATAAGGCCAGTATCACAGAGTCGCCTCTTCACTGTAGAAGGTGACACTGGCGTTTTGCGGTTACCATTTAAAAAGCTGCCAGTTGAGGACCTGTGAAGCATCTATTTCTTAAACTAGACACTCTAATATACTTGTCTTCTTGCTGAGATGTGCACCGGGGCCTCCCGCTTCTCTTTCTACTCTGGTTAGAGCCCGTTTCTGCTGTTCTCTGAAGGGAGTAGTACACACTGGAAAATCCATAAAACTTTTGAAGATAAACTGCTGTCAGAGTTAAGCAACACCTATTTAGGCTTTGTCCCTTGAACGTGGTCTTAACTGTTTGTGTATCGTTAGCACAGAAAACACAGAGTAGCGTTCACCCTCTGTCTACCGTCCAGAGAGAATACCTGGCGTGAGTGTAACGGAGAGGAGTGTTTATGTATGTAGCCAACGTCTGTGTCTTAACCAATGTGTTTTGTCTGCGATGAAAATAATTGTATTTATATATATTCCAGATCTTCATAAGACAAGGGTCTAGTTTTTCCTATTTATAGATCATGACAAATGAAGCAAATAACTAATAAGATTGTAAACATGAACTTCAGCGACAGATTTCACTTAAAGTAACTTTATTGGCTTCAGCTTAAAGGCTTTACAATTGAATAATGTTATGCCTTAAAGGTTTTGGTTTATGTAGTTGTAGTATAAGACTACAAAACATTCCAGTAACAAACTCACACAATAAAAGTGGTTATTTAAACATCCTGCATTCATTTATGCAATTGAGCTGGAAAAGCCACTTCTTATGGTGAAGGCCTGGAGCGAAGTGTTCATGTCGGCAGCTATGGCCCCATTCATCCTGAAAAAAAACCACCATCTCTTGAAAGTTTCTTGAAATACAGTGCAACTCCTCATACTCACTATTCCACATACTAAAACTGTGAATACAGATGTTTAATGATATACCGCAGTAAGGCTGTGGGGTGAGCAATGATGCTACCGTCTGCATCCATAGAGGCGGTTGACTCGCAAAATGTCCCAGCGGCTCATCTGGGAGGCCTTCCCGATGACCGCATTGGGGTTGGGATAGGGGACGATGGTGGGCTGCCGGTTGCGGGAAAAGGCATACCTGAAAGGCAGGAGGTACATCAATGTTTAAGGTCGGGTTAACTGCGCTGTTTGACGTCTCATTTTCATGATCATTATTCATGGTCATTATTATGTGACCAGGACGAAACTTGAATCACCCATAACATGATTGTGTGTGTACTATGGAAGTCTCTTAGCCTGGATACCAGACCAAACCCCGCCCACAACATTTGAGGTCTGGAAGTTCGGTCTGGCACTGCTCCATTGGGGAGAAATTATCATAGATCAGAAACTGACCTAACCAATCAAATTGTCAGGGCGGGCTTGATACGATGATGGACAGATGATCAACCAACGCTTGAGTTGAATTAACGGTAGATTCGACATCGTACCAAGACCATTATTGTTGGGTTACTTAGACCAAAAATCCATTGAAACACATAGTAGCTAGCTAGACTCGCTGCTAATATATAAGTATAATGTGAGCATGCATATCTCACAGATATTGACAGCGCATTCATTTTGAAAGAGGAACAGAGAAAGGCGATCAAGGCATTTGTCGATCGAAAAGATGTTTTTGCCGTCCTTCCTACGGGATCCGGTAGAAGTTTAATGTATCAGATAGTCGTACTACGTTGCTCCGATTGGTTCTAGGTATCCAATTGAGTGAAGAGGCATTTTTTCCCTTGGTTCGTTGAAACTAACCGCATAATAACAGCTCAATTGAGCAGTAACAGACTCATATTCTGACTAGAATTATGAGTATGACATCGTCAGGCTAGAAGTCTCTTGCTCGCTCTTTCTTTCTCTATCTCTCTCTCTCTCACACACTCACACACACCAACAGAGAGAGAGAGGGTTAACGTGTTCGTATACTGTATGTCCATGTGCCTGTGTTGGTGTTCCTTAAAGAGTGTGGGGCTCAGAACTCACCGACCGTATTGCATGACTGAGCCGTAGTCATAGGGAGTACCCAGATTGTTGGTATTAATCTTATTGAAGGCGTACTCGAGTCCTGAGAGAAAAAAAACATTGTGAACATGCAACAAGTCATTTACAAATTGACTGCCATGACATACATTTGTTTGAGACTTATTCTCCAATTCAGTACTAATGAAATCAAAATCAAAGATGACACACAGCTGACATCATCTGGCTACAAGGTTATCAATGATTCTTTTTTGAAGCATGACATTCTTTTAATCATCTGGGAACAAGTATGACATTCATCTAATTAAAATGTTTCACTGTATTCAGTTGTCTAGCACATGTGTCAACGTATTGCAATGGTAATAGTTACATTACTATTAGATACAATAACAATAATAAAACAACACAATTTGCATTCTACCTGGCTAGAGATAGAGTTGCTTCCCAGAATGTATAATAAGGGAAAGGAACAAGGAGCACATTTTGCTGGTGGATAATTCTGTGGGGAGGCAGCAGCAGGTCTTGCTCACCCCTGATGATGTTTTGATAGAGAATACGGACGTGTGAGTCACGGTCGCTGCGTGTCTGCTCGTGGTTGAAGCCCAGGGCGTGCAGCAGCTCGTGCTGAATCACCTTGTGGTACACACACCCCCTCCTATCCAGGGACACCACTTGCCCTCCACCTCTACGCCCGACATAGGACCAGCACCTGCAGCCAGCCGGAGTTTCAAACATTACCATCAGTGGGAGACAGCCCATCCTTTCAATTTTTCACGAACACCAGAGCGCAAACACTGAATGGACAGCGAGGTGCAATTCGCTAAATTTGACAAAAAGTCTATGAGATTAGAATGACAGGATGTACCTTTAAGAAGTATAATAACTGTTCAATAACACATGTTCCTTACAGTACTGATTGGCAATGACGTATGGAACATAGACATTGCCATCACTGTAGCGTTGCCATTTGCAGCCACGGGAGGTGCAAGGGTCAGCGTTCTGGAGCACAGTGTACACGGCAATATCATCCTCCGTGATCTCCGGATCATCAAGTTCCTGCCCTAGAAAATTAAATAGAATTCAGCAATTAAGCGGTTAAATAAGTAGAGATAGATTATGGGACATTTTCATGTAGATGGCAAAGTCTATGTATGCTCAAAAACGTTATAGTGATACTTCACTTCTATATATTGTGTTAATGTTATATATGGTTATATATGTTTAATTAATGGTGTTTAATTCTATCTTGACATCATTGCTGATGTTCTTTTAAGAGCTGCAAAACGTCCTTACCTGCATTCTTGTTGGCCCTTTCGATTAGAGCAGACACTGTGTAGTTGTCCTCCACAGGGATGCTGTCTAGAGCATGAAATACCACAAAACACTTTAGGTTATGCAGGACCCATCTACACTGACATAAGGATCTTAGCCTTAACAGTTAAATGATACAGTGACTGTGGGTGTTGTTTTGACCCAAACAATTTACATTTACATTTACACATCTCCCGAAAATACTACAAAGTACACAACCTTATACACTATGTTAATTAAAGGTTATGGATTCAAAGACTAAATTAATGTATAGCCTGTAATGTAAGATACTGTATATGCCAATTTTTGTGGGGGAAAAACTCACCAATTTCGCAATTCTTCTCAACATCCTTTGGATTTGCCTGCAATTGCAAATATAGAAACACACAGATGACAATACATCTAATTACAAGAAAAATCGTTTCAGGAATATCCCTGCAGGGACTTAATCCCTGCTCTCACGAAGCTCCAGCACAGTTTAGGCCCCTTACCTCTTCATGCTGACACTGGAGTGGGTTAAGCGTGCCCAGTAGGCAGACGAGCAGAATGACCCTGGAGGTTGCCATGACCAGTCCCCGATTAAATGTTTCAGTCACTCCGAGTGAAGAACTCATAATGCAGAAAAGCTTTGAAGCTAAGGCACACGAGAGGATCCTGTGGCAAACCAGATTAGGTTAAAAATATTTTTTTCATGCGGCAAAGCTTGGGTAAAAAACCTAACAGGGAAGTTGTATTTTTCCATTCTTAGTTTGTACAATCTACCATTCCCATGGTAGACAAATTGTCCAACAACTAGAAAATACAGGATGAAAATGAATGTAAGGAAGATTTGTGAATGTAGATGTATAGTTTAGTGGTGCAGGAGTGTTGCAGATCAAGTGTATAGTCAAAGGGGTGGATATCTGATAATTGCTAAAAAGATATTCTTTTTTCAATGCATTTAGCATGTAAAACTACTTTGTATATTCATACAATGCATGTCAACTAGAAATACTGGGTGGTAATACATGTGATGAGTCAGCATTGGACCCAATAACCAATAAAGATGTGTGAAAGTAGAAATATAGTTAAGTGGTGCAGCAGGGGTGCAACTGCCCAGTGTCAGGGGGTTATGCAGCAACAATTTTGGCGCCCCCCCCCCACACACACACACACACACACACACACGTTTTTCTTAAACAAATAAATAAGTGTGCCAGACATCATCATGTATGGGCTTTAAATAATAAAGGTTTATTTTAAAGTATATCAGTCACTGCATGCCTACCATAATGGTAATGGTACGCTATGGTGCATACAGTATACAGTATACTGTACACACACACAAAAATATATATATATTAGTAAATAATAAACAGTTGCCAACTTTAACATTATAATGATAACCATTGCAACATAATGCCTTAAAACGCAAGAGTAAGCCTGCAAATAAAGATCTTTAAAGGTGATGATGTGTAACAATGCTGCTACAAAAATATTCTAGTGCTCTTTAGTTGCTACTAAATAATAACACGCCGTGCCTTTGCACTTGCCCATTCATCTAGTATTGCATCATGCCAACAGATAGCCTGTATGTTTGACAGCACAGCTAACATGAACAGCTAATGGTAACCATGGTATCCAGAGTTACGTTTCCAGCTCCTTGTTAGTTACTGTGAATGCTACCAGAGCCCGTCTGCCACCTTATATTTACCAGTTGTTATTTTTGCCTTAATAAAACTGAGATGTGTCATACATGGGATTGGTAAAGTAGGGGTTTAACCGAAATCTAAATGTAGCTATCATCAGCCTAACTGATGAGGCTTAAGCTGGCCATAAACCCCCATTTGGCTGCTACATTTCTATGTTAGCAAACGCTAGCTAGCCTGCTAGCTAGTCTGTTAACATTATTTGCAAGCCTGCAAGCACAAACGTAAAGTCACCTTAAAACCTACCTGTTGCCTTTCACCATCCACTTATTTAATTGCTGTTGCATCCCCTGACATGTCTTCTCCTTTTCCCTCTTTCTTTTTCTGTTCCCAAAGCTCCCAACAGCTTTTTTGCTTCATCCATCTTCCATCCAACCAACTCACTACTCGTAGCTTAGTTCGAACTGCAGTGTTTAGCGGTCACGGCCTCACCTCCCTCTTCTATGTCAAAATTCTATTATGGAATCTTAAGAGATAAGGCGCCTACTCCAGCCTGTTTAGTCCTCTAAAATGTTATAAAATTAAGGAAAATGATAAATGATTTAGAAACGCACAACAGCAGCTACATATAGAAAATACCCAAACATGTTTTTTTTTTTTTTTTTTTACCATCGCTTTGGCGCTCCCATGGTGCGGCGCCTCTATGCACCGCATACAGCGCATACCCACTTTTTGCGCCACTGTGGTGCAGGAGTGTGTAGAGTTGCATAAATCTAGCATGAACTTCTGACCAGATACTCTACGTGTGGAGTCAAAGGGGTGGACATATGATAATTGCAACAAAACAAAAAAGCACGTAAAACTACTTTGTATAATCAAACAATGCATGTCAAGTATTCATTTACTGTATGTGAAAGGTAGATAACATGCAGAGAAACCATTCTTTTACATTGTGCTAAAGTTGATTGTCCTAAGCCATCTCAGAAAAGTGATTGATGCAATAAAATGTTAAATGCTGAATGTTGAATGTTAACTGTTGTGTGACTGTACATGTGTATGTGGAGACACTGCGTTCTCTCTCTCTCTCTCAGATGCCTAAGACACATTTCTCCTAAGCGAGGCCCTAAAGGCTAGTCCTAATCCTAATCATAATGCCTAGTGATTTTGCATTGGAATATCACTAGTAGGTTTAATATCATTGGTATGTTCATGATAAGATCATAATTTTTCATTTTGTTACACTTCTTTGGATTTCAACCTACTTACAGAGAAGAGACCTCTGCATCATACACACAGACATGCACACACATCATACACACAGACATGCACATGCACAGACACAGACGGATAGGTTCTCGTGCAAAAATGTGAGTACAGATTACCACAAACCAGGGAGGGTTTCAAAAGTATTTTGTAATATAACAGTGTATTGTACCGCTTTACTAGATGTCTTGGGGGAAATGAAAATGTGGTTTGAATTCCACACCTATGATAACACAATGCACTCCAAATGCAAACACATCAGTAATTTATGTCAGGTAATGAACAGACAGTACTATGTTGAATTTTGACATTATTAATATGCTTTTAAGTACTTCTGTTTATGACTGATGCAATTGCTGTAGCTTTGATGCAAGGCTTTCAGAGCGTTGACTTCCTCTAAACTCAGCCTGAGGCAAAACTTTTGAAATACTCCACCGGCACCACAATTTGGATCTGTCACATATGCCAGTGAATGTTGACTCAATTAACTATATAATTTGCTGAAATGAAGCAATGCACACATGCTAGTGTAAGAATGACGAAAAATATGGCATGAACAAGCACAGGAATTCCATTTCATCTTTATCATTGGCCTCCACCAGTTGCAACTGACCAGGGAGATACCCTCTGAAACAAAGGATGCTAGCGCAACCCCTCACCCGCAGAACAACAAAGCTTTCTCCAAAATGAGTTTCCAACTTCTGGATCAGAAGGCCCGGTGTACATTGGTGTCATCATCAATATTCTGCCCAATCTGAGGTCAGACAAGGATATGCATGGAAAATTGTTTTCTTCTGATCTCAGGAATGAGTAGTATATCTGAAATATCTCTAAATAGTTCCAAATCTTTTGCAGGGGTTTTGTTGCATAATATAAGCAATGTGTTTGAATGCAATGGCATGCAGATCAGTTTCTTGCTTTTCTGATGTAGTTTCAGCAGCAGCAGCAACAATAGGCTTCCCAACAAAACTCTGATAACAGTCATAATTATATTGGGCATCTGCTGCATGAAAATCTGAGATTGCCCCATCAATTCGAGAACGAACCTCAACTGCAACCTGATCACTTCTTTTTGGTTCTCTCCTCCTGTAATCACCTTCACACTTTTCTCACACTTGAAAAAACTGTCTGACTGACAAAGCTATTTCTGGTTTTAAATCATCACTGAGAAAAAAAAACTAAAAATCTATGGACTGTGGTCCCTATTTCTAAGCATTAAAGAAAATGTTTTGATGAAATATATTGTTAACTGTAATTTAGGGGGCAAATTCAAGGACTATTATAGTTAACGTGCTAACTAACTGGCAAGTACCTTACAATTTTCATTTATTTGGTTTGTATCAATGCTGGATTATGGTCTTTAAAGCATTAAACAACATGTTTGGTTGGCATTGCTGTCTGAAATTCAGCGACAGATTCAAGGGAAATTATAGCTAATGTGCCAACCAACTGGCAAGTTAGTGAACTAGGGTACTTGCTATAATATTCATATTCAAATGAATATGTATTAATTATTTTATTTCTGTATGTATTAGGTCACATGGTAGTTCCATCCTTTATTTGATTTAATATCAACCAAGTCATGATTTAGATGTGTAAGATATTATGTGGCAAAAAAGAACGTAATCCGACCTTAAAGGTCACTTTGCAAAAGGCATTTTGTTCTCTGGAAGGACCTTAACTATTTTTTTTCCCCTTTTTTTTGTCAAAGCTGATTTCTGTATGAGAATAACTATCAATTTATGCAAACAAATTGCATTAGTACCTTATGTCACACACTTATGCCCACATTCTACAAAGTTCAACTTGACTATTGGGTAAAAAACCTAACAAGGAAATTGCTCTTCTCCATTCTTAGTTTGTCTCTTGTCTCTTTCTCAGTGAAAATGTACAACCTACCCTTCACATGGTAGACAAATTGTCGAACAACTAGAAATAGTGGTTGGAAATAATTCCGTAAAAAGGTCCTTTTGGCCACCAGATGCCGCCAATGTGCCAAATTATGGCAATTGCCACCCGAAGTCCTGACAAAGATATTGTATTTTGACAGTCAAATTAAATTATGCTCTTGAAATATATTTATTATACATACATTTATTTTATTAAATAAAATAATTTAGATTTTTGCTGAAACTTTAATCATTTTTTGCTTTGTTTTCTTTGTTGGCAGCCTTGTTACCAGCTATACAAAAGTGGTGCAGAACAGCATTTGGATTGAAATGTGCATGTATGAAGGAAAAATATAGATGTAGTTGTCGATGAAGACATTATCCCACTAAAACTGCTGTATATGTAAGTCATGGGCTATCAATGAGACAAAGTGATCCAAAAATGCAACTTTAACAAACACCTTTATCCAAAAAGAATCTTGCATTGCCCAGGAAAAGAAACTCAGGTCAGCAACTTGTTATTCAACAACACTAACCATTGTACTACTGATCACACATGGTACATTTGCCACACTCAAATATTGTATCTACAGTATTGTGATAGGCAAGCCAACAGATCAAACAAATCTGGGCCCCTACTGACCAGACTGGACGCTCATCGGCCCCCAGGTAATCTGAGTTTGAGACCACTGGTGTACAGAGCACACCTAGCGTGATTGAAGCGGAGAGAAGCGTTTATATACACATCACTCTTATAGCTGGCAGCCACGAGACACTTTAGGGGATAATTGGTGGTTGTCAGCAGTGCCTACCACAGTTTGAGGTTTTCCATACCTGCATACATAGGGAGGTGAAGAACACAGTGTACAGTGAACAGGTATGTAGCCTATGTCTGTGTCTTAACCCATGTGTTCGACCTGCGATGCAAATCATTTTACTGATAATCCCTTTTGTTATAATCTTCACAAGACATGGGTGTAGTGGTTTCCTATTTATAGAGCATGACACATTAGGGACTGTAAACATGAACTTTAGCAACAGATTTCTAAAGCAACTTTATTGGCTTCAGCTTAAAGGCTTTTCAATTTAATAATTTCATGCCATAAAGGATTTGGTTTATGTAGTTGTAGTATTAGACTACAAAACACTCCAGTAACAAACTCACACAATTAAACTGTTTATTTGAACATCATGCATTCATTTATGCAATTGAGCTGGAAAAGCCACTTCTTATGTAGAAGGCCTGGAGCGATGTGTTCATGATGCCAGCTATGGCCCCATTCATTCTGGAAAAAAACAGAAAGCAAAAAGAAGCAGCTCATCTCTTGAAAGTTTCTTGAAATATAGTACAACTCACAAACTCACATACTAATACTGTGAATATGTATGTTTAATGGTATACCGCAGTAAAGCTGTGGGGTGAGTAATGATGCTACTGTTTGCATTTATAGAGAAGGTTGACTCGCTTGATGTCCCAGCGGCTCATCTTGGAGGCCTTCCCGATGACCGCTTTGGGGTTGGGAATGGGGACGATGGTGGGCTGCCCGTTGCGGGAAAATGCATCCCTGAAAGGCAAAAGTTACATCAATGTTTAAAGTCAGGGATTTACTGCACTGTTTGACATTTTATTATTCATTCTTATGTCTATATGATCTGGATAAAATCTGAATTACACATGATATAGTGTGTGTGTGTGTGTGTGTGTGTGTGTGAGAGAGAGAGAGAGAGAGAGAGAGAGAGAGAGGGAGAGAGAGAGAGAGAGAGAGAGAGAAAAGAGAGCGAGAAAGTAAACGTGTTAACATTTGCCCATGTGCCTGTGTTGGTGTTCCTTAAGGTGTGCGGGGCTCAGAACTCACCGACCGTAATGCATGATTGAGCCGTAGTCATAGGGAGTACCCAGGTTGTTGGTTTTAATCTTCCTGAAGTTGTGCTCTTGTCCTGAGGAAAACCAATGTTTAGTGAACATGCAACAAGTCATTTACAAACTGACTGCCATGACATCCATCTGTTTGAAACTTATTCACCAATTCTGTACTCATTAAATCAAAATCAAAGAAGGCATGCAGCTGACATCATCTCGCTACAAGGTTATCAATGATTCTATTTTGAAGTATGACATTAATCTTATTAATATGTTTCACTATATTCAGTTGTGTGTCTATGTATCAATGTATTGCAATGATAATAGTAATACTTCTATTAGTACCAATTTCAATAATAAAAATAATATATACTGTATATATATATATGTATCCATCAATACTACTATAAGTAAAAATAATAAAACAAGTATATGTACATTCTACTTGGCGGGATCTAGAGGTGCTTCCCAGAATAAAAAATACATAGCAGTATATTATAATAAGGAAAAGAAGCAAGGAACACATTTTGCTGGTTGATAATTCTGCGGGAAGGAAGCAGCAGGTCTTGCTCACCCTTGATGATGTTTTTATAGAGAATACGGACGTGTGAGTCACGGTCGCTGCGTGTCTGCTCGTGGTTGAAGCCCAGGGCGTGCAACATCTCGTGCTGGACTATCTTGTGGTATATACATCCACTCTTATCCAGGGACACCACCTGCTTTTTACCTGTACGCCCGACATAGGACCAGCACCTGCAGCAGACAAAGTGTCAAACATTACCATGATTGGGAAACAACATCCTTTCAATTATTCAATTATTCAATTATGAATTTAATAATTAAAATGCAACTGTCAAAAACAAATTGCCAATATTTCTGACATGGAAGAGCTATACATTGCACCACACACGGACATTCACCCTCCTTTAAAATTACACTTTTGAGGACTGCTTGAGAAAGGTCTGATGGTTCCTTCATTACTATTTTCAAGTCTGGCTACTATTTCAAAACCTTTGACATAACAAAGTTCAACAAAAGTATTGATGAAAGGAATTCAAATCCTGGCTTATTTCATGGACAACTTGATAAAAAATCTAAAAAGCTCAATTTTAGGGGTCTTTTTAAGGTATTGTTTAGGGGTCTTTTTAAGGTATTGTTATGTTGTCAGTTAGGCACAATACCCTCCACGTGACTGGATGTACACATAGTCTCTCTGCGATGTGCGTCTTGTGAAGCGGATGCAGGTGGACCGGGCAAAAGACTGCAGGCCCTTCTCAATGATGGCCCTCTGCTGGGAGGCTGTAGGGAAAAACAGTAAAGAAAACATTTATTTTATTAATACACAATCAAATCTGAAAATAGAGTTTTATTAAATGTTCTTGGTCATTTAGAGACTCCTAACCTCTTTTGGAACCTTGGCTATGACTGATATGTTTGTCGCTAAAATCATTCACACTAGGACTGAACACAAGCTTTAAGGCTTATCTCAACTAAGATCCTGAACACACACTGCAAGAAGTTTTAAGAGTAAGTGGTTTCTCCTAAAAAATGTAAACTACATTATGTAAAGGTAGATTGTGATTTGGTTTAGGTTTTGCAAAAGGTTGTTGATGTATAATTTCGACATCCAATCAAATGTTGATTGCCTGGGATTCTTTATGGCTTGGTCCAAACCACTATGTTTGTTTCCCATGTGAGCCAGGACTGTGTACGAACACTAGAGCTTTTTCTGAGTGCAAACACTGAATGGACAGAATTTGACAAAAAGTGTATGGGGTTAGGATAACGGACTATACGTTTAAGAAGCATAATAACTGTTCAATAACACATGTTCCTTACAGTACTGATTGGCGATGACATATGGAACATAGACCTTGCCATTCCTGGAGCGACGCCATTTGCAGCCACGGGAGGTGCAAGGGTCAGCGTTCTGGAGCCCAGTGTACACGGCAATATCACCCTCCGTGATCTCCGGAGCATCAAGTTCCTGCCCTGGAAAATTAAATAGAATTCAGCAATTAAGCAGTTAAATAAGAAGACATTTTATGTAGTTTTCTCCGTCAGAATGGCAAGGTCTATGCGTGCTGAAAATGGTTATAGCAATTATACTTCTCATCTTTAGCTTATTTTCTTGGGCTCTTTTTATGCGTAGATTATGTTTATGTTATATATGGTTATATATGTTTAATTAATGGTGTTTAATTCTATCTTGACATCATTACTGATATGCAGTAAGAGGGTTTCTTTTAAGAGCAAAACGTCCTTACCTGCATTCTTGTTGGCCCTTTCGATTAGAGCAGACACTGTGTAGTTGTCCTCCACAGGGATGCTGTCTAGAGCATGAAATACCATAAAAAACTTCAGGTTATGCAGGACCCATCTACACTGACACAAGGATCTTAGCCTTGACAATTAACAGTTAAATTATACAGTGACTGGGTGTTGTTCTTGACACAAACAATTTACATTTTACATTTAAATTGTTTCCCACCTCTCATGAACAAACTATAACCTTACACACTATTTAAAATAAAGGTTATGGCTTCAAAGATTACATTATTTCGTAGCCTGTAATGTAAGATATGTGCCACATTTTGTTGGGGGAAAACTCACCAATTTCTCCATTATTCTCAACATCCTCTGGATTTGCCTGCTATTGCAAATATATTAGAAACACACAAGATGACAGTACATCTTATTACAGGAAAGAATGTAGGAGTGACTCTTGATGCAGATCTTCATTTTCAAAAGCATATATCTAACATACTAAGACAGCCTTCTACCACCTCAGAAATATTTCTAAAGTCCGTGGCTTCCTGTCTAAACAGGATTCTGAAAAATGAGTTCATGCATTTATCTCAAGTCGGTTAGATTACTGCAACGCACTCTATGCTGGTCTAACAAAACAGATGTTAAACAAACTTCAACTTATCCAAAATGCAGCTGCTAGAATAGTCACTAGAACTTCAAAATTCAATCATATCACCCCTGTTATTAAATCACTTCACTGGCTCCCTGTACAACAAATAATTGAGTTTAAAATACTCCTTCATGTCTATTTCCGATTTGATTTCTTTTTATGATTCATCGCGTTGCCTAAGGTCCTCCAATAAATGTCTTCTCACGACCCCAAGAATAAACACCAATGCTGCACATGGTGCATTCAGTTACTGTGCTTAACCTTGAACTTGAATATATAGCTGTTTGTTATCATTAACCAAAGAAAATCCTGATAATATAAAATGAGACTCGTGTGAAGACACAGAATGCCATCGGCTTCCTTCCAGCATCTGAGAGAAGAAGTGATGCTTAAACAGGACTGGAGCCAATCTGACTCAGTAAGGGCAGAGATGGGCAGTATTTCAATTACTTGTATTTGAAATACTAGTTTATTTGCTTTTGAGTATTTTGTAATTTGTATTTGAAAGGGCCGATAAAAAATCGAATGTAATTTGTAACAAAATACTTTAGAGTGGAGTAATTTTGTATTTAAAATACTCAAATTACTTTCTCCAGTGTTAAGGCAGAAGGAGATTTTTTTTTGGTCGGATTCTACCACTAGACCATCTGATCTGCCTCTGAATGTCATTGATGAATCAGGCATCAGTCAATTTGCCAAAAGTGGTGCTTCTTATGGCCCGCCCCTTTTTGGGGCGAAAAGGAAGTCACCCCAGATCTCTCTCATTGACTCTCATGTTAAATCATTTTTTTTCAAAAAACAGGGCTGTGGGTGAAAACTTAGAAAGCTGTCTTGATCCTTGTCAATTTATCTTCATCGGTATACCTATATCGAGTTGTTGCACTGAACTTTAGCCATCTTGACACAATGTGACTTGATCAAAGCTGTATGATGTCCTTATACGCAATTACATATGACGAAAGCACGGTGGGGATAGCCATCCCGGAAGCCATAGAGATTGCAATGAGAGCCCTGTTTTGTGAAAACATGAAAGTCACACAGCTGCTGCCTGCAAACATATATACCGTATACAGATCAATCAAGTTGTTGTCTTTTAATAGCTTTGCTTAGTTACACTGACATTCTGTGACTGTTCCTCCTTTTTATAGGTTCACCAGAGCGGAATATGTGTGCTGGGGGAAGGGCATGGTGGCGACGGTTACAAACATGAAAAAAAGGATACGGGACTCAAATGTTTGGGAACCACTGCCTAAAGGCCCTTGCTTGGTTCTACGTTGAGCATGAATTGATAGGTGCTTACGCGTTGCGTTGGGGGTGTTGCCAAGCGATTCACACCCAGAACAATAGGCTTGCGTAAAATGGCGCAAGTCTAGAAAAAGGGGCCGACACACGCAAGACGTGAAAAGACGCGAAAGGGGCGCGCAAGGGGCTTGCGCGGCCTCTTGCGCTTGCGCTTACGCTTACGTTACTGAGCATAAATCGGCCTTAAAGGCTGATTTATGGTCAGAGATGTAAGCGCAAGAGGCCACGCAAGCCCCTTGCGTGGCCCTTGCGCGTCTTTTAACGTCTCGCGTGCGTCGGCCCCTTTTTCTAGCCTTGCGCCATTTTTTACGCAAGCCTATTGTTCTGGGTGTGAATCGCTTGCCAACACCCGCAACCATTCAAGGAGCATGAATTGCTATGAGTACATTTTGCGCAACAATGTGACACCAACGTAGAACCAAGCAGCCGCTTTTACACCACTGACAAGGGCTTGTCATAATAGCCTGCACCTGGGCCCGTGGTAACTACGTTACGCCACTGAATAGCCCAAACCTGAATGTTCTGCTATACCAAATTGTGAGAAAACTGAAAATTCAGAAAAAGTATTTCCTGTATTTTAGAAATACAAAATACATGTATTGTATTTTGTTACATTTTCTGGCAACAGTATTTTGTATTTTATTTTGATACATTTATTCAAGGGGTATTTTGTATTTTGTATCAAAATACATTTTGATGTATTTTTGCCCATCTCTGAGTAAGGGTCAGATAATATCACTGACTTTATCCCTGCTCTCACAAAGCTCCAGGACAGTTAAGGCCCCTTACCTCTTCTTGCTGACACTGGACTGTGTAAAGTGTGCCCAGCAGGCAGACGAGCAGAATGACCCTGGAGGTTGCCATGACCAGTCCCTGATGAACTGTTTCAGTCACTCCAGCAGGATGAACTCAGATTTATATGGGTGAGAAATGCAGAAAAGCTTTGAAGCTAAGGCACACAAGAGGAACCTGTGGCAAACCAGGTTAGGTTAAAAAAAAAAATGTATGCTGCAACGCTTGGGTAAGAAACCTAACAGGGAAGTTGCATTTTTCCATTCTTAGCTGTGTACAATCTACCCTTCACATGGTAGACAAACAACTAGAAATACTGCGTGGTAATAAATGTGATGAGTCAGCATTGGACCCAATAACCAATAAAGATGTGTGAAAGTAGAAATATAGTTAAGTCGTGCAGGAGTGTGTAGAGTTGCATAAATCTAGCATGAACCTCTGACCAGATACTCTAGGTGTGGAGTCAAAGGGGTGTACATATGATAATTGCTAAAAATAAAAAAAGCATTGAGCATGTAAAACTACTTTGTTTAATTATACAATGCATGTAAATTATTCATTTACTGTATGTGAAAGATTACATGCATGGAAACCATTCTTTTACATTGTACTAAAGTTGTCATAAGCCATCTCAGAAAAGTGATTGATGCATACAATGTTAAATGCTGAATGTTAACTGTTGTGTGACTGTGCATGTGTATGTGGAGACACTGTGTTCTCTCTCTCTCTCTCTCTCTCAGATGCCTAAGACACATTTCTCCTAAGCGAGGCCGTAAAGGCTAGTCCTAATCCGAACCATAATGTCTAGTGATTTTGCATTGGAATATCACTAGTAGGTTTAATATCATTGGTATGTTCATGATAAGATCATAATTTTCCATTGCACGCACATCACACTCACAGACATGCACATGCACAGACACAGACAGACACGGTTCTCGTGCAAAAATGTAAGTACAGATTACCACAAACCAGGGAGGGTTTCAAAGGTATTTTGTAATATAACAGTGTATTGTGCCTCTTTACCAGATGTCTTGCAAAATACCCATTACAACCTCTTGGGGGAAATGAAAATGTGGTCCTAATTTCACACCTACATTCCTGTGCTTGTTCATGCCATATTTTTCGTCATTCTTACACTAGCATGCGTGCATTGCTTCATTTCAGCAAATTATATAGTTAATTGAGTCAACATTCACTGGCATATGTGACAGATCCAAATTGTGGTGCCGATGGAGTATTTCAAAAGTTTTGCCTCAGGCTGAGTTTTGAGGAAGTCAACGCTCTGAAAGGCTTGCATCAAAGCTACAGCAATTGCATCAGTCATAAACAGAAGTACTTAAAAGCATATTAATAATGTCAAAATTCAACATAGTACTGTCTGTTCATTACCTGACATAAATTACTGATGTGTTTGCATTTGGAGTGCATTGTGTTATCATAGGTGTGGAATTCAAACCACATTTTCATTTCCCCCAAGACATCTAGTAAAGCGGTACAATACATACAATATTACAAAATACTTTTGAAACCCTCCCTGGTTTGTGGTAATCTGTATTCACATTTTTGCACGAGAACCTATCTGTCTGTGTCTGTGCATGTGCATGTCTGTGAGTGTGATGTGTGTGCATGTCTGTGTGTATGATGCAGAGGTCTCTTCTCTGTAAGTAGGTTGAAATCCAAAGAAGTGTAACAAAATGGAAAATGATGATCTTATCATGAACATACCAATGATATTAAACCTACTAGTGATATTCCAATGCAAAATCACTAGGCATTATGGTTAGGATTAGGACTAGCCTTTAGGGCCTCGCTTAGGAGAAATGTGTCTTAGGCATCTGAGAGAGAGAGAGAGAGAACGCAGTGTCTCCACATACACATGCACAGTCACACAACAGTTAACATTCAACATTCAGCATTTAACATTTTATTGCATCAATCACTTTTCTGAGATGGCTTAGGACAATCAACTTTAGCACAATGTAGCAGAATGGTTTCTCTGCATGTTATCTACCTTTCACATACAGTAAATGAATACTTGACATGCATTGTTTGATTATACAAAGTAGTTTTACGTGCTTTTTTGTTTTGTTGCAATTATCATATGTCCACCCCTTTGACTCCACACGTAGAGTATCTGCTCAGAAGTTCATGCTAGATTTATGCAACTCTACACACTCCTGCACCACTTAACTATATTTCTACTTTCACACATCTTTATTGGTTATTGGGTCCAATGTTGACTCATCACATGTATTACCACCCAGTATTTCTAGTTGACATGCATTGTATGAATATACAAAGTAGTTTTACATGCTAAATGCATTGAAAAAAGAATATCTTTTTAGCAATTATCAGATATCCACCCCTTTGACTATACACTTGATCTGCAACACTCCTGCACCACTAAGCTATACATCTACATTCACAAATCTTCCTTACATTCATTTTCATCCTGTATTTTCTAGTTGTTGGACAATTTGTCTACCATGGGAATGGTAGATTGTACAAACTAAGAATGGAAAAATACAACTTCCCTGTTAGGTTTTTTACCCAAGCTTTGCCGCATGAAAAAAATATTTTTAACCTAATCTGGTTTGCCACAGGATCCTCTCGTGTGCCTTAGCTTCAAAGCTTTTCTGCATTATGAGTTCTTCACTCGGAGTGACTGAAACATTTAATCGGGGACTGGTCATGGCAACCTCCAGGGTCATTCTGCTCGTCTGCCTACTGGGCACGCTTAACCCAGTTCAGTGTCAGCATGAAGAGGTAAGGGGCCTAAACTGTGCTGGAGCTTCGTGAGAGCAGGGATTAAGTCCCTGCAGGGATATTCCTGAAACGATTTTTCTTGTAATTAGATGTATTGTCATCTGTGTGTTTCTATATTTGCAATTGCAGGCAAATCCAAAGGATGTTGAGAAGAATTGCGAAATTGGTGAGTTTTCCCCCCACAAAAATTGGCATATACAGTATCTTACATTACAGGCTATACATTAATTTAGTCTTTGAATCCATAACCTTTAATTAACATAGTGTATAAGGTTGTGTACTTTGTAGTATTTTCGGGAGATGTGTAAATGTAAATGTAAATTGTTTGGGTCAAAACAACACCCACAGTCACTGTATCATTTAACTGTTAAGGCTAAGATCCTTATGTCAGTGTAGATGGGTCCTGCATAACCTAAAGTGTTTTGTGGTATTTCATGCTCTAGAGTCTAGACAACATCCCTGTGGAGGACAACTACACAGTGTCTGCTCTAATCGAAAGGGCCAACAAGAATGCAGGTAAGGACGTTTTGCAGCTCTTAAAAGAACATCAGCAATGATGTCAAGATAGAATTAAACACCATTAATTAAACATATATAACCATATATAACATTAACACAATATATAGAAGTGAAGTATCACTATAAAGTTTTTGAGCATACATAGACTTTGCCATCTACATGAAAATGTCCCATAATCTATCTCTACTTATTTAACCGCTTAATTGCTGAATTCTATTTAATTTTCTAGGGCAGGAACTTGATGATCCGGAGATCACGGAGGATGATATTGCCGTGTACACTGGCCTCCAGAACGCTGACCCTTGCACCTCCCGTGGCTGCAAATGGCAATGCTACAGTGATGGCAATGTCTATGTTCCATACGTCATCGCCAATCAGTTCTGTAAGGAACATGTGTTATTGAACAGTTATTATACTTCTTAAAGGTACATCCTGTCATTCTAATCTCATAGACTTTTTGTCAAATTTAGCGAATTGCTCCTCGCTGTCCATTCAGTGTTTGCGCTCATTAAAAGCTCTGGTGTTCGTACACAGTCCTGGCTCACATAGGAAACAAATATAGTGGTCAGACCAAGCCATAAAGAATCCCAGGCAATCAACATTTAATTAGATGTCAAATTTATATACCTTTAGCGAAACCTAAACCGAATCACAATCTACCTTTACTCAATGTGGTTTAATTTTTTTATGAGTAACCACTGGTTTATCAATCTATGTTTTCTCTTGGATTTTTTCTCTTAGACTTCTCGCAAGTGTGTGTTCAGGATCCTAGTTGAGTTTGGCCTTCAAGGTTGTGTTCAGTCCTAGTGGGACCTACCAACTGTATGTGTGCATAATGTGTGAATACTTTTACCGACAAACATATCAGTTATAGCCAAGTTTCCAAAGGAGGTAAGGAGTCTCTAAATGCGAGAACATTTATTAAAACTCTGCTCTATTTTCAGATATGATTGTGTATTTCTAAAATATATGTTTTCTTTACTGTTTTTCCCTACAGCCTCCCAGCAGAGGGCCATCATTGAGAGGGGCCTGCAGTCTTTTGCCCGGTCCACCTGCATCCGCTTCACAAGACGCACATCGCAGAGAGACTATGTGCACATCCAGTCACGCTCAGGGTATTGAAAACATAACAATACAATGCAAGATCTTATAAGCCCATAACATTGAGCTTTTTAGATTTTGGAGCAAGTTGTAGGATTCCAATTCCTTTATTAATACTTTTGTTGAACTTTGTAATGTCAAGAGTTTTTAATTAGAAACCAGACCTAATTAGAAATATTAATGAAAAAACCATTCACGATTAGACCTTCCTCAAGCAGTCCTTAGAAGTGACATTTTAAAGGAGGGTGAAGGCCCATGTGTGGTGCAATGTATACCACTGGCATGTCAGCCATTTTTTTGATCATTTTGATTATTAAATTCATAATTGAAAAATTGAAAGGATGGGCTGTCTCCCACTGTTGGTAATGTTTGAAACTCCGGCTGGCTGCAGGTGCTGGTCCTATGTCGGGCGTAGAGGTGGAGGGCAGGTGGTGTCCCTGGATAGGAGGGGGTGTGTTTACCACCAGGTAGTTCAGCACGAGCTGCTGCACGCCCTGGGCTTCAACCACGAGCAAACACGCAGCGACCGTGACTCACACGTCTGTATTCTCTATCAAAACATCATCAGGGGTGAGCAAGACCTGCTTATGCCTCCCCACAGAATTATCCACCAGCAAAATGTGTTCCTTGTTCCTTTCCCTTATTATACATTCTGGGAAGCAACTCTATCTCTAGCCAGGTAGAATGCAAATTGTGTTGTTTTATTATTGTTATTGTATCTAATAGTAATGTAACTATTACCATTGCAATACGTTGACACATGTGCTAGACAACTGAATACAGTGAAACATTTTAATTAGATGAATGTCATACTTGTTCCCAGATGATTAAAAGAATGTCATGCTTCAAAAAAGAATCATTGATAACCTTGTAGCCAGATGATGTCAGCTGTGTGTCATCTTTGATTTTGAATTCATTAGTACTGAATTGGAGAATAAGTCTCAAACAAATGCATGTCATGGCAGTCAATTTGTAAATGACATGTTGCATGTTCACAATGTTTTTTTTCTCTCAGGACTCGAGTACGCCTTCAATAAGATTAATACCAACAATCTGGGTACTCCCTATGACTACGGCTCAGTCATGCAATACGATCGGTGAGTTCTGAGCCCCACACTCTTTAAGGAACACCAACACAGGCACATGGGCATACAGTATACGAACACGTTAACCCTCTCTCTCTCTGTTGGTGTGTGTGAATGTGTGAGAGAGACAGAGATAGAGAAAGAAAGAGCGAGCAAGAGACTTCTAGCCTGACGATGTCATACTCATAATTCTAGTCAGATTATGAGTCTGATACTGCTCAATTGAGCTGTTATTATGGGGTTAGTTTCAACGAACCAAGGGAAAAAATGCCTCTTCACTCAATTGGATACCTAGAACCAATCGGAGCAACGTAGTACGACCATCTGATACATTAAACTTCTACCGGATCCCGTAGGAAGGACGGCAAAAACATCTTTTCGATCGACAAATGCCTTGATCGCGTTTCTCTGTTCCTCTTTCAAAATGAATGCGCTGTCAATATCTGTGAGATATGCATGCTCACGTTATACTTATATATTAGCAGCCAGTCTAGCTAGCTACTATGTGTTTCAATGGATTTTTGGTCTAAGTAACCCAACAATAATGGTCTTGAGCTTCAGTTAAGACCTACAATACTCTGCAACATTCGTGTAGCACATACACAACTAACCGAGTCAATGTAGACATAAAAAAAAGTTGTGTATATAGCTTAATTCACATACAATATTAAAAACAGGCTCCCGAGACACCACCATCTTGGTACGATGTCGAATCTACCGTTAATTCAACTCAAGCGTTGGTTGATCATCTGTCCATCATCGTATCAAGCCCGCCCTGACAATTTGATTGGTTTGGTCAGTTTCTGATCTATGATAATTTCTCCCCAATGGAGCAGTGCCAGACCGAACTTCCAGACCTCAAATGTTGTGGGCGGGGTTTGGTCTGGTATCCAGGCTAAGAGACTTCCATAGTACACACACAATCATGTTATGGGTGATTCAAGTTTCGTCCTGGTCACATAATAATGACCATGAATAATGATCATGAAAATGAGACGTCAAACAGCGCAGTTAACCCGACCTTAAACATTGATGTACCTCCTGCCTTTCAGGTATGCCTTTTCCCGCAACCGGCAGCCCACCATCGTCCCCTATCCCAACCCCAATGCGGTCATCGGGAAGGCCTCCCAGATGAGCCGCTGGGACATTTTGCGAGTCAACCGCCTCTATGGATGCAGACGGTAGCATCATTGCTCACCCCACAGCCTTACTGCGGTATACTATTAAACATCTGAATTCACAGTTGTGGAATAGTGAGTATGAGGAGTTGTACTGTATTTCAAGAAACTTTCAAGAGATGGTGGGTTTTTTTCAGGATGAATGGGGCCATAGCTGGCGACATGAACACTTCGCTCCAGGCCTTCACCATAAGAAGTGGCTTTTCCAGCTCAATTGCATAAATGAATGCAGGATGTTTGAATAACCACTTTTATTGTGTGAGTTTGTTACTGGAATGTTTTGTAGTCTTATACTAAAACTACATAAACCAAAACCTTTAAGGCATAACATTATTCAATTGTAAAGCCTTTAAGCTGAAGCCAATAAAGTTACTTTAAGTGAAATCTGTCGCTGAAGTTCATGTTTACAATCTTATTAGTTATTTGCTTCATTTGTCATGATCTATAAATAGGAAAAACTAGACCCTTGTCTTATGAAGATCTGGAATATATATAAATACAATTATTTTCATCGCAGACAAAACACATTGGTTAAGACACAGACGTTGGCTACATACATAAACACTCCTCTCCGTTACACTCACGCCAGGTATTCTCTCTGGACGGTAGACAGAGGGTGAACGCTACTCTGTGTTTTCTGTGCTAACGATACACAAACAGTTAAGACCACGTTCAAGGGACAAAGCCTAAATAGGTGTCGCTTAACTCTGACAGCAGTTTATCTTCAAAAGTTTTATGGATTTTCCAGTGTGTACTACTCCCTTCAGAGAACAGCAGAAACGGGCTCTAACCAGAGTAGAAAGAGAAGTGGGAGGCCCCGGTGCACATCTCAGCAAGAAGACAAGTATATTAGAGTGTCTAGTTTAAGAAATAGATGCTTCACAGGTCCTCAACTGGCAGCTTTTTAAATGGTAACCGCAAAACGCCAGTGTCACCTTCTACAGTGAAGAGGCGTCTCTGTGATGCTGGCCTTATAGGCAGTGGCAAAGAAAAAGCTATATCTGAGACTGGCCAATAAAAAGAAAAGATTGATGGGCAAAAGAACACAGACATTGGACAGAGGAAGATTGGAAAAAAGTGTTCTGGACGAATTTAAAGTTTGAGGTGTTTGGATCATACAGATGAACATTTGTGAGACACAGAACAGGTGAAAAGATGCTGGAAGAGGGCCTGAAGCCATCTGTCAAGCATGGTGGAGGTAATATGATGGTCTGGGGCTGGTGAAGTGAGAGATTTGTACAAGGTAAAAGGGATTTAAATAGGGAAGGCTATCACTCCATTTTGCAACGCCATGCCATACCCTGTGTAGAGCGCTTGATTGGAGCCAATTTCCTCCTTCAACAGGACAATGACCCAAAGCGCATCTCCAAATTATGCAAGAACTATAGAGGGAAGAAGCAGGCAGCTCGTACGCTGTAATGGAGTGGCAGGCGAAGTCACCAAATCTCAACCCCATTGAGCTGTTGTGGGAGCAGCTTGGCCGTATGGTACGCAAGAAGTGCCCATCAAGCAAATCCAACTTGTGGGAGGTGCTTCAGGAAGTGTGGGGTGAAATTTTTACAGATTACCTCAACAAATTAACAGCTAGAATGCTAAAGGTATCCAATGCTGTAGTTGCTCATTACCTGACATAAATGACTGTTGTGTTTGCATTCGGAGTGTTGCGTTATTATAGGTGTTGAATTTAGATTACATTTTCCTTTCCCCCAAGAGGTTGCAAATGGGAATTTTGCAAGACATCTGGTAAAGAGGTTCTCTATTTTATTACAAAATGCTTTTGTAACCCTCCCTGGTGGTTTGTAGTCATCTGTACTCTTACATTTTTTGCACGAGAACAGTGTCTGTCTGTGTCTGTGCATGTGCATATGCATGTCTGATGAACAAGATTATGAAATTATGATGTTATCATGAACATACCAAAGATATTAAACATACCAGTGATATTCCAATGCAACATTACTAGACATTATGGTTAGGATTAGGACTAGCCTTTAGGGCCTCGCTTAGGAGAAATGTGTCTTGGGCATCTGAGAGAGAGAGAGAGAGAACGCAGTGTCTCCACATACACATGTACAGTCACACAACAGTTAACATTCAACATTCATCATTTAACATTTTAATGCATTAAATATTGCACAATGCCCTACACTAAGATGCACATTACCAACCCCCATCGCCACCCCAACACACATTTCACTGTTCAGTATTTCGACAGTGGAACCAAACCTGTTGAAATCAGGCATGAGCACTTTTTGTGAAGGATGTGGTTTGGGTTGCAGCTCATTTCAAGACCCTGCTTTCCAACTGTCTCCTCAAATGTCTCGTACCAATCATTTTTCCATATTGCACAGCTCATGACGATGAATTTGGATTAAAAACAAATTGACCGCCTTGGATTTTTTTCACCCCCAAAATAAATACTTTTTTCAGTTCAATCACTTTTCTGAGATGGCTTATGACAATCAATTTTATTACAATGTAGCAGAATGGTTTCCATGCATGTGCTCTACCTTTCACATACAGTACATGAATAATTGACATGCATTGTATGATTACACAAAGTCGTTTTACATGCTTAACACTAAAAAAAAAGAATACCTTTTTAGCAATTACGTCCACCCCTCTGACTCCACACGTAGATTATCTGGTCAGAAGTTCATGCTATATTTATGCAACTCTACAAACCACTTATATAGTAGAAATTAGTAGACTTTATTTCTACTTTCACAAATCTTAATTGGTTATTGGGTCCAATGCTTACTCATTACATTTATTCCCACCCAGTATTGCTAGTTGTTAGACAATCTGTTTACCATGTGAAGGGTAGATTGTACATAACTAAGAATGGAAAAATGCAACTTCCCTATTAGGTTTTTTTACCCAAGCTTTGCCGCATGAATATTTTTTTCAACCTAACCTAGATTGCCACAGGATCCTCTTGTGTGTCTTAGCTTCAAAGCTCTTCTCCATTCCTAAACTATATAAACCTGAGTTCTTCTGATGTAGTGACTGAAACAGTTCATCAGGGACTGGCCATGGCAACCTCCACAGTCATTCTGCTCGTCTGCCTGCTGGTCACGCTTAACACAGTCCAGTGTCAGAATGAAGAGGTAAGGGGCCTTAACTGTCCTGGAGCTTTGTGAGAGCAAGGATGAAGTCAGTGATATTATCTGGCCTTGACTGAGTCATATGGGGTCCAGTCCTTCATCAGTTGTTCTCTCGGATGCTGGAAGAAAGCTGATAGCATCTGTCACTTCACAGAAAGTCTCATTTTAGATTATCATGGTTTTCTTTGGTGACTTAAAACAAACAGTTAATGGAACTTCATGACCCAATCTGAGAAATATATTCTTGAAATGTTTTTTTGTTGTAATAAGATGTATTGTCATCTGTGTGTTTCATATATATTTGCAATTGCAGGAAAATCCAGAGGATTTTGAGAAGGATGGCGAAATTGGTGAGTTTTCCCCCAACAAAGTGTGGCACATATCTTACATTACAGGCTATAAATTAATTGAATCTTTGAATCCATAACCTTTATTTATAATAGTGTATAAGGTTGTAGTATTTTCAGGAGAGGTGGGAAAAATGTAAATTGTCTGTGCCAAGAACAACACCCAGTCACTGTATCATTTAACTGTTAAGTTTAAGATCCTTGTGTCAGTGTAGATGGGTCCTGCATAACCTGAAGTGTTTTATGGTATTTCATTTTCTAGACAGCATCCCTGTGGAGGACAACTACACAGTTTCCGCTCTAATCGAAAGGGCCAACAAGAATGCAGGTAAGGTGCAGCTCTTAAAAGAACATCAGCAATGATGTCAAGATAGAATTAAACACCATTAATTAAACATATATAACCATATATAACATTAACACAATATATAGAAGTATCACTTTAACCATTTTGAGCACACATAGATTTTGCCATTCTGATGGAGTGGACTACATGAAAATGTCCCATAATCTAGCTCTACTTATTTAACAGCTTAATTGCTGAATTCTATTTAATTTTCCAGGGCAGGAACTTGATGCTCCGGAGATCAGGGAGGGTGATATTGCCGTGTACACTGGCCTCCAGAACGCTGACCCTTGCACCTCCCGTGGCTGCAAATGGCAACGCCATAGTGATGGCAATGTTTATGTTCCATACTACATCGCCAACCAGTACTGTAAGGAACATGTGTTATACAATTATTATACATCTTAACGGTACAGTCTGTTATTCTAACCCAATACAGTTTTTGTAAAATGTAGCAAATTGCTCCTCGGTGTCCATTCAGTGTTTGCGCTCATTAAAAGCTCCGGTGTTCGTACAGAGTCCTGGCTCTGTAAATGCCATGGGAAACAAATATAGTGGTCAGACCAAGCCATAAAGAATCCCAGGCAATCAACATTTAATTGGATGTCGAACTTATATGTCAAACCTAAACCGAATCACAATCTACCTTTAACTAATGTGGCCTTAATTTCGTTTTGAGAAACCACTGGTTTCTCAATGTATGTTTTCTCTTAAAACTTCTCGCAGTGTGTGTTAAGGATCTTAGTTGAGTTTAGCCTGAAAGGTTGTCTTCAGTCCTATTCTGAATAATTTTAGCGACAAACATATCAGTCCTAGCCAAGTTTCCAAAGGAGGTTAGGAGTCTCTAAATGACAGAGAACATTTAATAAAACTCTTCTCTATTCTCAGATATGATTGTGTTTTTTTCTAAAAGATGTTTTTTCTTTACTGTTTTTCCCTACAGCCTCCCAGGAGAGGGCCATCATTGAGAAGGGCCTGCAGTCTTTTGCCCGGTCCACCTGCATCCGTTTCACAAGACGCACATCGCAGAGAGACTATGTGCACATCCAGTCACGCGGAGGGTATTGTGCCTAATAGACAGCATAACAGTACAAGACCTTAAAAGACCCTATAATTTAGCTTTTTAGATTTTTGATCAAGTTGTCAGGAGCCAGGATTGTAATTCCTTTGTTAATAATTTTGTTGAACATTGTTATGTGAAGAGTTTTGAATTAGAAACCATCCACGATTAGTCCTTCCTCGAGCAGTCTTCAAAAGTAACATTTTAAAGGAGGGTGAATGCCCATGTGTGATGCAATGTAAAGCACTGCCATGTCAGAAATATTGGCAAAATAATTTTTAAGGTTGCATTTTCATTATTACATTCATTATTGAAAAATTGAAAGGATGGGTTGTTTTTTCCTTCTGATGGAAATGTTTGAAATTCCGTCTGGCTGCAGGTGCTGGTCCTATGTCGGGCGTAGAGGTGGAGGGCAGGTGGTGTCCCTGGATAGGAGGGGGTGTGTTTCCCACAAGGTAGTCCAGCACGAGCTGCTGCACGCCCTGGGCTTCCACCACGAGCAAACACGCAGCGACCGTGACTCACACGTCCGTATTATCTATCAAAACATCATCAGGGGTGAGCAAAACCTGCTGCTGCCTCCCCACAGAATTATCCACCAGCAAAATGTGTTCCTTGTTCCTTTCCCTTATTAAAACATTCTGCTATGTATTTTTAAATTCTGGGAACCACTTCTATCTCTAGCCGGGTAGAAGGTTAATGCTATTGTTTTATTATTGTTATTGTTACTAATAGTAGTATTACTATAACCATTGCAATACATTGACACATGTGCTAGACAACTAAGTGCAGTGACACATTTTAATTAGATGAATGTCATACTTGTACCCTGTGTGCCATCTTTGATTTTGATTTCATGAGTACAGAATTGGAGAAGAGGTCTTAAACAAATGCATGTCATGGCAGTCAGTTTGTAAATGACTTGTTGCATGTTCACTAAACATTGGTTTTCCTCAGGACAAGAGTACAACTTCGAGAAGATTAATACCAACAACCTGGGTACTCCCTATGACTACGGCTCAGTCATGCATTACGGTCGGTGAGTTCTGAGCCCCGAACACCAAAACAGGCACATATGAACAAGTTTACTTTCTCTCTCTCTCACTCTGTGTGTGTTTTTGTGTGAGTGAGAGAGAGTGAGCGAGATAGAGAGAGAGAGAGAGACGTCCACATAATCATGTTATGGGTGATTCAAGTTTCGTCCTGGTCACATAATAATGACCATGAATAATGATCATGAAAATGAAACGTCAAACAGTGCAGTAAATCCCTGACTTTAAACATTGATGTAACTTTTGCCTTTCAGGGATGCCTTTTCCCGCAACCGGAAGCCCACCATCGTTCCCATTCCCAACGCCAATGTGGTCATCGGGAAGGCCTCCAAGATGAGCCGCTGGGACATCAAGCGAGTCAACCTTCTCTATAAATGCAAACAGTAGCATCATTACTCACCCCACAGCTTTACTGCGGTATACCATTAAACATACATATTCACAGTATTAGTATGTGAGTTTGTGAGTTGTACTATATTTCAAGAAACTTTCAAGAGATGAGCTGCTTCTTTTTGCTTTCTGTTTTTTTCCAGAATGAATGGGGCCATAGCTGGCATCATGAATACATCGCTCCAGGCCTTCTACATAAGAAGTGGCTTTTCCAGCTCAATTGCATAAATGAATGCATGATGTTCAAATAAACAGTTTAATTGTGTGAGTTTGTTACTGGAGTGTTTTGTAGTCTAATACTACAACTACATAAACCAAATCCTTTATGGCATGAAATTATTAAATTGTAAAGCCTTTAAGCTGAAGCCAATAAAGTTGCTTTAGGTAAAATCTGTAGCTGAAGTTCAAGTTTACAGTCTCATTAATGATTTGCTTCATTTGTCATGCTCTATAAATAGGAAAAAAAACTACACACATATCTTGTGAAGATTTGGAATATAAATCAAACTATTTTCATCGAACATAGTGGTTAAGACACAGACATAGGCTACGTACATGTTCACTGTACACTGTATTCTACACTTCCCTATGTATGAAGAGATGGAAAAGCTCCAAATGGCAGGAACTCCCCAAAGTGTAACCTCAACCACCAATTATCCCCTAACGTGTCTTGTGGCTTCCAGCTATGAGAGTGATGTGTTTATAAACCCTCCTCTGCATTACACTCACACCAGGTATCCTCTCTACATGGTAGACAGATGGTGAACGCTACTCTGTGTTTTCTGTGCTTATTATACACAAACATTGAAGACCACGTTCAAGGGATACAGCCTAAAGAGGAGTCGCTAAACTCTGACAGCAGTTTATCTTCAAAAGTTTTATGGATTTTCTCTGACATGATTTAAACGTGCCTCAGGTTGTAGAGTCGCTATGGCTGGGTTTAAGTTTGTCACACCTTTTCTGGCTGTGTTGTTGGTCTCGTCTGTCTGGACTGCGGATCTAGAGGTGAGGGTTCAGGCATCAACTGTCTATCTCACTGCATGAGCAAAACCAGAGATCAAAGCAGTATAAATGTTTCATTTTCATTGGTTTGTTTGGTGTACAACATGCCATTACATTTTTGGTTGTCTGCATGATGAAGAAGGCAAAATATGTCATGAAGTTTAAATCCTTTAAAAATGCACGGTACAGTTTATATTCATCAAGGAAATGATACACACTGCGTATTCCTTCAACTCTATCATTTTTTGAATTGTCCAATTATAAGAGAAGTATATATTAATGTTAATCACATTACTGTTAAGTATTTCTAGAATGTAGATAATAATGCTAAAATCAGTACTGAGAAGAACAAATTAATTTAATAAATGTCTTTTTCTGTCTGTCTCCCATCTCCTTCACCATCCTCAGAATGGTAAGTGATCTTTCTATCCATGGAATATTATCAGTGGTAGGCCAATACTGTTTTGATGATAAACCATCTAAAGATACACAAACAAACTAAAGATTGTTCAGGACCGCTTTAGTTCCATCTTTAATTTACCCTCTTAATATTTGTTACACATTTAATCAGTCAGGTATTAAGAAGAAATGTTGTTGAAACCTACTCTTGCTTTTTTCGTTCAAAAAGCAAACTGTTTGACTGTGTAAATACCGTAAATCCTCAAATAGTGGCCGGGGCTTGTATTTACTTAGGCTGCACAGCGCACCGGCCTTTATTTGGGGTAGGCTTGTATTAGGGCTTGTATGGAGGACTGAAAGTGCCAAAATTCAATAAATAAATACACCATCAATAATGATTTAAATGTGTCATTAAATAATAAAAATGGGAATTAAATACATAAATGTTTTATTAAATGTGTCATTAATTAATTAAATAGCAATTCATTCTGTGTAAAAAAAACGAATTTCATTATTTCACTATTTAATTAATTATGTCATGGTCCTGTGTTGCAGCGCATCAATAATTTATTTTATCTGTCAAACTCACCCATCAAAGTCAGTGGGCGGGGCTAATGCTGATTTAGTCTGATCCATTGCTTTAGTCTGAAGTGCCTGGAGAGAGACATTTTTCCAGCACCAAAACTTAACGTTATGGAATCTTGTGACATGTGAGCTACTTCACGAGTGGTCTTCTTCCAGCGAGAAGGCAAATTCATTTCGACAAAACTTAAATTATGTTTAACTTTTTAATACCATGTAGTACCATACGACCTAAAGTTAAAGTTCTTGATCGCTTTAGCATATGACTAGAGTTTTTGAGATGCTCCATGGACCAGCTCAGCAGTAGTTAATTCCTCTGAAATAACACCTATTTGCCTCGAGAAGTTTGTTGAGAACTCTTAGAATTTTCCACGACACATAAAAGTTCTGTTTACTTGGCCACGGGTTTATATATTTCCTCACGTAGATCACACGAGTGGCAATGCAGTTCAAGACGGGAGTTGACTAGCACTGATACTAACCAGTTGCCCTAACAACTGTAGCAGTAACCTACAGCAGCTAGTGCTAATTAGCTAGCTACTACACGAACTTTCTTAGTCAAGAGCTTTTTTTCCGTTTTCAAGTGGCAAGTCTTCTACAGTACACACAATACAAAACCAGCACTACATCACGGTCTCAGTTAATGATTCAACTACGGGTTTTCTACGAGCAGGCAATGCAGCTCATGATGGGAGTTGACTAGCATACTGTAGTAGTACCTCACGACAGCTAGCAGCTAGTGCTAGTTAGCTAGCTGCTACAAGAACTTGCTTAGTCAACTGTTAATATCAAGTGTAATATCACACAAAAACAACAAGCCAGATTGAAAGAGATAATGTATACAAAGCAGACAAACCAACACATTTTGATGGATGAAAGCTCTCTTTATTATTTGTAATGTGTTTGTTATTAGGTCTGTTGTCCTTTAGAACCCTGCTATCCAACTCTCCTCGTACTTCCTCATACATTTTAGCTTTCCTTACTGACTTTTCAATTTTGTTTTGCATTTCTGTTGATGGCTAAATTGCTTTCGAGGTATTTAATCCATGGTCCACTACTGGATCGATTTTCCGTTTTCTTCACCTCGCACGCTCTGGATTTTTAGCGTTTAAGAAAAAGTTTTGTTTGACAGTGTTTAGGAATGAGGCCTGCGTCAATCCAAATATCTTGAATCGGTAAGCCTTGACTTGATGTGCAGGGTAACCAATCAGGTATTAGGAATCCGCCCACTGGCTTTGATGGGTGAGCTTGACAGATAAAATAAATTATTGATGCGCTGCAACACAGGACCATGACATAATTAATTAAATAGTGAAATAATTAAATATGTTCTTTTTACATAAAATGAATTGTTATTTAATAAATTAATGACACATTTATTGAAACATTTATGTATTTATTTCCAATTTGAATTAATTAATGACACATTTATTGAAACATCTATGTATTTAATTCCAATTTGAATTAATTAATGACACATTTAAATAATTGTTGATGGTGTATTTATTTATTGAATTGTGGCACTTTCGGTCCTCCATAATGCTGGTCTAGCGAAACAGATGTTAAACAAACTTCAACTTATCCAAAATGCAGCTGCTAGAATAGTCACTAGAACTTCAAAATTCAATCATATCACCCCTGTTATTAAATCACTTCACTGGCTCCCTGTACAACAAATAATTGAGTTTAAAATACTCCTTCATGTCTATTTCCGATTTGATTTCTTTTTATGATTCATCGCGTTGCCTAAGGTCCTCCAATAAATGTCTTCTCACGACCCCAAGAATAAACACCAATGCTGCACACTGTGCATTCAGTTACTGTGCTTAACCTTGAACTTGAATATATAGCTGTTTGTTATCATTAACCAAAGAAAATCCTGATAATCTAAAATGAGATGAAGACACAGAATGCCATCAGCTTCCTTCCAGCATCTGAGAGAAGAAGTGATGCTTAAACAGGACTGGAGCCAATCTGACTCAGTAAGGGCCAGATAATATCACTGAATTCATCCCTGCTCTCACAAAGCTCCAGAACAGTTAAGGCCCCTTACCTCTTCTTGCTGACACTGGACTGTGTAAAGTGTGCCCAGCAGGCAGACGAGCAGAATGACCCTGGAGGTTGCCATGACCAGTCCCTGATGAACTGTTTCAGTCACTCCAGCAGGATGAACTCAGATTTATATGGGTGAGAAATGCAGAAAAGCTTTGAAGCTAAGGCACACAAGAGGAACCTGTGGCAAACCAGGTTAGGTTAAAAAAAAAAATGTATGCTGCAACGCTTGGGTAAGAAACCTAACAGGGAAGTTGCATTTTTCCATTCTTAGCTGTGTACAATCTACCCTTCACATGGTAGACAAACAACTAGAAATACTGCGTGGTAATAAATGTGATGAGTCAGCATTGGACCCAATAACCAATAAAGATGTGTGAAAGTAGAAATATAGTTAAGTCGTGCAGGAGTGTGTAGAGTTGCATAAATCTAGCATGAACCTCTGACCAGATACTCTAGGTGTGGAGTCAAAGGGGTGTACATATGATAATTGCTAAAAATAAAAAAAGCATTGAGCATGTAAAACTACTTTGTTTAATTATACAATGCATGTAAATTATTCATTTACTGTATGTGAAAGATTACATGCATGGAAACCATTCTTTTACATTGTACTAAAGTTGTCATAAGCCATCTCAGAAAAGTGATTGATGCATACAATGTTAAATGCTGAATGTTAACTGTTGTGTGACTGTGCATGTGTATGTGGAGACACTGTGTTCTCTCTCTCTCTCTCTCTCTCAGATGCCTAAGACACATTTCTCCTAAGCGAGGCCGTAAAGGCTAGTCCTAATCCGAACCATAATGTCTAGTGATTTTGCATTGGAATATCACTAGTAGGTTTAATATCATTGGTATGTTCATGATAAGATCATAATTTTCCATTTTGTTACACTTCTTTGGATTTCAACCTACTTACAGAGAAGATACCTCTAGTCTACATACACACAGACATGCACGCACATCACACTCACAGACATGCACATGCACAGACACAGACAGACACGGTTCTCGTGCAAAAATGTGAGTACAGATTACCACAAACCAGGGGGGGTTTCAAAAGTATTTTGTAATATAACAGTGTATTGTACCTCTTTACCAGATGTCTTGCAAAATGCCCATTACAACCTCTTGGGGGAAATGAAAATGTGGTCCTAATTTCACACCTATAACACCACAATGCATTCCAAATGCAAACACAACAGTAATTTATGTCAGGTAATTAACAGACAGTGCTATGATGAATTTTGAAATAATTATTATGCTTTTAATTACTTCTGTTTATGACTGATGCAATCACTGTAGCTTTGTTTCAAGCCTTTTAGATGATCGACTCCTCAAAACTCAGCCGGAGGCAAAACTTTTGAAATACTCCACCGACACCACAATTTGGACCTGTCACATATGCCAGTGAATGTTGACTTAATTAATTATATAATTTGCTTAAACGGAGTAATGCTAATAATCTAATATATACTGTATGAACATGTATGCATACAGTATGTAATATGAATATATATATATTTAGATAGGAAGTTACAAAAATAAATATTTATAAAAAAATATTTGTATTACTTAGATATTAGTTGTATCTTTTGCTTCTATAATTTGCTTTAAACAATTAATTAACCCACATCTTACAATCTTAAAAAAAGATGTTGTTTTGACATTTATAATTTATTTTACTTGATATTATGATTTCTGCACTGTTTTTCATATTTTGAGATAACATTTCACACACACACACACACAAACACACACACACACACACACAGAAACAAACAGACACGCAAATAAACCTTATGCTTAGTACTATGATTGCCATTTATATAACACAGACACAAGACTTTTCATATTTTGTATTATTTTATTATTACAATCATATTTTCATAAAATAAACTAATTTATTGAGTAGAAGTCTGAGCTTCAGTAATGTATCCCCTTTAGAATATTCTATATATGTTCTATTCTATCTATACTACTTGGTATCTTAAAGAAGATATTTCGAAGCCAGACATAACCACAGAAATTGCTTAATACGTTGAGAAACACAAAAACACATTCTAATGGTCTTACCCAAAGTTGAGACAGAGCTAGAGTAAAAACACTGTTGCCACAGGAATTGTGTAGATCCCCTAGGGGATAATAGTAAATGTTAATACTGTCATGTATGGACAGTGAAATACATTTCAGGTTGCTCTGCTTACAGAGGATTTTCCAATACCTGTGCAGACAGTTGATTTCTCCACTTGCTAAATGTTACGAGAGCAGTTGAACCAAGGTATATGAGAAATGGGTAAAAGGATATCAAGGATATCAATTAACAAATCAGCCTAAATGTACACAGTGTTCCTTCTGGTATAAGCCTGTTTTATACACCAACCTCTTTTCTTCTTTGGTATGTATATGTCTTGTGTTTTCTGTGGCTTAGACTTCTTATGGTCAGAAAGAATGGAAATTTCATTGTTTTGTGACAAATAATTTAATGTGATACACCAAAACACTAAGAAATTGTAGTCTGACATGCTGTATTTTCATCAAAGTACTATCTGTGCCATGTTTGTATATATATATACAACTACCGTTCAAAAGTTTGGGGTCACTTAGAAATGTTCTTATTTTTCAAAGAAAAGCACTGTTTTTTTCAAAGAAGATGACATTAAATTAATCAGAAATACACTCTATACATTGTTAATGTGGTAAATGACTACTGGAAAATATCTGGTGGAAATATCTGGAAATATCTGGTTTTTAATTAAATATCTACATAGGTGTATAGAGGTCCATTTCCAGAAACTATCACTCCGGTGTTCTAATGGTACATTTTGTTTGCTAATCGCCTTAGAAGACTCATGGATGACTAGAAACACCTTGAGACCCCTTGAAAACCCTTGTGCAATTATGTTAGCACAGCTGAAAACTGTTGAAACCTGGTGAGAGAAGCTATAAAACTGGCCTTCATTTGAGCTAGTTGAGTATCTGGAGCATCACATTTGAGGCTCGAAAAAATAACTTGCATGTGAAACTCGCCAGTCTATTCTTGTTTCTTAGAAATGAAAGCTATTCCATGCTAGAAATTGCGAAGAAACTGAACTTTTCCTACAACGGTGTGTACTACTCCCTGAGAACAGCAGAAACGGGCTCTAACCAGATAGAAAGAGAAGTGGGAGGCCCGGTGCACAACTCAGCAATAAGACAAGTATATTAGAGTGTCTAGTTTAACAAATAAACGCCTCACAGGTCCTCAACTGGCAGCTTTTTAAATTGTACCCGCAAAACGCCAGTGTCACCTTCTACAGTAAAGAGGCGACTCTGGGATGCTGGCCTTATAGGCAGAGTTGCTAAGAAAAAGCTACATCTGAGAATGGCCAATAAAAATAAAAGATTGATATGGGCAAAAGAACACAGACATTGGACAGAGAAAGATTGGAAAAAAGTGTTCTGGACGAATTTAAAGTTTGAGGTGTTCGGATCATACAGATGAACCTTTGTGAGACGCAGAACAGGTGAAAAGATGCTGGAAGAGTGCCTGAAGCCATCTGTCAAGCATGGTGGAGGTAATGTGATGGTCTGGGGCTGCTTTGGTGCTGGTAAAGTGAGAGATTTGCACAAGATAAAAGGGATTTTAAATAGGGAAGGCTATCACTCCATTTTGCAACGCCATGCCATACCCTGTGTAAAGCGCTTGATTGGAGCCAATTTCCTCCTACAACAGAACAATGACCCAAAGCGCATCTCCAAATTATGCAAGAACTATAGAGGGAAGAAACAGGCAGCTCGAATGCTGTCTGTAATGGAGTGGCCAGCTCAGTCCCCAGATTCCCAGTCCCCCCATTGAGCTGTTGTGGGAGCGGCTTGGCCGTATGGTACGCAAGAAGTGCTCATCAAGCCAATCCAACTTGTGGGAGGTGCTTTAGGAAGCGTGGGGTGAAATTTCTACAGATTACCTCAACAAATTAACAGCTGGAATGCCAAAGGTCTCCAATGCTGTAATTAATATTTCAAATAAAAATCATTATTTCCTACCTTGTCAATGTCTTGACTATATTTTCTATTCATTTTGCAACTCATTTGATAAATACAAGTGTGAGTTTTCATGGAAAACATGAAATTGTCTGGGTGACCCCAAACTTTTGAATGGTAGTATGTATATATATATCCATTAATCCAAAAGCACATAACTTACCTGTTTTCCATGTTGCTCCTGTTCTTTTAAGGACTTTATTTATGGCAACATCTAATGTACCTGAACTTTTGTGGGCTTTTTACAAAAGTCTGAATAGCTTTTCCTGTTGCATTTCCCTTTGTTTCCTGTCTGATGCAGGAATTGTCCTCGGCTGGCTCACCCTCTGTGATCCTTTCTCCATTAATTTTCCTTTTATTTTTTTAGGCATGTGGGACTGCTCTTAGACCGTGTTCCATCCTGGATGTAGGACTCAATCCAATCTCCTTGGCCTACCAGGCCAGGTAAATGCCCATTTTCATGGGTCTCACTCTGTCCACCCTGTTCTATTTTGTCAAAATGGACAATATTTCCATATTTGGTGTTCATGTACCCCTTCTTCTGACTTTGCATGTTCATTCACACACACCATCAGAAGGATATGTCTCTTGCATCTTTTCACCTTTCTCACCTTCCTCCACCTCTAACTCTGACACTTCAGTCAGGGTTTTCAAATCATGGTATGGGTTCATATCAGCATTTGTGCTATTGCAGCTCAATGGAGAGGTATCATAATCCTCAACATCTTCTCTACATCATTAGCACAGTCACTCAAGCTAGGGATAGTCCAGCCGTCATCATCTGTGTTGTCATGTTCACCAAAAATCATTCTCTTGCATCTTTTCTCCTTTTGTATTTCACCCAGCCATATCAACATCATCAGGTTTTTCAAATCATGGTTTGTGTCCCTTTCAATGTCTGTGCTGTCGGAGGTCCACTGAAAGGGATCATAATCCTCAACATATCCGTCTTTTCCACCATCATCCGAGTCACCCGAGCTAGAGACAGCCCAGTTTTCTTGCATCTTTTCTCCTATTGTATCCCCCACCCCAACAATTCCAACATTGATGCTGTCGGAACACCTTGGAAAGGTATCATAATCCTCAGTATCTTTGTCTCCACCTTCAGCCGAGTCACTCAAGCCAGACTCAGCCTCAGCGTCAACACCCTTATAAGTCTCTGTTTCCTTGGATCCTGAGCTCAGTTTTTTCAGACCTTCTTGAGTATTCAGAGTAGCTGATTTGTTTGGGGAGACATAATCCCTTTCACACTCATTGCAACTTGACAACTTGATTTAACATCACTGAATATGTAACCATGAATAAAATAAATGTGACCACACTCTGAGCCAACCACAGCCTCATTAACTAATACATTTTCTTTCTGTTTTTCTTTTCTAAATCCCTCTTTGATTGTTGCCTCACATTTCCATTTAATTCCTCCTCCATTACTTTCCACATCCGGCAAGTCCATCCTTGCCTCTTTGGGATGCATCAGAGATTTGTTTCCCTTGATTTGTAAGCTATAAGAGGGACATCTTTGGCTCCCTTGCTCCTGCTCCAACTTAGGTCCTTCATTAAGGGTGTTCAAACTAGACATAATGCAAAGCGTTACAAAATATGACCGCCAAACTGTTCAGTAGGTTTCGGCACAGAATGAGTCATGGTTGTCAGTGTGTTTGTGTTTTTATGTGTTTTGTGTGTGTAAATTGGTTTGTGTTTCATTGTTATGTATTAAAGGAATTATTTGTGATAGAATTTGATGATTTGGTTATGTAATGTTTTGTGTACTACTTTTTTGTGGATTGTTTTGGTATATTTTTCTTTTGTTATACATAAAATGAGTGGTTATGGGATGGGTTGACATGGCCCCTTAAGACAAACATACAGGGGGGGGTGTCAGGCCACCTACAGGCCAGTTGGTGTACAGTCGCATAAAAAAAATAATTGTATGGCCCTCCCATGGACGGAATTGCTCGAAACTTGGCATGCATTCAGAGGCTCTCATAATGATCCACCACTTTCAATTTCGTGCACTTTCGACAATATATGTTATAAGTGACTGGAGTTGTGAAGAGTGCATAGTTTGAGGGTCTGCCACGCCCACACCCTTCAAACTTTGTAAAAGATTCTCATAACCTTTAATTCCCCATTGCTGAAGAGTAACCTGACCACGTTTGAAGGCATTACCATTAAATCTGTAGGAGTAGTTCAATCACATGCGAGGTGTGGAAACAAAGTGAAGTTTCCAACCACCAACAGGTGGCGCTATAGGTGATATCAGTCAGGCATATGTACACGTTCGGGCCGGATCCAGCGTCCACCCTAAGACATTTTCTCTGGATCAAACAATGTACGCAAGAGTTATAAGAGACTTTGTGTTTTGTGGCAAACACTGGCAAGTTGGCAAAGTTTGAGGGTCTGCCACGCCCACACCTTCCGACTAATGAGAAAATCTTCTATAACTTTTAGTCGCCCATGGCTGAAGAGTAACCTGACCACATTTCAAGGCGTTACCATTAAATCTGTCGGAGGAGTTTGATCAGATGCGAGGTGTGCAAACGCCGTCAAAACGCATCTTCCACTCAAAATGGCCGACTTCCTGTGGACCTGCCACAATGGTGTCAAGAGACTTTTTGGTGCGTCCAAGCATGATGAAGACGTGTACCGAATTCCGTCAAGCTACGCCAAAATAACCCCAATGCGCAGGTTTTTTTGCAATGTTCTAGGGGGCGCTACAGAGCCATTTTGCTCCATCCATGGACAAAAACTCTACCGAAGATGGACGGTTACAGGCTTGATGTCCCTGGCAAATTTGGTAATTTTGACATATATGCGATTAAAACACCTCATTTTTGCTTTTTAATTTGTAACTAGGTGGCGCTATACATGTAACGACTGGTTATGGTATGGGTTGACATGGCCCCTTCAACACAAACATACAAGAACAATTTGGCCCTCCTAGGCCCTTCGGTTCTCGGGATATTCGAAGAAAACTGTGTCGCGCCACCTACAGGCCAGTTGGTGTAAAACCATATAAATCAATTTATTGCATGCCCCGCCGTGAACGGAATTCCACTAAACTTAACGTGCAATCAGAAGGTGTCATAATTAGGGATGCACCGATACCGATGCCAGTATCGGGTCGATACTTCATCAAAGTACTCATACTCGTTTTGAATTACCGATACCAAAAACCGATACCCAGTGTTGCGTCTGAACGCGTGTGCTTTCTTCTCTACTGTCTATGCCTGGCAGGTGTGAGAACGCCGAAGTTGCATAGAGGCTGAGAGCGGTATTGCAGACAGATAGAGATTTTAGGAAAAAATATAGCTGGCAACATATTGAAAAAAAGAGCTGAACTAGTTATTTTTTTTGGTAGCTGTGAACTAAGTTAAACATTTTGGATTATGAACTTTGTGCTGCCTTAACGGAGATTTGGGCTCATTTTAAGATAAATGATGACGACAGGAGTAAGGCACAGTGTAAGATCTGCACTGCTACAGTGTCGAGGAGCGGAAAGGAAAGCACTTCCTTTAACACAAGCAATTTGATTAAACATCTGAAGACGCACTATAGTGCTAAGCACACAAAGTTCACTCATGCCAGTGGTGCAAGAGACCAAAGCAACCAATCTTTACTGACGTCTTGCAAAAGAAAAAAACGCGCACACAGACAGAGAGAGAGAGAAGGGGAGGAAGAGAGACAGACGTATAGTGCCACATAGGTGATTGTTTGTGTACTTGAGCCGGAGACTCTTTTGATCCTTTTGTAACTGAATTGTGCTCATGTGCTTATCCAGGAATAGTTCTGTTCACTTTTTGTTACGCAGACTGTGTTGTTAACTAAGCAGCAAATTGAACTGCCTTTATCTGGTTGTATTTACATTTTGTCTAATGTGATGATATTGACTCTCTTTTTTTTTGGTTGAAACCAGAAAGCTCTGTTTGTTTTTGGCTTGGGATAGCCTTCTGTTAATGTTGTACTATAGGCTTGACATAATCTGCAGAGGATAAAATAAAATCTTTCATGGAAACCAAATCTAGGAAGTATCGGTATCGGTACTCGGTATCGGCAAGTACACAAATAAAAATACTCGTACTCGTATCGGTTTGTAAAAAAGTGGTATCGGTGCATCCCTAGTCATAAAAATCTCACACCTCCGATTTCGTGCAGTTCTGACCTTGTCAACTTACAATTAACATTTTTTACAACCCTCCATTTTTGCTTTTTCATTTGTAACTAGGTGGCGCTATACATGAAATAAGTGGTAGCGGAATGGTTGACGTGGCCTCTTAAGACCAACATACAAAAACAATGTGGTCCTCCTAGGCCCTACGGTTTTCGACTTATTCACAGAAAACTGAATCGCCCAACCCTCTTTAAAAGGGGTCCAGTCCCGGTGTTTCAGTGTCCCGGGAATCGTTGACAGAAAATCGGCAAACCAGAAAAAAAATTACTGAAAAACCCCCAAAAAACAGAAAAATCAAAACTCAGACTAAACCTATATGTTTATAGTCGCGCGGTGGTCATAATAATGGTTTTGCCCCTTGGGAGAGTGGAAGCATTGAAGACCCCCAGAGACGTATCATCATCAGTCAGGTTTTTCAAATCATGGTTTGTGTTAAGTTCAATGTCTGTGCTGAACTACATAATGTTCTTGACCAGTGAATTGTCTTATTCTTTGAGCTCTGTTATGCACATAGAAGCGCTTGGTTTCGTATCCTATTTACTATCGCAGCAGAAGTCTTTTGCGTCTTGCTGAAAGTCAATTTCATCCACGATGAGTTCTACCTATGGATGCACCGATACCGATACCAGTATCGGGTATCGGGTCGATACTTCGTTAAAATACTCGTACTCGTACTCGTTTTAAATTACCGAAACCGAAAACCGATACCCAGTGTTGCGTCTTAACGCGTGTGTTTTCTTCTCCTTTACTGTCTATGCCTGCCAGGTGTGAGAGCGGCGAGTTGCATAGAGGCCGAGAGCGGTATTGCAGACAGATAAGTTGAGGTTGAACTTGCAGTTTAAATTAATTCAATAACAGCTTGGATACGATGTGTGGAGGTGGCTTGCGTAAGCTAACGGTTTCGCTAGAGATTTTAAACTTAACACGTACGACCTCCAGTAAAGGTAAGTGCTATCTTCGGCTATTTTATGTTTTGCAGTTAACTTAGAACTGCTGTTACATAGGCAAAGTGTAGGGGCTAGCCTACTGTCTTTAGCGACGCTGCGCCTATAACATATTATTGACATTTGCTACGGTTGATTGACGGGGACGGGAATGTATTTGTTTTCTTCTCTTTTACCCGGACGCATTTAGGTCTCGAAAGGAGGACATGTGAGGGTAAAAGAGGACGTCTGTCTTGTCTTGTGTTTCAGGAATCTTGTTGACTTGCTAGTTTGTCATAAACACCCGCTAGCAAGTAGCCGCTAGCAAGACATCCCGTTAGCGATGTTAGCAAGGTTGTTTTAACACTCTTGGACATTGATGCTAGTATTACTTTTTTTTCCGTTTTTCCGCCTGATGCTAATATTAACTTTTGCGTTAACTTCTTTGCAATGTTATTGTGATAGCTATGTTGGCTAGGTTGTTTGCAACTTCCCTAACACAGTCAAACTTCAGGCAAGTGTCAATTTGGCTGCAAGAACGTAGCCCAGTTCATTGTCAACATCAAACTCTAGTAAGAAATCGCTATACCGTTGTGCTGCCTTAACGGCGATTTGGACTCATTTTAAGATAAATGATGACAGGAGTAAGGCACAGTGTAAGATCTGCACTGTTACAGTGTCGAGGGGCGGAAAGGAAAGTACTTCGTTTGACACAAGCAATTTGATTAAACATCTGAAGACGCACCATAGTGCTAAGCACACAAAGTTCACTCATGCCAGTGGCTTAAGAGACCAAGCAACCAATCTTTACTGACGTCTTTCAAAAGAAAAAAAACGCACACGCACACAGACAGAGAGAGAGAGAGAGAGAAGGGGAGGAAGAGAGTTGTTGATCCTTTTGTAACTGAACTGTGCTCATGTTCTTATCATCCAGGATAGTTCTGTTCACTTTTTGTTAAGCAGACTGTGCAAACTATGCAGCAAATTAAATTGCCATCTGTCTATATTTAAATTTTGTCTAATGCGATGATATTGACTCTTTTTTTTTTTTTTTTTTTTTAACCAGAAAGCTCTGTTTATTTTTGGCTTGGGATAGCCTTCTGTTAATGTTGTACTATAGGCTTGACATAACCTGCAGAGGATAAAATAAAATCTTTCATGGAAACCAAATCTTGGAAGTATCAGTATCGGTACTCGGCATCGGCAAGTACACAAATAAAAATACTCGTACTCGTATCGGTTTGTAAAAAAGTGGTATCGGTGCATCCCTAGTTCTACCATTACGAAATTCAAGCCGTGAACCACTTGAGTGCAGAGCCTGATAGTCCAATGGTGGACAAATGAAGGGCCTGATTTACTAACAGGATTGCGCCCATTTCTGGCGTAAAATAGCGGTCGTAAACATAAAACGGTATTTACTAAGGGGGTGCAGCGCATATTAACGCCTGTGGGTGTGAACAGGGGAGGTTACTTGGACGTGGGTGGTAACGTAGGCCAGGGATTCTTGAGACAAGGGACAAAATGGGTTTTTAATTTCTAAAAATAAAAAGTTGATTTTTCCTAAATATATTTATATATCATAGTTGTCCCAGGTGTTGGCCTTTTGATGCTGTTGAAATACAATCTCCCAGGTTTAACATTTTTAACCATTTTGTCATGTTTGCCGGACAAGCCTGGGATTTTGTCAACACCATAAGACACCAAGAAACATTAAAAAAATGTATTTTCAATAAACTTATAGCAGTATTTTGACTTTTGGAGGTTATTTTAAGTTGTGTTATTCTATCCATGTTTTTAAACAAATACATTTACTTTAAAATATTTATATGATCAAGCTGCAGATTATTATAACTAGGGAAATATACATTTACAAATGTATGTTTTATTCTCAAAAACAAACAATGAGAGTCAGAAATACAGGTATTACAAATGTATTTAGGAAATGCAGTGTTTTTATTGAGATAATCTGAGACAATGTAATAAAATGTCTTTTTAACAACAAAAATGAAGAGAAAACTCATCTTATGGAGTTGACGCACAACAGAAATGATGATATTCATGAAATGTTAAATACACAGAAGATATATTATTAAAATAGGAAGTAATGACACTACAATAGTAATGTATAAAATGTAATTAAATGGGCATATGTTACATTTAAGTCCCATTTGTCAACACCATAAGGTAAGTCGTCAACACCATAAGACATCTTATGGTGTTGACGTCTAATGAAGTCTAATGGAGTATTACAGTGTTGACGAAATCTTCTATTTTTCATCATAACATGTGATTTCTTTGCAGAAGCCATCTTGTTTTTCACTAGCTGCATGTGGCCTCAACAATAAAGTTAGATTACACTTTTATTTCTTAATAAAATCACATAAACCTTGAATTTTATCGTCCACGGTGTTGACACTCTATGGTTGTGACATAGCTGGTTTTATAAAAGAAGATAATTCAGGAAAAAATTGGAAATATTTACTAACCAGAGCAGTGGCCTCATGGCATGTCCACCAAACAGGAAGTGGAAAAGGGGTCCTTAGAGAGTGAGCTGGCCAATATAATGCCTGATTTTTTGCATTTTTAGAAAAATCTTTTGGTGTTGACAGAAACTCCGGACACAATTTCAATCACGTAAAAATTACATAAATATATTTTTTAAGTAGTACATTTCTATACAGTTTGAATAATTACTTAAAATACATGATCACAGTAGCTATTGTGTTTGTTTTATTTTATTTAAAACTATTATTTAAGTATTGTAAAGTCATGAATCTTCCTTTCGGACAAGGGTATTTTTAGGTTCAGGCAGCACACTAGGTGATGTAAAATAATAAAATATTTGTAAAAAACATTAATTAACGTTTTGTGGTATAAATAAGTTCTTGTTTTATTGTTTGATCTAATTATTTCACATTTTTTAAACACATTTTAAGAATTACAATGAGTTTTATCTCACGGACATGTTTTGTCCCTCATCTCAAGAATTCCTGAGGCGTAAAGCGCACTTTAATGGGAGGAGAGAAGGTAAGTGCGCCTAATGCAGACCTGCCAACATTGGAAAATGTGTTTGAGTACCACCCCGGTGCGGCGCGGTGCGGTGCGGCAAAATTTTGTGGCCTTCATTTTATTAGTTATAATGCTGTTGTTGCATTATTGAACCAATCGACGACATTCTGAGCTAATAAATAATGCAGTTCTGAACCACTTTAGAAGGCCTAATGAAATAAAATAAAAAGACTGTGATAACAGTTATAAGTGATAACTGTGATAACTGTGACAACAAATTTGTAGCCTGGGATGTTATTTCACTCTAGGCTCCTTAGGAACTTCTCACACAATGATGTATGTTGTATTTATTCCCTACCTCATACCTATCAAGTGTCATGATTCATCATTCTTTTTTCTCCCCACGTCTGATGTTTGAATGCAAGCCCAATTACATGTGATACCAGGACTAGACAACTGCTAAGACCAAATGATGGCGCTGTGTTTGCTTCTTTATTATTTAATTAAATTCTAGTCAGTGGAAGAGTTTTTTAGGCTATTACAGACATCCCAACCTGCAAAAAGTCATTTCAGGGAGGTATTCCCCCCCTAGGCCTACGTATTACTGTTGTGGTCCCTAAAAGTTATAAAAGCATAATATCATTCTACTTACCGAAACAGGCCAATCAGGATGCTCCTGAGGCACACACGCACACTGCCTCACACACGCACAGTCTCCAGGTCCCTCTCCCTCTCTGTCGTGCGCACGCTACACAGATGCTAACACGCGGTTTGGAGCACGTCGCTCGCTCTAGATTCCGGGAGATTTTAAGTCATTTGAGGGCATCAGGGAGTGGTTATCAATATGCGGGAGACTCCCGGAACTTCCGGGAGACTTTGGATGTCTGCTATTATCATTAGCCTATTATTTGTATTATTATTAGAAACACATAGCCTTTTACACTGTGACATGACAACAGCTGTGCGTAAGCATGTGTGGATACTGTGTACGTAGAAGGCTGCCGCGGACCTCTAGCATGAACTTGACAGATAGGCCTATGATTTTCTGATAATATGCATCTCACTGTGTTCGTTACCTGTTGCTCCTTGGTGACTGATGTCAATAATGACATTGCACACTGTGCAGAAAGCATGGTGGGGATGTCTAAAAGAACGGAGGCATGGCCATCTCTCCCGGTAACTATCAATGATTTTTTGCGATCTTTTTATTTTATCGGGTGGTTCTGCCATGGTAACATACTACAAGAGTTTGTCTAAAATAAGTAGTTTGAAAAAATCCCAAAAGCGTAAAGTCAAGCCATTTATAACACAGCCAAGACACTTAGATGTATTTGCCATTTTAAATCGATGGCGAACACGAAAACCACATGGTTATCATCGTTGGGCTAAAATTAAATACATTTTTAACGTCTTATCTCTACATTACTCGTTAGTTTACCTTTAAGTGATTTTTTTTAATGTCCTCACTTGAAGAATTGGCCAGATGTGGTCGGGAAGGGAGAGTTAGGTAAGTATTCATGAATGAAAAATCGCTAACTGACACCTAAACAGCGGTTGATTCCTCTGACCGCAGAGTAACCTAGTATTCTCGGATTTGGATGGTCATACAGGGGATAGTAACGGCAGAAGCAGGGGGTCTGTGATTGGTCAAACTCCTCTTCTGCTTCTTGCTCTGCTGCAGCTGTACGCATTGGTGACTCGAGACAGACTGTGAAGTTTGAACCCATCGAAAACCAGCAATGCATTATTGAGCGTTATGCGTTCTAAAAAAAAAAGATATATTTTTTTTTGGTTATGCGTACTTTTAGACCATCAACTCGTACCAGCGTACTTTGATGTCAAAATGCGTGCCAGGTACGCAAAATGCGTACATGTTGGCAGGTCTGCTAATGATGTATTGTGTGGAATTTACTAAACTGCCTGGCGAGCGCACGTCCCTGATTTGCGGGCTAATTCTCCGCCTCATAAAAGCACGTCTTAACCAGGAAGCGCATTTCCATTGAGTCTGAAAACGTGATATGGCTGCAGTTATAAGAGCAAGGCGAAGAAAGACAGCGCGCACAGAATAATTTGTTCAACTCGTATAACACATTTTCAGTTAAGCGAACCACAAATCATTAGACGGTACAGGTTAACCAGCCACGCAATACTTCAATTACTGGACCAGATCAGAGAGACATCGAACTCTCCACCCGGCGATCACATTCCATTCCATCAGTTAAAAGTTGTTAAAACTAATTTGCAAATATTGGCCTCCGGATAATGTCAACCAGTTATAGCATCTACAGTCTCAGCCTTCACTCAGTCAAATATTCACCCAGGTGCTCGACACATTGCTATGGCTCACTGGTCAATACATTTCCCCACTGCCATAGCTGAAATTAGAGACATCAAACAGGACTTTTTTTTAAATCGCAAACTTTCCGAACGTAATCGGAACCATTGATTGCACCCACGTCCATATATATTGAAGTGAACCCATGTCCCTTGTAGAAATTATTAATCTCGCCATGTACACATCTATATTGTTATAATAGACAGTTTATGCATTAATGCAACCAATAGCATTATAATCGTGTTCTTTTAAACATCTCGCTGTAGGTGATGGCGGGCAGAACAACAATATAGCAGCGCACACATTGAATCAGGTTCAGTGATTGAGCGAACGTGAACCAATATATATATCTCCACTTGCTGAACCTTAATTTTCTCTTCCTAAATAAATACCACGGAAAATACGCAAAAACACCGTGCGTTAATGTGCGAGCGCAGTTTAAGCAGCGGTCGCAGTGTCAGTAAATCAGGCCCTATATAGGGCGGAGTAAACACAGATTACCCAGCGCGATCTGGTTTGATAAATACCACGGAAGATGTGCAAAAACACCGTGCGTTAATGTGCGAGCGCAGATTAAGCAGCGGTCGCATGTTAGTAAATCAGGCCCATGATCTCATAAAGCTGCACTTGTGGATAATAGAATAGCGTGTGGGAGTGATCGTCGACCATTTTGTATGCGGGGGATGAATCCACATGGTAAATAAAATAAATCAGATGTTTCAGGCGCTTGAGTCCCTGGTGTTGCTTTGGGCAAGGGACTCGATGTTGACAATTCTCTTTCTGCTTTAGCATTTTGGTAGCAACATCTTTATTTTTTACGAGACAAGAAAATTACGTTACAAAAGACGAACTGATAACTACATTTTAACTCACCAAACTGCCTGCCTAGGTTTTCTACTGGCATGTTTATCTCAAACCTTATTTTCACAGATTGATCAAAAACCCATTCCTTTTTCCATAGAAATTTAAAATGCTAACACTAAAAACTGCAAACTTCCAGTCGACTTCCATACTTTTCAACAAGTGTAGCCCATTCATAGAAATCCATGTTGGACACTGATCAGCCTGAAATGTGGCAGCACCATGGACAGCATAGGCCCATCAGTTGCCGGGCCAGGGCTGCAAACACCCTTCATCAGTGGCTGACACCTCACACTGTAAAGCAGCAATACAGAGTTCTGTTCCAAAACTAGTAAGCTAACTACCTATAAGGCATGCAAAAAACCTTGCAAACACCACCAACAGCCCAGCTGACACTGATTGAAGCTTGCCAACACTAAGGGCCTGATTTACTAACATTGCGACCGCTGCTTAATCTGCGGTCGCACATTAACGCGCTGTGTATTTGCGCATTTTCTGTGGTATTTATCAAACCAGATCCGCGCTGGGCACTCTGTGCTTACTCCGCCCTTTAAAGGGCCTGATTTACTAACATTGCCGCAGCTTAATCTGTGCCTTTTCCAGGCGCACATTAACGCAAGGTTTTTCCCCGCATTATCCATGATATTTATCAAACCAGATCCGCGCTGGGCAATCATTATTTAGCGCACTGTTAAAACACGGGAGAAATCGCCTGCAATTTACTGCCACCATGGAGATTCGAGGAAGAAATAACTAAGGTTCAGCGAAGAGGAGATAGATATATTGGTTCACGTTCGCTCAATCACTGAACCTGATTCAATGTTATGTTGTTGTTCTGCCCGCCATCACCTACAGCGAGATGTTTAAAAGAACACGATTATAAAGAATATGCTATTGGTGGCATTAATGCATAAACTGTCTATTATAACAATATAGATGTGTACATGGCGAGATTAATACATTCTACAAGTGACATGGGTTCACTACAATATATAAGTGAAGATAAAACTGTCATGGACAGATCTAGGGTATTTGGCTACCACGTTAGTAATGGTCATGTTGGCATCACATATGACCTGGACATTCATTGAATATGTGTGCTTTCTGTTTCGGTAAATGTGTTTGTGGATTCAAGGTGGGACTGTTTGCATGTGGGTGCAATCAATGGCTCCAATTACGTTCGGAAAGTTTAATTTCAGCTATCGTAGTGGGGAAATGTATATTGACCAGTGCGCCGAAGCAATGCGTCGAGTACCTGGGTGAATAGTTGGCTGAGTGAAGGCTGACACAACAACTGCAGATGCTATAACTGTTTGAAATTATCCGGAGGCCAAAATTTGCAAATGTTGCCAGGAGTTTATCAACTGATGGAATGGAATGTGATCGCTGGGTGGAGGGTTCGATGTTGTCTCTGATCTGGTCCAGTAATTGAAGTATTGCGTGGCTGGTTAACCTGTACCATCTAATGATTTGTGGATTGCTTAACTGAAAAAGTGTTATACGAGTTGAAAAAATTCTTTCTATGCGCTGTCTCTGTCTTCTTTCTTCGCCTTGCTCTTATAACATCCCATCATGTGTTTGTCTCGATACCGGAGCCGGAAGTGGCGCTGCTCAGTGGCGACCTGCAGTACAGTCTGTCTCATCCCTTGTTGTTTGTTGGTTTGAATGAGTTGTTTGTTTGCGATCGCTTTCAGCACAAGTATCATTAGATTAACTAACCAACAAATCGTTAGTCACTATGAGTCGCGTATGGGAACTTGTTTTAATAGTCGGATCGATACTGTTTATTATTAGCGTGGCGAGCGAACCGGCCTGCAACGCGGAATCACAGGTACGCTACAACAGAGACTTTCTCCTACAACTGAGCGCCTATGCAGGCGATTGGAACTATACCGATCTCAATATACCCACGGAGATAAAAAGAACCTTCTATGACAAGGAATACAAGAGAAAACGAGGGAAGAGGGGGGGAGTGCGTCAAAGACTCAGGAAGAGGAAAACAAAAGTCCCACTTCCAACTGTCATTCTCTCTTACGTCCAATCTATTAAAAGAATAGCAGACGAGTTGCGAGCAAACACTCGTTACTTGCATGAATACAGGGAAGCCGGTGTCCTTGCCTTCTCCGAGACTTGGCTCAATGCTACCGTGCCAGATTCCGAAGTTTCTCCCGATGGATTCAGTATCATTCGCTTGGACTGATGCAGTAAGGCTACAGGCAAGGAACACGGAGGGGGCGTGTGCGTCATGATAAATGACAGATGGTGCAAAACAAATGTGGTGAGAAAAAAGATCTGCACTCCTGATATTGAACTCTAATCAGTGTCTATGCGACCATCCTACCTTCCCTGTGAATTCCCACACATTTTTCTGACTGTTGTCTAAACATCCAAGAGCTGATTCAAACAAAACAAATCCAATGACACGGGTAGCTCCGCCCCGATGCCCATCCTTTTTGTGTAGTGTGCATGTGCTATAAGCACACCCTAGAGGCGCTTACTCTCCCTGAGAGTTGCAGTGACTGCATGGCTCTGCCTAAGTAGCTCCTACGCCGGAGGCTTAAAATTGCCGCCACTCAAAGCATCGAAGACCAGCCTTGGTCGGACCAATAGGGAGACGGCGACGAAATGAAGGCCCCGGAAACCCTCCAGGGCCTGGCTCTGCTCAGTTGGGCTGACCAGTCCGAGCAGAACACGTCCGGATTTAGTTTGGACCTTCCCCCACCGCCCTAGCACAAACTGCCCGGCGCAGTTGAGGGGGTTAGCCTGATGGACGAATCGGAGGCCTCGGAGGAGGAAGAACCCGTCACTCCATCCCAGTACACACAGTATTCCACCCTGCCTTATACGGTGCTCATGGAGGTGTGTGAGCGGGCTGCCTCCCGTCTCAATGTCAATTGGCCGGCACCCATTAACCTGGCTGATCAGGAGAGAGACGTGTACGACAGCAAACTCTTGAGCTTACCTCCAGGCCCTAAGAAACAGCTGTTGCCGGTTCTTCCCGTGTGTGCAAAGCACATGAAACACCACTGGGGAGACCCGCTGGACTTGAAACACGGTCTCACGGGATTGGACGTTAAAGACATGTCCGCCCTTGGCATGGGTGAGCCACCGACAATCGAGCCGTCGATTGCCAGGCATCTAACCCCATCTCAGGGAGGGCTGCTTGCCCCGCCCAAGCCTGCCCTCCCTAACAAAATGGATTGGTTCTCAGCTTCCATTTTCCAAACCTCTTACCGAGCTAACTCACTCGCTGTAAGAGCGCTGAATGTTTCCTCCCTCTTGTCGGCATACCAAGCTGAGCTAATGGAGGACATGAGCAGGATGCTCCAGAACGGCAACGCCAAACCATCCCTGTGGAAGGAGATTGTGACGGTGAACGATGTGGTCCTGCGAAATGCATGCCAGGCAGTCCAAGCCTGTGGGCGCTCCATGGCCCTGTCCGTCGTGGGTGAACGGACGTTATGACGTTATCGTCTACCCGACAGCGAGAAGAGGCGCATTGCAGGGGCTGCCGCAGAGCCACCCCGCATTCGTACTCTCATGAACTGTCTCACACTGTTCAGAGAGGGAACGAGGGTGAAGTTCCGCACATGCCTGAGACTACAGGGCCTGATGGCTTCCGCCATACAGGTCCTGCCGTTGGGGCTATTGAGAATGAGGGAATTCATGAAATGGATTGCATCTCTCCGCCTTGACCCAATGCGCGATCTCCGTCGCGATGTGAAAGTGTCGCGCAAATGCACTGCATCCCTGCGCCACTGGAAATCCGCGGAGTTTTATTCCCACGGCACTCCCCTGGGGGCAGTGACCGCGAGGAAAGTCATGACGACAGACGCCTTCCTGACGGGCTGGGGTGCAACCCAGGAGGGCAGGACGGTGAACGGTGTTTGGCCGGACTGGTTTAGCTCATATCACATAAATTACCTGGAGCTCCTGACTGTTTAGTTAGCTCTCAAACATTTTCTGCCCCGCCTACAGGGCCACTCTAATGATCCGCTCCGACAATACCACTGCGGTGGCCCATATAAATCGACAAGGGGGAATGCGCTCCTCTGCTCTACACTGCTTGGCACGCGACCTGCTGCTGTGGAGCAGTCCTCACTTTCTGTCGTTACGCGTAACACACGTCCCAGGGGTAATGAACACCGGGGCAGATCTGCTATCGAGGGGGAACCCACTGTTCGGAGAGTGGCGCCTCCACCTTCAGATAGTGGAACTGATTTGGGTGAGATACGTCAGAGCAGCCGTAGATCTCTTCGCCTCGTGCGAAAACGCCCATTGTCCTTTGTACTTCTCGCTTCGGGACAAGAACGCGCCCCTCGGCGTAGACGCACTAGCGCACCAGTGGCCCAAAGTGCTCTTCTATGCCTTCCCCCCTCTGTGTCTGATTCTTCCCACTCTCGCCCGAGTGAGGGAACAGGGACTAATGCTGATTTTGGTAGCACCCAGATGGCACAAAGCCCCATAGATAGCGGAGATAGTACCCCTGCTGTATGCGCACCCGATGGCGCTCCCGATAGGTTCGGACCTGCTATCGCAGGCAAAAGGGGAAATTCACCACAACCACCCAGACCGGGTGGCGCTCTGGGCCTGGCCCGTGAAAGGCTGAACCTGTCCGCGCTGGGATTACCGCCCAACGCCGTAGCCACCATTCAGAGCGCAAGGGCTTTCTCCACTAGGTCTCTGTACGACTATAAGTGGCGAGTCTTTGAAAAGTGGTGTGACGTGCACAGTGGTGGGTAGTAATGCGTTACAAGGAACGCAAATGAGTAAAAAAGTACATTTTTCGGGTAACGAGAACTTTTTGCGTTCCTTTATAAAGTCTGCACTTTTACTCTTACTCAAGTAAATATTTGAACTAGAATTCTACTCTTTACTCAGTTACATTTCCATTGTGATTTCATTAAAATGAGTATTGTGATAAAAGTACACATCTTTGTTTACTGGAATACAAGCATACACGGCAACCAGAGGGTAAAAACGGAGAGGTCAGTTAGCTATGCGTTATCGACGCGCCCTCCACAGGTTGCAACATTGTTGGCATTTCATAGCCGCGCAGGAGACAACTTCAGGTCGACCGTTACGACTATAACTTTAATCGCCGCCACTATGGATGAGAAGCGTTACTACTGGTCCTCCTGACAGTCCTGGGGCAGCCCCCACTCCAATGTAATAATATTTTTTGCAACTCACCGTCAGCATCATGTTTATTTACTTGGCTAGCTTGCAAAAGGCAGCTAAGTTATACTGTCAGAATTGCTAGCACGAATAAGTCAAAAATTTGTAAAATGGCAGGTGATTCATGGCATCTTTTTTCTCTAACCGGGATGATCTTGTAAATAACAATGCAGTCAGAAAGAGAGAGAGAGGGCATTTCTCTCCATGAGAAAGAATGAGATGTCCTACATGGTCAATCATTTTAATGGCCTACTGTTATTTTCTATGAGATCTATGAGATGTGTAATGAAAAAAAAAAAACATACATGATACAATAAGCAACTTGTGAAGAAATGTGTCAAGAGTGCATTTCTTTCTGACTTACTCACGTTATGTTTTCCATTGATCCAAACACTCCAACACAAAAAAGTAACTTGTAATTTGAGTAACTTTTAAACAGAGTACTTTTTTACTCTTACTCGAGTAAGTTTTCCAATTGGAATATTTACTTTTACTCAAGTCGATTTTGAAGGAGGTAATTGTACTTTTACTTGAGTACCAATTTTCAGTACTCTACCCACCACTGGACGTGCATCATTTGGTGTCATATCAGTGCTCTGTCTCTGATATTCTCAGCTTTCTACAAGACCTTGAGGAGGAAGGGAAATCTTTCTCCACCATTAAGGTATATTTGGCGGCTATATCCGCTTGTCACTTTGGTTTTAATAATGACACGGTGGGTCGGCACCCGTTAGTAAGCAGGTACATGAAGGGTGTGCAACACTCGTTGCCAATCTCGAAAAAGCTCGTCCCGTCATGGGATCGGCCCTATTTTTTTGCGCTGGCCTCGGCCAAACGTGTTAGTGACTTGCATGCATTTTCGGTGCATTCAGTTCTCGCCCAATGGGGATAAGGTTTTTCTTAAGCCTAACCCGGCATTTGTACGTAAATGCTTCCAGACGTTCCCTTGCGAGGTGATAGAGCTCATAGCCTTTCACCCCCCCCCCGGAGCGAAGGTTGAACAACTTAAGCGTGAAATCCACTTCTGCATCCTTCTCCGACCTTCTCCGCCCTCGAAAAAAAATAGGCCGGCGGGAATAATAATTATAAGGACGGCAACAGCGCTTTAAAACGACGTTTAACATTATTCAAAGGTGAAAGATTAAAGGCAAGAGAATCGCCAGGTGTAGGCTACCTTCTCATTATGACTAGTTACCATTATAGTTGATTTTCCATCATGTTGCTTCTGTACATCCCTGTATCTGTTTACCAATGGGATTTGAACACTTGATAAATAACAATGACAGTCAGCCATGTGTTGACTATATGGATAGAGTAAACTGCTCAAGCTACTCTCCCAATCAGGTGAAATGTATTCCCAATGATAATAATTTCTCTCTTCTCCATCTTAATACTAGAAGCCTGCAAAAACACCACGACGACTTAGTTTCCCTCCTGTCTACTACCGAACATGGTTTTAATGTGGTGGGCTGTAGTGAAACCTGGTTAAATGAGAGATCACACATAGATTCTCTAAATATTGAGGGATACCAGCTCTTTTTCAGAAACAGACCAGATAGAATTGGAGGTGGTGTATGTCTATATGTGAAATCCATACTGAATGCTAGAGTGCGTGAGGATTTAAAGATTGATGATGGTCACTCAGATTCTCTATTTCTTGAGCTCAAAATCAGTAATATCATAAATTGCATAATTGGAGTGGTCTACCGCCCCCCTGGTTCAGACCTTCACTCTTTCAGGATGAAGCCTGATGAGCTCCTTTTTACCCTAAATAGCAACAAAAAGGATTGCATTATCCTTGGAGATTATAATATTGCCATAGCAAAAAATGATATGGAAAAAAATGATTTTATTAACACCCTACACTCAAATAATTTTTTTCCTACTATTAACACTTACACAAGAGTCACACAATACACAAAAACTATTATTGACAACATAATCACCAACATAAGGAATGCAAGTCTAAGATCTGGTGTAATCATCTCCGACCTTTCTGATCACTTCCCTGTACTGTTATCCATTGATCAGTCAAACATATAACCTCAAATCCTAAAACTAGAGTCAAAATCATAAATGACCGAACAGTCCAGAAATTGTGTCATAGCCTACAAAATAAAAACTGGGACTCCCTTTATCACTCTAATGACCCCGATGCCGCATACAATTCCCTTATAGACGCCATAACTGCCTCCATTCACCAAACCATACCTGAAAAAGTGGTTGTAAGCAGTACTAAAGTCCATAAGCCATGGCTGACATGAGGCATCTTGAAATCCATCAGTCACAAAAATAAACTGTATAAACGTTACATAAAGGACCCCAATGATTCAAATAAGGACATCTACACCAAATATAGAAACAAACTGACAAACATCATCAGGAAGAGTAAAAGAGATCATTACACCGACTGGCTCAAAAAATCGCGGGGGGATTCAAAAAAAATGTGGCAGGTTCTCAACAATGCCCTGGGTAGGGACAGGCAAGACCTTGTTCTCCCTGACATTGGTGGCTCTACTGGATCAGCTGCTGACGACCTAGCAAACCGCTTCAATAACCACTTTGCTTCTACTGGGGAGAATCTAGCTAGAACTATTATCCCACCTAGAGGAGCATCCTTTACTCATTATCTGCATGGGGAGTATCCAAACTCACTTTTTATGCGCCCAACCGATCCTCATGAGATTTGTGCAATCATAGGGAGCATGAAAAGCTCTAAAACATCAGGCATAGATGAAATTAGTAGTGTCTTACTTAAGGCTATTAGGAATATCATCACTAAACCACTGGCTCACTGTGTAAACCTCTCCCTGTTCTATGGGATAATTCCCAAACCTACCAAAACAGCTAGAATCATCCCAATATATAAGTCAGGTGATAAAAATGACATAAATAACTACAGACCTATATCAATTCTGCCTACACTGTCAAAGGTATTTGAGAAGGTAGTGCATAAGAGGTTGAGTAGTTTCTTAGACAAATACAACATACTTCACCTCTCTCAGTACGGCTTTAAGAAGCAAAGCACTACCTGCATGGCCATCCTAGATCTCCCAGAAAACATCAGCCAAGCCATTGACAATAATCAACTGGCGATTGGAATATTTCTGGATCTGTCAAAAGCATTCGATACCATTGACTTTAATATTTTACCTCACAAGTTGCAGCATTATGGGATCAGAGGCACGGCATGGAGATGGTTCAAAAGTTACCTCCAGAATAGAGAACAGTTTGTATGTATAAATGACCATAAGTCAGAAGAAAAAACTGTCACTCTTGGGGTTCCCCAGGGATCCATCCTTGGGCCTCTCCTGTTCATTCTTTATATCAACGACCTCGTCTATGCATCTGATGCCTTCCATAAAGTGTTATTTGCAGACGATACCAACCTGATCCTATCGCATAAAAATCTGTGTGTCCTACAGGAAACTGCTATCAGGGAGTTGTTGAAGGTGGACACCTGGTTTAAGTGCAATAAATTATCACTAAATGTTAAAAAAACGAACTACATAATATTTCGCACCATCAAAATACAGGTAATGTGGAAAACACCTGTCTCTCTATCAATGGCCATGCCATTGATAGAGTAAAATCAATTAAGTTCTTAGGTGTAGATATTGATGAGTTCATAAACTTTAAAAAACACATAGATAACCTAGTAAATAAACTTTCGAAATATGTTGGTTTATTTTTTTTAAATTAGACACTTCCTTCCACTTTCTGCGCTCCTTACACTTTATAAAACTCTGTTTGAACCCCATATCATCTACTGTAATATCATCTGGTGCAATACATACCCTAGTTACCTCCTAAAGTTACAGTCCCTTCAGAAAAAAAGAATACGTGCTATAACGTGGTCAAAATACAATGCTCCGACAGTGTCACTGTTTCACTCACATGGCCTTCTCAAACTCCCTGAAATCAACACTTATCACAATGCTTGCACCATGTACCAGGTGGTAACCAAAATGAACAACCGTCTATGTGATCTTGTACCAATTTTTCGTCCACTGCATGCACACCATACTAGGAACAAACATACAATCTCCAGTAAAGGAAGGAAATTGAAGAGCACTAGCCTAAGTATTGTCTCCAGAGGACCAAAGGTGTGGGACAAGCTTGAAGGCTTCATAAAAATGTCCCAGTCCTTCTTGGCCTTCAAACAAAATGTCAAATTGAAACTGCTATCCTCCTATGGCTTATACAAGTAGTGGCACCGGTGGTCCACAGTGTGACCACAGTGACCTATAATAGTGCACCCATATGTTGTTTCTGCCTGATTTTTTAAACTTATGTCTGGATGTTGTGTCGGGTGAATGTGTATCTCTGTGTATCTCTGTTTGGCTGTTGTGTGTGTGTGTGTGTGTGTGTGTGTGTGTGTGTGTGTGTGTGGGGGGGGGGGTGTCAATGGGTCCCCACTAAAAGCATCCTTTGCTTCTCAAGGATCACCCTTTCATGCTGCTGCTTGTATTGTGTGCTGTCTGTACTCTACTTGCTGTGTTTGTGTTTTTGTTTGCTCAGCATGAATAAAGTAAAGTAAAGTAAAGTGTGTGTGTGTGTTGTCAGTGTTTGTAATACAATGGTGTTGGCTGTAAGTAAACTCCACTTCGCATTTTTGACAATAAAATAAATCCCATTTAGGATAACAGCCTTCTTCCTATGTGCGGGAGTTGGTTTAAATGCCTGGGTGTGACAACGCGATTACAGGCGGAACATTGGTAATGGAAGGAGTTTAAAAATAAACTGTCATCTGGAGAGTTTAAAACAATACCAAACGAGGGGAAATCTACTGTATGGACATATTTCTAGTCAATGCTGGTGTAGTAGCCTGTATAACGTGAGTTGTATTTAGGCATAGCAGATGCCTAGCATGTGTCGGCTATTTAATTCCGTTCTTGCAATGAGAATAATTCAATTTCATTATGCTTATCTCGCCCTTGCCCGGGCTTGTGCGTTTAAAGGTGCTTTTTTGTGTGAGCCAGTTCATTTTTCTGTTGATGCTGGAGTTTAATAAAGGCAGGCTGTTCATATAAAATGTAAGTAAATGTGTCAGTAGTATGAGAGACATTGACTCGGTGGGTGATTATGTCGTTGGGAAATAATGTCGTTAGTGGACCAATCACAGCCAAGGGGGTATCCGACTCTCTCCGACTCTCTACGAAAAGTTAGAAAAAAGCGTTCCTCTCCGATCAGCTCTCCGAGGGCTCTCCGAGGGCTCGGATGGGAGTTAACACCTGGGGGAAGGCCAAGGCCAAGGCGTGCCAAAGTGTCCCTCTACGACCGAATTGGAGAAGTGCAAATTAGGCTTTATGCCCCGTTCTTTGTCTCCTGGGCCCCCCCGGGGAAGGGGATGCCCATTTCTAAGCAGCGCCTGTCTCACTGGCTTGTCGAAGCCATAACTAGTAGCGCTGTCGTTACCCCATCACGTCTATCTCTTCTTCCATAGTTTGCATCAGGCTGCTATTAGGATGTTACGCTGTAGCATGGTTCTTATGTCCTCAGTTTTTGAATCACCAGTGATGAAGAAAGTGTTTTGTCCGTCTCTTCATAAACGGAGTGAATAAGAGTAAGACCACATTTACACATAGCCGGGTAATTACAGAATAGAGAATATTTCTGCCCCTCCGTTCAAAAATAACGTCGTACACACAAGGTCGTTTTCCAAAAAAGTTTCTGTTTACATGAACGGAGGGGCAGAAGTTTCTGCATATACGCCCCCAAGCGCCATCATAACTATACCAAACCTGTAGGTTTGCATAAGTAGGCTGCTAATCCATTAAATTGGCTATGAGTCCTAGATATGTGGATCCTTTACGTTTATTTGGCTACAACAGGTAGACAAGATGGAATGTAAAACTCGTAGTCCACTGGTGGAAGTGCAGGGGATACCATTGTTAAAGCCAATAGTCACACAGTTGAGAGATTCAGTTATAGGGTTGAAAGAATGCAATCCTGCGTTTGAATTAACGTATAAATGAGCACTACGTTAACAGCATCCATGATCAGTAAGCAAACTAACTGTAAATATAGGTTGCTCACATGACGAATGCATTTTTAGGCGCATGTGTGACGTTTGATAACCTAAAACTCCGTTTGACCCAGTGCACACGCAAAAACTGAGTATTCCTGAAATCTCCACTTTGGCCGGAGTTTTTAGAAATGATCGTTTTCCGTGATAAAACCTCCGTTTTTTCTCGTAAATGAAAGGCCAAACCAGTTCAGTTCAGTTGAGTTCTGGATTTTAATACGTTTATCAATCTGTAGATTGGGAGAGAAACCCAGACCTCTGACAATAAAAAACAACACAACACCAGGCTTAGGTCTCAATCATGTCTCTCTCCACTCTGAAGGCCGGAGGACCATCTTTTATAGGGCACAATAATGTAAACATAGTGACAGTCAGAGATGGGCAAAAATACATCTAAATGTATTTTGATACAAAATACAAAATACCCCTCAAATAAATGTATCAAAATAAAATACAAAATACTGGTGCCAGAAAATGTAACAAAATACAATACATGTATTTTGTATTTTTAAAATACAGGAAATACTTTTTCAGAATTTTCAGTTTTGTCACAGTTTGGTACAGCAGAACATTCAGGTAGTTACCACGGGCCCAGGTGCTGCCTCTTATGACGGGCCCATTGTCAGTGGTGTTTCCAAACATTTGAGTCCCGTATCCTTTTTTTCATGTTTGTAGCCGCCGCCACCACGCCCCTCCCCCCGCACACATATTATTCCGCCTATTACACCTGTCAGTGTAATTTTTTCGCTGAATATAGGTATACAGGTATGCATTCAGACTATTAAGATTGACATAAATATGTCTATGGGCCCTGGCTACATGTAAACAAAGCTCTGGTGAACCCAGTAAGAAAGGAAGAACAGTCACAGAATGTCAGTGTAACTAAGCAAAGCTATTAAAAGACAACAACTTGATTGATTTTGTATATACTCTAGATATTTCTGCAGGCAGCAGCTGTGTGACTTTCATGTTTTCACAAAACAGGGCTCTCATTGCAATCTCTATGGCTTCCGGGAGGGCTATCCCACAATGAGACTGTATGATAGGCTGACTAACAGTGTTTTGCTTGGGGCTACTAACACCTATTTCTGCTCCCATTTCCCCCCCAACAGAAGCAGACATTAGTTTAAAGGTGGAGTGCTGAAAGACACATTAAACTCATCCCAAGCTCTTTGCTTCTCCCTCAGTTCTTTTTTCTTGGCGTCCACCAGTGCTGGATTAGGCTCATCGCTACAGGAGGGTGAGATATGACCATTTTGCCCGCAATTGAAGCAATACCAGGGTCTGGGCTTTTTATTCGCTTTCCCTGCAAACTGCTGTGTGGACTGCTGTGGTGTCTCTTGTTTGAAGTCTTTAGGTTTGTTTTTTCTATATATTTCTGTTTTGCTGCTAGCCCCTGCATTTTGTTCTTTTGAAACTTTTAGAGTAGCTAACTGAGCTTGAAGATCAGCTATTTACATTCTCATTTTCTTTGTTTCTGAGGGGAGGTCAGAGGTAACTGAAAACATGTCAACCTCAGTAGCAAAAGGGTCACACACAGAATGCATGTTGGACTGAGCTTTTGCTTTTGGAAAGCCAAGATGCTGTTTCATGCGGCTTGACTTTGCGGCTTGTTTGTCCTCTTCTGTCCAGAAGCCTGAACTCAGATAGAGATGGTGGGTTATCTAATTTTCGCTCAAGCTGGAGATTTGTGACTAGGCTGTTGTTCCAGCAGCCTCTGCAGAATTGTTTCAGCAACTGGTGGTCCATTTGACTGGCAGGTAGTCCACCTCTCTTCACTACTGCACTGAGAGAGATCTATAGCCTATGTAAATAAGCAGAAGGTTTCTCGCCAGCATTCTGATTTGTGTTCAAGAACTTTGCGAAGAGTTCGTCTCCATCGCCCACAGCAGCATAAGCAGAATCCAACCAACTCAAGTAGCAAGCAGAACTCGCCTGAGGACCTAAATGCTTCACCATGGTAGCTGCAGGAGACAAGAGACTTTCAACAATTTTCCTGACCACCTGCAGATCAGGAAAAGAAGAATCCTTGAGATAGAATCAATGTGGCTTCGCCATGTTTCATAATCGACTTCCATTGCTGGAACAGGACTTTTCCCAGAAATGGATCTTAATTTCAGAGAGAGATGCCTGGAAGAAGCATCATCACCCTTCACTATGTGCTCAACGACTAATCTTTGGACCTCAGGGGTACTTAGCTAATCAACGGGTAAGCGTATGGCTGTTGCAGAAGTTGGAACTGAACAAGTCAAGATTCTGGGCGAAGGGCTTTGGGTGTTTTCTTTTGGAAAAGAGCAAGTTCCTTGAATTACATCCAAGGACGTAGGTTTGCATAGGGTTGGTAGGGACTAGTCACGACCAAAGTTTGGGAAAGACAAAAAAGTCCCTACCAATATTTTGTTAATTTGAGAAAAAAAATATTCTTCACAATATATTTGCAAACTCATTCGTATTATTATCAATACAATGTTCGTCGTCCTGAAGAGTTAGAAATACATTTCTAAGTTTTCTAATGTGCCCTCGAGCCTGTGAGACAAGATGCTGTCAAAGCTTACATCTTGTGTGGAAGATTCACCTTTAGTGGACACTCGGATTCTGGCTAACTCTGCCGGGCATTGTCCCTACCAATGCTGAGACCAAACCTACGCCCTTGATTACATCCTCATCCTCATCTAGCCGTATAGATACATCAGCCCTGTTTAAGTGACAGCTTGGGGATTTCCCTAAGCTTACATCTTGTGTGGAAGATTCACCTTTAATGGACACTCGGATTCTGGCTAACTCTTCATGAAGCAATGCTTCAAAGTCCATGCCACCTAATTTTGCCACATTTTTAAGTTCTGTTATATAGCTACTGGTAAGGCTAGATCCTAGAGATGTGGTAAATAGAGTTGACAGCAGCTTAATGTGATGAATCACACTTGGATCAGAAGGGGATATTTTGGAAAAAGGTAGATCATCCTTAAGTTTATCAATAGCTGCGCCACTGTCGTACTCTACAACAGCAGTGTTCAGAAAAGCTGGATCTGGGCTATCGATCTGCAAGACTCTGCTTACAGTGCCATATCTACGTAGTAACTCAAAAATATAATCATCAGCCTCAGAATGAGACAATCCCCTGACTAACACGGCATTAGGCACTTTGATGTTTTTAGATCTTGTGACATCCATTTTTAAATGCTTAAATGTTAGGGCAACAAGTTCAAAATATTTTTCTTGTAATTACAGATGAGGAAACTGTACAAAACTAAAGCCACAACTCTCCTGGCTAGCTCGCCACTAATTATGTAGGCTAGCACCTGTGTTGTCTGGACTAGTGAAAAGAAGCTACACTCACGAAGATTCTAGAAAACTAGAGTTGTAAATAGTTAACACTTTATTTTGTACAGTTTCCTTGATGTAATATTGAAAAGATGTGAATATGTTGCCGTCAGTGTATGAATGAGTGTGTGTAAATGTGTAGTATATGTATATTAAAGAAAAGAAAATAACAAAACCATATGCACCAAAATGTACATTCAATTGAAACAAAGCAATACAAGTCAATGCACTCTATATAAAACTCAGTATACACTTTAAAAAAAACAGTGTACCAATTCAGTGTGGAAAGTCAAATACAAAACAACAAATCAGTGTGGAAAACAGTATTATCAGTCACAATCAACAGTCCTTGTGTGTGTGTGTGTGTGTGTGTGTGTGTGAAAGGAATCGCCTTTTCAGTGTGTAAAGGTGAACTTATCTGTCCACGCGCAAATGTTGCAATGTTCGTGCTCAAACCGTCGAGGAAACCTTAGGCCTATGGTAGCTGGCCAGGCTACCACAGGTTACATGCTGCATGCGCGTGATATGTACCTCTTGGGTAGCTCGCCATCTTTTCCGAGTCTTCTTCAATCCAAACTTAAAAACCAATCGAAGCTCTTTCTTCATCAAAGACGAACTTCACTCTCTTCTCATTAAACGGCAGGGTAAAACGAAATAGGCTACTTATCAAATAAAAAGGAAAATGTATCGATGTCTTATTAGATTAAATTCTAGTTCGACTTTGTTCTCTAAAGTTCGTGCCTACTCGTTTTCGTGGCTGAAGATAAACGGTTCTGGAGACAAGACTAATATGACTAATATTTAGCTGGGCTACACAAGCATCTATTGGACACCATGATAACGATTTTTGTAATAAATAAATCTCAATCGGGAGCAATTACCGGGATGCAATAAACACTGACGTGAAAAAAAATACTGTATCTGAAAAGGGTCCAAAGCTAATGTTAGTTAACGGCATTTTATCTCAATTTTGAAAACGTGTGGAATATTCAGGAAATGTGAGGAGGTGACGGGCAAATAGTGATAATGTGTTGCCACCTGTTGGATGCATTTAGGTTATATGACGAGAGCACAGTCGTGACAGTAGAAACTGATCGCCATCTTTTTTGCCTTACTCCCTGATCACCTGATATAGGCTGTTTGTCATGTCACGTGACACATTCTCGTTTCATCCGTTCCTTCCCTTTGCGGGAGGAGGAGGAGGAGGTTATTGTAAATTGTCTCCATAATGGCGGACACATGTGGCCAAGTTCTGCTGGGATCTGGACTGACTGTCCTCTCCCACCCTCTCATGTACATCAAAGTTCTAGTGCAGGTAAGACCGTGCTTGCTCGGTGGCATTGGTGTCCTTGCAAGCGAGCACAACATGTCAGCAGATGCAAAAGCGTTTACGGTGACCCGCTGTCAGCTAATTTTTAGCTCGCTGCTTTCGGTTTTCATTAGCTAACCTGCTTGAAAACCTTTTTGACATAAGACACATTTTGTGGTAAGACCTTAATTAGATTATGAGAACAGTGCACCATCTCTTTGAAAGCGGAGCTTGTAATCAAGAAAGTGGCATTTTCAACGCAAAAGCTTGGTAGCTAACTGTATGCGTTTCGTAGTCGGCTAGGTTGTTAGCCGGCTTCCCACTTTACGTCACTAAAGGTCAGAGTACGGGGGTTTGTGGATTCGCAACAGAAATACTGGGGTTTGGCTAATTAGCTTAATGTAGACCACACGTCATCTTGATTTGACATGAACTACTTAAAAAAAATAGAATGGAACGGACGATTATACGATATGTTTGACAGCTAATCTTCCATCCCAGGACCTCTTGCAGGCTAGCATGAAATTGCTTCTGAGCTAGCGAGTTTTCCAGGAAGTGTCCTTTGGCCCACTGTAAGGTTATTGAAGGGGGATAAAGTTTGCAAATACTGTGTGCATACCTAGTTAACGATATGCGTACTGGCAGTGGTAACAAACACACAGCCCTGACGGCGTTGAGTTCTGTTGCAAGATATTAGTAAAGGTGTCCTTATTTTCAGTGAGTCTTGACCCCACGCCTGTAATCTTAGGATGTTATTTAGATTGACGTGCTACTATTAATTCGTACTTTAAACGGTCTTTAAACATTTTAACTAGCAAATTCCTACGAGTTTTGTTTCACTTGTACAATTTATTTGACCATGGTTGTCAAATTAAGATTTATCTTGTGCGGGTGTTGTTTGTTGCGCGTTACTGTGGCAAAGAAAGGTAGAGATCTCTGAAGAAATAGCTTAAGTAAAGATTTGAAATCAATGAACTTTGGCCTCTGAACCAATCTGTTTTATTACAGGTGGGACATGAACCTCATCCTCCTTCAATAGGGAGAAATTTGTTTGGTCGACAGGTGTACCAGTTGCCAGGACTCTTTGCTTATGGTAAGGACCGTTGACTGTGTGTGTGTGTGTGTGTGTGTGTGTGTGTGTCTAATTCAATTGTATAAGGCTTTGTCATCATCTCACACACGTTTGGACAGTATAGCCTATATTTCTTTCCAGATTTTTCTCCATAGACAGTAGCCTATGTTTTAGCTGTGTACTTGAAATATAGGGTATACTGTCCAAACGTGTGTGAATTGATGACATAGCTTTATACAAAAAAATCCAGTGCCATGTTTAGGTCATTCATATGGCAACTTTTCATAGTCTTCTTATGTATTTGTGATACTGTACCATGATTATATTGCTTTATATTTAAAGTTGTTCAGTTAAACACATTTTTGAGATTCAAGATAGATGTGAAGTACTTATCTGTGATTGTCAGTATTCATGTTGTCACATCTGTGAAGAACATGGAACCGGTTTTACAGTTTTTGCAAACACATTTTATTTCAATAAACAGACCAGTGTTGTATAAATACATTGCAAGTATTCGGGCCTAATGTAGAGCCATTGTTGGTTCTGTGGAATGTGGTTTTCTTTTGAGTAGACAGAAGGGCTGATAAGGTAGTTTACATGCTCTTATTTCCTTATAGGAAAAGTCACCCTCAATTCACTGTTCCCAATTACTTTTTGTTGTCGAGCATTGCTGTATGTTGTAGTTTAATTTCTCCTAACCTTTCTGTGTTCATTTCCTTTCAGCCAAACACATTGTGAAGATTGATGGCAAAGCAGGCCTGTTCAACGGCTTAGCACCGCGACTCTGTGCGGGGACCATCGGCACACTCGTTCACAGCCGTGTCCTGCAGGTAGAACGTTAATGGTTAACATTAATCTAGCATTCAACATTCATCTAGCAGGCGCTTTTGTTCGATGTTACTTGTTAATTAAAGTAACACTGGAGTTTCTGGAGCCACCAGGTAGGCTGAACTATTCAGTAACTTATTTGCTGTCTTGCTTTGTCTTGTGTTGCACTTGCTTGATGTTTGACTGTGTTAGGAAAGTTGTTTACTCGTTTGTCATAAACAAATTAAGCTAATTTCAACAGGTTTGACTAAGTTTAGCTGCAAGACATCTCGTTAGCGATGTTAGCAAGCTTGTTATAACACGCTTGGACATTGATGCTAGTTATAAGTGCTCTTGCGTCGGCTTCTTTGTAATGGTATTGTGATAGCTATGTTGGCTAGCTTGCCAACAACTTTCTAACAGTCAAACATCAAGCAAGTGCCCTCTACCTGGCGGCTCCAGAAACTCCATAGTGTTACTTTAAAGTAGGAATGAACCTTATGCCTTCCAGTTGATAGCTTCAATCTTGTTTTGGCTTAGTGTGCCCACTGTTTACCCATCACCACAGTATATCCAGTATACTCTGGAGTTGTCTTGAATTGTTCTGTTTTGAGGGGTGTAAGATAATATCGGCTAGACTGATCAGGCAAGCTATTGTAGCAGTTTGGGTGAAAAGTATAAATTGGAGATGTTGGGCACCAAGTTCCTGTCCCTCTGCGGGTTCATAGATGGCCTCATCAGCAATGGGTGTTGGACTGAAATCTAACTGACCATTGCGACTGTTGACCCTGAAATTACATCTTCTGAAATTACATTGATGAGCAGTGTTGAAAGCATTTTATTTTTGTGTAAATCATTTATTGGAAAAGCCTATTCCCAAAAATAACCTTGGGTGAAATGACCGGGCAAAAATAAAAGCTGTATCCTCTTCCTGTAATAATTCAAGGGAGTGATGTAAGAAAGGCTATTATATTTCCTCAAGTAGCTTACACATCCAGAATAGGTATTAGCATCCCCTCCACAATCATATCTCCATAATGACACATTAATAGTATAGTAATATGAATTTGTTTTTGTAGTACTGTAGAGCTGTTTGACATGGCAGTATGTGGCTATGTAGCAGCTAGACATGCAGAATACTTACCACCCCTTAAAGATTGTTGTAGAAAGATTGCAAATAACAGGCATGAGAATCACTCACCTTTCGGCTAAATTCGCCGTTTTGAAAACAAAATAGGTGACCTACGTGAATCGTGTACATTCGATGAGTTTTTCTGGGGGGGGGGATCATATTCAGTGAGCTGCAAACAGCAGAACTGCCAACCTGCACGCATTTTGTGTACACGCCCCCTCCCCCGCAACAAAGTTTTTGGACATCATCTTCATATTCAGATGACATGTACTGCAACTAGTGGTGGCCGCGGCAAGGTGCTCAGTGTTGCCAGATTGTATATGGCGTATCATATCAAAGGCTCAAAATTATCGTATTTGGAGGATAATTAATTATATCTGTCAACACTGGGAAAGCGGTTGACCATTGACAGTTTTGTCTACAGTCAATGCTCGCGCAAGAAGGTGGAACGTAAGATACCCTTGCTGAGGTACAATGGGAAGTGGGGGAGTAATAATCAACCACATACGTTTGACCGAAATGTTAGCATATAAAACGTTAAAACATGTGTTCGGTAACTTAACGAGATGATGCATTTTAAGGGGTATAACCTTCAGATACATTTGTATAAAAAAGTTAGCCGTAGTAGCAAGCATATGATGTGATTAGCCTGGTTACGAGACGGCTACGGTGTGCATAACTGATGGGGTAAGCTAATTTAGCTGCAGTTACGTTAACTCAAACGCCACGGAGATTCCCTGTTCTAACTTTGAATCCCTCTGTTGGGGCAAAGTGATCATTGCAAAGGTGTTTGACTACAGACTGTTAACGTAGCAAATAATTCCTACTATTGCAGCCAGTCAACCTACAAGCCTTGCAGGTATAAAACAAATCATGACGTCAGATGACGATTTTCAGTCTTGTTACCATAAACAAGACCCAATACAGAGCAACCCTGAGCACTGACATGAGCACTTTGGTGACAAAAAAGGTGAGCATGGCTGCAAAAGGGACTTGTCACATGGAAGGCTTCAGTGATGTTCTGCTCAAAAAGGCCAAGTCGCCAAGCTATGAGGCAAAGCAGTCAAGATCAAGTGCCACTGGAAGTAGATAGATGGATACTTAAAATAGGAGCTTTAAAAAAAAAAGCTGGTACTCAAAAACTTTCTTCAAGGTTGGCAGGTCTAGAACATGTGCGCGTGCCAGAAGGGAGCGCGAGTGCATGGAAATATTAACGCGAAGGGCCTTGCCAATAAAATGTATTGAAATCTGAATTACATAACATTGTATTGGCTGTCAATCATGATGGAAGAGTAGACAAGTTAAGTTACAGCATGTCCACCATCTCTTGTGGGGGTTATGCATTAAGCCATTTGTGGTGCCCTCACCACATTGTGCCTCATATACTGTAACTGTTAGACCCAGTGACAGGCTGGCATGAAATGGCTTGCATAATACTAAGTAAGGAGGCCATAATAATTGTTGACTCATGGCTGAATTTAAGTTTCTCCAGCTCTCCCCAGGTTGGAAAAATAGCATCTCAAAATGTATCCGATTGATGCTTTTAAATAGGGAATATTAAAATTTTACTTACGGGGGAGCATGCCCCCGGACCCCCCTGGAGGGGTAATATCCTCCTCACCATTTTCACCCCTGACCCGTTTTCATGCCTGAAATAAAGAGGACGTGCAATGGAGAACGAAGCTATTGTTCATGTTTTATTGAACAAACCGTTTCATTCATTGAGCTACAGGGAGAAGGTTAGTATCAAAAGGGAAACCTGTTCCAAAAATCCAAGTCACTAAACCCAATGGTAAAACCGCTGCCGTATAATGCTAACTGGTAGGCGAAATACTTATAGCTCACTGGTACCATAAAAAAACAATCGGCTGTACTGTTTTGTTTAAATCGTTCATACGCCTATTGTTAGTCTGACTGTTCACGTTCAGCTGAAATTCTGAATGGAAATTGTTAATGAATGTTTCAGAACGCGATGTGTTTCGTATCTTTTCTAATTAGCCTACTTGTAATTTGGGCATTGGCCTCATACTAGGCTACTTTGAGTGATAGCTGTAATAATCTGGCATAATCTGATGTTAATGTTAATAGTTCTGAAATAATGTTCTCTTGTTGTCTTTGTTACTTGTTGTTTAATATTGTGGAAAGGATGTTAGTGAATGATTCAGAGCATGATGCATTTTAAATGGCATCACTTTTGGTCTTGTGTCTTAATTTTTTTTAAACAATTTCAGCTGAAAATAAAATTAGTCAAATAATAACCTTAATAGCTTTAGTAATTAAGGGGGAAAATAGGCCAAATGGTAGGCCCAAAATTTAGAATTTAGTTTTTCAAATCAAGAGTAGGCCTGATTTGACTTATTGGCTTTGCATCCTTTCCTTCTGGCCTTGTCTAGTCCAAAGACATGCTGCCCACCAGCTTTTTAAGTACAATTGTGCCACACTGGTGGCTTTGTATCAATTGTATCCCTGCCTGCTATTTTGTAGTACTGTAGGCCACAAAAACACCCTGAAACAACTTGTATCTCACATACTTATGCCACCAACGGAATAAGCAGGCCAATGGCAACCAGGCGCACAGTTCTTCCTCCCTCACTTTAAAAACCACCAGCCGCCACTGGTATGTGGCTATGTAGCAGCTAGACATGCAGAATACTTACCACAGTTGGCAGTATATCTGACCCCTTTACCCAACTTGAAATGCCCTTTCACTTTCGATCAGCAGCTAAATAAGGAGACAACTGTTGCCTCACATTGCTAGCAGATGAGGCAACTTTGTTAGATGCGATTGCTCTGAATTTAATATTACTATTATTGTGTTTTTCAGAAATGCCAGGAGGGTAAATATGAGGTATGTGTGAACAAATCAGTCCTTAACTTACATGACACACTAGTATTTTGTACTCACCGTAGGAGATTGGTATAGTTATATTTCTGTTGCTGTTTGTCTCATAAAGGCCAATTCGTTTGAGTTTTTTTCATACGAGTTATTTGACAACAGGTCTTGATTCTGCAAATGTATTTGTTTTTTTGTTAGATAATTGGGAGCAGCAATCAGAAAGAAGAGGAAGGATCGCTTCAACATGTTGTGAATGAGGTGAGTACAATAGCTGCTTAAAAAAACTGAATAAAATAATTCCAATTGCATGGATTGCAAGAAAATGTCTCTGCTTCATATTTTTAATGACTCCATAGTGGAGATGTCTCAAAATGAGCTGCTGCTTTTACTGTAAAATCTATTGCCTATTTGTCCCTACAACACATTGATGTTGCTGAAAATCAGCCCGATTAGGTTTTAATATTAAGTTTCCATGGTTCAGTTCTGTTCACTGCCCAGTTAGCACATTTTGCCTATTTATGTACAGTACTTGTGTCTACCATGCATATGTGTCGACAGAACTGACAGAACTTTTCCCTCCTAATTTTTTTTTCTCTTCTCCTCGCTTCACCCCTTCTCTTCCCAGACTACCAGAGAGATGATTGCTCGCTCCTGTGCCACTATTGTCACCCACCCCTTCCATGGTAACTTTGATGCTGATTTCTTTCTCAGGCTCTTTAGCTTAGCTGCGGGATGGAACACCAATTCAATGACTTGATACCAAGTTTGTCACTTATTTAACCGTAGTGTTTTTAAAGGATTTGCCTAAATGGTGTGGTAGGTTTGCCATACCGATGAGATGTATCAGATTGGGATGGATTGGATTTTTAAAAAGAAAATGTATTAATGTTCTTTTTTGCTTCAAGTAATTACCCTGAGATGCATGGTCCAGTTCATTGGCAGAGAAACCAAATACAGGTGTGTGTGTACAGTCATGGCTTTTATCTCAATCTTTTATTTTGATCACTTTTGAAATGCATTGTTTATTGTGATAAACCTGGAGCACTGCCTCTATGAACAATACAATTATATGTATTAAACTTAAAAAATAAAAAGTATGACAAACTAACAGCCTCTTTGTTCTCCTCAGTGGTGTGTTTGATTCCGTTGTAACAATCTACAAGGAAGAAGGCATTCTGGGATTTTTTGCGTATGTAGCTCAACTGTAGATGATAAATGTGTCAGTACTCAAATGGTCTTGAGGTCAATGCAAAAAGTGTTTTTCATTTTTAACCCCCCCCCCCCCCCCCCCCCCAGTGGCTTGGTTCCTCGTCTCTTGGGCGATGTCCTCTCCCTGTGGATCTGCAACATGCTTGCCCATCTCATTAACACATATGCTATTGATGACTCGGTAAGTCCTTCATTCATAACGTACGTTCTGTCACAGTGGTATTTCACTCTTTGATCTTAAAGACTTCTGAGAGACTGACCCTCTGCCTCTTGCCATAGATGAGCCACACCGGAGAAATAAAAAACTGCTCACAAGCAGTCACTGGGGTGAGTGCATGTTTTTTCAAAACCTGCATTGTGCTCCTGTATGTGTCATATGTGCGTGCTGCTGAAGAGTATCGATGGAGGAGGGAGAAAAATGTTTATGGACTGATAGCATCTCTTCATTTGTCCTCCTTTTCTCCAGTTTTTTGCCAGTATGCTGACATACCCATTTGTGTTGGTGTCCAACCTAATGGCTGTTAACAACTGCAGGTAAGACTAGCATCAGTAGTGCAACACTCGAAAATTCAGTTCTATGCAGGTTTTGAGGTTCAATATAGACAATGAAATATCCACTTCCTGGTTATGGAGTGATAACCAAGAATAAGACAATCTCCTTTCCTGCCCCTCCTGCAGCCAGCAATCCTCTGCTTCAGTTAAGGCCAGGCCAGACTAAGCGGATTTTCATACTTTCCGGAAAATAACTTGACAAACTGGCCTCCCGGCCAGATAAATCTGCCATTTGGAGCGTTACTTTTCGCCAAGGTTAGAATCCCCTCTCCAGAGTGGGAAGGTTGCAATCTACCCTGCTATCAGGGCCTGTCTGGTCGCAAATCGGGTTTGAATCCGCGAATCTGATGACGTAATTATCCCACGTGAACGCTGGAAGCTGTCAAGTAGTCACGTACATCTTCCCAATCGCAATAAAAACAAAAAAATGTAAGTCTTCTGTTCTGTTTATGGCTGGCAAACAACGATCTAAGAAGGGCACGTTTTATTCACTGAGTTACCAAAGCAGTCTTCTTTATGGGGACTAATTTACACTGCACTGAATTACACAACTAATATTACCAGATACATATAATAGTGGACATTACACTAGGCAACATGGATCTCATTCATATCTCATCCAGTCGAAATCTTAGCAGGATTGAACACATCTGTATTACAGCGTATCAACATAAGAACAGAACATAGCTAAATCTCCGCTTAGCGTGCTAATCACTACTAATAGCACTAGATGGTAGCCCAAAATGTGGTATTTAATACACACGATCTATCACAGTAGCAACTTCATGAAAACCCTTACTTTCATTAGGTATGCACATAATGCATCATATACAGGTCGAACAATGATGATTTAAGCATAGGAAATGTATAAGGCACAGTATGGTCAACTACTTGGCGACAAACTGAACTGTCACCAACTTAACTAGTTGTAACTTGTCGTCTTCTTCTACGAGTCTTCTTCTCCATTTCCGGTAGCACCCTTCACAGCGCCACCAACAGGCCTTGCATATGTTCTACAGCATATTCACCAGTTTCAATGGGTGTGTGTGGCCGTAGAACAGCGCAGCACAGCTTTGTCTGGCAGCGATTGACTAAACCCGAATACGTTCCGGAAAGTATGAAAATCCGCTTAGTCTGGCCTTGCTCTTAGTCATTGGGAGGGGCAGTCGGGCAATCAGCCAATCAGCAGTACTGCAGAAGATAAGAGGGCCTCTAGTGCATGTGCATGCTTTGTTTGCGCAAATTCAGTACTAAAGACAAGAAATTATTACGTTTGTGAACACAATAGATAAATATATCAAAACTATATACCTGCAATTCTTTTTTACAAATGAATAATGACAGGAAGGTGAAGTTTAGAAATGAACAGAAAGTTTTCAACATCCAGTCTGCCATTTTTGTGTGTTTGCAGTCTTGCAGGTGGCCTCCCCCCATATGCTTCTGTGTACCCAACATGGGTGGACTGCTGGAGACACCTCAGTCTAGAGGTCAGTATCTCAATCACTGGCAAAGCCACTAGGCTTCTTTACAACATTAACTTAAAGTTATGACCACTTTCTACAATGCAGTACATTGCTGTACTTTCTGTGTAGTATAGTTGTGTAGCACTGTAATACTGTAGTAAGGCGAGTGGTACTGTTGTATTTTCATTGTATAGTACTTTAGTGTTACACTTCTCATAAAACCACTGTTTCTGGGCATAAGCTGTACATTTATATAAGCAATCATCTTGTGGACGATAGCCAATTTTCCATTCAAAACATTTTCATAAATAAAAGTACAGAAGAGTCTTTAGATCAGATAAGATGAATGCACTTACTCATCCTGTCAATTTGTCTGTTTCCAATCTACAGGGAAATATGAGCCGAGGCAACAGTTTATTTTTCAGGAAGCTACCTGCAGGGAAGACGTACGCCATTGATCAGAAAAGATTTTTTTAAACCAGAAGTTGACGGCATAGCATTTTATTGTAATAATATAAATGATGATGGCCGGGGTGGGGTGAGGTGGACCCTCTAATCCTTTGTATGCACTTGTTTACATAACAGACTATTTTTTGTTGTTCTTTTTTTTTTAACAACAAACTGTCAAGTCTGCCTACAAGTAAATGAAAACATTTTCACCGCAACTCAAGCTGCTTTCATTGGAAATGTGAAGAGCTTTATTTTAATAATTAGAGATTTATATAAATGATAAAATGAAACGGGGATATCTCACTTGTGGGGAAATCGGAGGGGCTACAGGATGACAAAGGTGTCTGCAGAAGTGTCCAATCAGCTTCACCGAGGGTCGGGGCTAGCACTCGAGGACTGGAACAGTCCTGCCCCCAATCCCAGGATCTGGCGCTTGGTAAGAAGTTCCTGAGATTGTCAAAGATATGCACGCCTGGCTCCCCCAGATGACCAACCTTTTTTTTTTTTTTTACCTGGATAGTCGAGATGTTTCCCCCCACCCACCCAAGGAAATAAATGCATGTAGCCTTGTTATTGGTCTAACGTTAAGAGGGTGGGGGGCTGTCTAGTCCGCCCTGATTGTGAGTATTGTGGTGTACGTTGTTTTCATGCTGAAATCCCAGACAAGGGCCCATGTGGCGACTCAGTCACTCACTAGCTTTCAGTCTAGTGGAAGCTGATATGTTGTGCAAGTAATTATTAAGAGGTGCAAGTCCATGCCTGGATGAAGTCTTCAAAGCAGATGTCATAACACTGAGTTAATTCTGATTGGTCCAAATAAACTGCTTTTTGGGGGATTTTCATGTCCTGTGTGGTTTTGTTTGCACTGGATGTATTTTGTGGGATAGCTGTCATTCAATAGACCTTTTCTCATGCAGACATGCAGTGAAAGCTATTTTAATATGTAGATTATGAAAATGGTTTCCTGTACTGAGGTGACCAGGTGAGCACTGGTCAACAATTCCGTGCCCCAATACTTCAGTTGCAAATTGCAGTCGCTGTGAAAATCAAATAGATTTAACAATTATGAAGTGGACCAGTTGACCAAACCAGCTCTGGAAATTCAAGTCTGGCCACTGATAGACTGAAACGCATAGCTTGTCCGTCTTTTTCTTACACAATCTGAAAGGATGTTCCGGATAGCCATCTCATTGCACAGCGGATGGCTGACCAGTAGTGTTGGTGCCCTTAACAGCAAGGCTTTGAAGCTATTTCGAGAACGTCAAGCACTTCCAGCCAGATATCCGTATGGAGACTTGTGTGGTTTTGGCGAAATAACGTCAGTGTTGACGGTCAAAGCCTTGTTTGATTCCACTGCTTCGAGAAGGGGTTCACTTTTGGCGGGGCGCTTCAACTATGTCACAATTCCCATCTTGAACAATCAACACAAATAATAACAATCTTTTTGAACCAAAACTTTAAATGAAAACAATTAGGGTTCCCCCCTCATGTCACACAAGCACATCCACTGCCCCCTGTTCAGTTTAACAAATTAAGGTTGCACCCTTTTCTCCAGTCTGAAAAACCCCATCACTGCCCTGCTGACCAGTTATCCAAAAGCACTTTAACTGCCCTCTGTTCAACAATGTCATACAGCAATTTGCTGGATCAAATGGACTGTTTCAATTTCATTATGGAATTTCATGTCCCGATATTTTCTACACCGTATTTTCACTGGCCAGCATGTGTCCCTAGACTAGAGTGCCTTTGAAGCCTCAATAAACAAACGACTTTTCAACAGATCTGTCTAGAAAGCTTCAAGGTTTCATGAAGCTTCATTTCACCACCGCTACTGCTGCCCAGTCACTATGGAATGAGACTCTAATGTCATTTTCTGAGACAAATGGGTCACTGAGTACAACTCTGCCCAGATCAAGAAGAACGGGCAAAGCAAGGAAACAACAGGCTGCCATACCAATGAATTTTTTATTTATTTATTTTATATCAATGGAAGGACTAATGTGATGGCACACCAGTCACTTTGTAATCAGTCCAGTCCAAATAAAGTAAAGACTGATACACTGAAACACTTCTGTGTCATGCACAAGAGTGGGAACTACCCCACAAGGTTATAAAAGGTCATTCTGTCAATCCAAGGACCAGTGATCACCTAATGTCAGTGACACTTGGCTGCTTGACAACCTCCCCCATCACCACACACTCGCACACACATTCGTACAAATGCAAACACACACACATACATACAGACACCAAACGCCATCCCTTGACTCAAGCGTAGTACTGCAGGTTGGCTTTCTTCTTGGCCTGCACCTCCAGGATGCCCTCCATGTAGTCCTCATGGTTCAGCTCAGAGGCTCCCCTGCGAAGCGCTATCATACCCTAGACAGACAGAAGGACATCATGTTTTTATCTGGGCATGTATCCTGGTTAACGCTGCAACGCGAAGACAGAAAGCACAGACAAGCACTTGAGGCAGAAATACACGAGGGCAAAGGGCAAAACTGCCCCCAAAAAATATAATTTTGCCCCTGATATCACAAGGAGAAGGGCAAAAAATGCCCCCATAATTTCCTCTAATAATATTTTAATGAACTTGTCAAAAACATCGTAGCCTATAAAACAAGTCTTGAGGAGTGCCTCACTTACATGTGCGGCAGACAGTCTTGTGTGACAGGCATACCGTACATTTGGTGACATAATCGTTAATGTGCACCATATGATATAGTGACAGGAGTAAAAGTATACTTACGGCCTCCACGCACACAGCCTTGCACTGGGCACCGTTGAAGTCATCTGTGCATCTGGCCAGCTCTTCATAATTCACGTCAGGACTGGATGAGGAGAGAGGAAATGGTGTTGTAAGTGTAATGAACCTCACACACCAGATACACACTTGTAGTCTTTGGATGAAAACCCATTTTGCACGCGATACTGTATATAACATGGACTTGAAACATTAACTATGTCAATACAGTCTACGGAATAAAGTCTTCCATAAACATATATAAGTACCATATATATGTACCACACGTGTTAAAACATGAAACATCTTCAGATTGATAAAATATGTCATGATAGAGTTGGGATCTGGTGAGCTAAAATACATACAATTCAGGAATCTCCAAGAACTCCTGTGCTGGTACATGAATCACGTAAGGGTGTGACCTTTGCCCCCAAAAGGGTGATGACGCCTGTGCAAACAAAACTCCCCCCCCCCATTTCTTCACGTGACCATAGGGCAGCTGGAGCCTACCTGACGTTCATCTTGCGTGAGTGGATCTGCATGATGCGCGCACGCGCCTCTTCGTTGGGCATGGGGAACTCGATCTTACGGTCAAGACGTCCAGAGCGAAGCAACGCAGGGTCCAGGATGTCCACTCTGTTTGTGGCAGCAATGACCTGGAGGCAGAGGACCAGGGTGATGAACATTCATACAGCCAGACTGGCTTTGTTGTATTTCACGCAAGCACATTCAAATCCAGGATGTGAAATCTGTAATGATGGGTTTCATACGGTGTAGTACATTACAAGCAAACCTCACATGCACCTGCCCTGACTGGATGGCCCGCATAGACCTTATCCTGTAGTTACAAAAATGTTTTCCTCTTTTGTTTTTGTGCTCTTAGCATTTAGCAGTAGTTCAACTGTTACAACACAGTGCTACTATAAAACTGAGCTGAATGGTATACCTTCACTGTAAATGTATTTGAGGACATCAAACGGCCATATTTGTGTGTCGGTTAGGCATAACAGGGAAGAAACAGGGAACATGTTTCAGTTGCTATCCAATCCAGATACCAGTCGTAATCTAGACACCCACCACTACTGAAACATGTAAGGTTAGTTGATTGAGTAAAGATTTTACGATCTTTCAATGTTTATAATGGTTTCTTTAATCGCGTGGCGGAACTAGGGAACACTACGATAAATGATCGAGGCTATCTATAGCCCCTTTCACATATGAAATACATTAATGAGTCAGATAAGAGACACGGAAAGGACAACTATTGTTCATTCCCACTCAGTCCTCCATGACGGTAAAGTGTCCTGTATTCCACCTGACTGTATATTACAGGGTACTACGAACCACGGACCTCCGTTAACCGAACTATGAGTGATCTAACTCAGCTTAGGAAACCATCTTAACAGTTGGCAGTTACTTATGCGCGTTAACATGAACTAAGTAAGTTAAACTCCGAGGCTATCTATAGCCCCTTTCACATATGAAATACATTAATGAGTCAGATAAGAGACACGGAAAGGACAACTATTGTTCATTCCCACTCAGTCCTCCATGACGGCAAAGTGTCCTGTATTCCACCTGACTGTATATTACAGGGTACTACGAACCACGGACCTCCGTTAACCGAACTATGAGTGATCTAACTCAGCTTAGGAAACCATCTCAACAGTTGGCAGTTACTTATGCGCGTTAACATGAACTAAGCAAGTTAAACTCCAATTGAGGATGCTGTTATATCAGCTAAATATAGCCATCATTTGACTCCCATTCCCACACAATGCCAATACCGCATTACCGCAACAAATAAACGGCATTCAATGCGAGTGGGAATTGGGTATGTATTAGGCTTGAATGCAGGTACCTACCTTGACTTGCATGTTGGGCTGGAACCCGTCCAGCTGGTTGAGAAGCTCCAGCATAGTCCTCTGCACTTCACGGTCACCAGCCTTCTCACTGTCAAACCTACAGGAGAAGAGGAAAGGTGGCCTATTTGGGATATGTCCTCACAGGTGCCTGACAAGGGGCTTTTAAGAATGGAGTGCTGCGACTCTAATAAACCAACTAAGTTTGTCAAAATGTACTGAGACTGAAGTCATACAAAGACTGAGCAGAAAGCTTAGAGATTTAGGTGCAGTTGTGCACTGTAATGGTTCTCGAGCTCAGCTCCAAAAAGATGTTATTGACGTCTAGGCAGGAAGGACAAACTAATGCATCTCACTCACTGTACCACATGTTTAGCACAGAAACATGCACAACATGAATCCCTAGGTGACTTGGTAATAATACTATGAGTTTATTAATCCACGTTATTATACCGGGGTTTCATTAAAACACTTCCCCTTCAAGGTCCTAGCAAGCCAACTCCATCCTAAACCTTCATTACCAATATAAGAGGACTGAATGGCCAAATGTATATAAATGTATGTAATAAGTATAAATAGCCTATACATTAATACCTGCAGCAGAACAGCTGCTCGACAAGAGCAAGCGTGCATGCAAGCATACAGAAATGTACCTTTTGGTCCCAATAGCATCCAACTCATCAATGAAAATGATGGATGGGGCCTTCTCTTTGGCCAGAGCAAAAGCATCACGGACCAGCTTGGCACCATCACCAATGAACATCTGGACCAGCTGTGGACCCGCCAACTTCAAAAAGGTGGCCTTAAAGGGAAAAAAAAGACACAGAGGTTCAGGATAAGAGCATATGAACAAGCATTAACACACACACACACACACACACACACACAAACACACACACACACACACACACACTCTCTATAAGCCTGCTTTAAACCAACAAGCATTCCATCACTTGGTAGGTACACCAGTGAAGACGCTCAGCTACAGCCATATTGAACGGGCATGACCTGTGACCTCTAGAAAAACAGTGGCCAGCTGCGTTAAGTTTGTATTTCTCCCACTGCGTGCTGTTGGCATTATGTTTTGGGCTGTATGGATAGTTGGACGTTAGGTCTACAGCCTCATCTTGGAGTTATTAGAATACATCGCCTCGTTTTCCAGTTCAAGATTGAGAATTTCAGAACGTCAGACACACCTGTGGGAAAACCTCTGGAAATACCCGAAAAACATTTTTTGAATTTTTCTAACCACAACTTTAAGAACCTATTATTTTTGTCACAATATTTGCAAGCCTCTACAGTAATCAAAACGGTAATTTATTATTGTTTTTGCTTTGTTAGTTCTCTTTCCAGTAAAAATATCACTACATATATTTTATGAGTTAATTTTCACTGTCGTCCCTACACCTGGCATCTCAAAAAGAGACATCCTGAAAAGCATAAGTGTTTCTTTGTTCACCCACCACTCACGCACACATCCACCGCTCACACATACAAACACATCCACACGTCTTACCTTAGTCTGGGCAGCACAGGCCCTGGCCAGCAGAGTCTTTCCTGTTCCTGGGGGACCGTACATCAGCACCCCCTTAGGTGGCTGGATGCCCAGGTTCTCAAACTTCTCTTTGTGGTTCATAGGCAACACAATGGCCTCCACCAACTATAGGGAACAATCCCACAGTCACCGCAACAGTCTCAACTACAAACATTATTCACTGTTAACTCAGGCATGTTTTCAGGAACTACTGGCTGATAATGGTTTACCTTCATGACTTAAGGTTCAGTTGTAAAACACAAACTTCCGATCAAAGAGGATGGTTAACAGCGCCACAAACAACACCAAATTCATTACCAGTTAACCACTACTGATATGTATTGTTAAGTTTTTGTGTTATCTAGTCAGTTCAGGAATGGGTAATTAAGTATTGTTAGTGTACCTCTTGGATCTGCTTATCAAGGCCTCCAATGTCGCTGTACTGCTCAGTGGGGCGCTCATCCACCTCCATGGCCTTGACCCGAGAGTCATACTCAGTTGGGAGGGTCTCCAGGATCAGGTAGGAGTCCTTGTTCACTCCCTGTGTGCCAATGAACAACTCTCCATCACCATCAAGCCACAATTTAACACATCCTGGATAAAGCACTGTTCCCTGAATCTGGCCCTAAAATCTCAATTCAGTGCTCCTTATTTATTTATTTTAAACAAGGTGCTTTTGACAATGTCACTGGTAACCAAGTCATTAGCGCTGGTATTAGAATACAAGAGGCTTAAATCTCTCTGGTAGAATTCCGTTGGGGTCTGACTGGAAAAGCTTTAATTTTGGAAAGGACAAGAGCAAGCAACGAAAAACAAAAAGTATTAGTGGGAACCAACAAAAGCTCTCTGCCTGGAATGAAATACATACCACAAGGTCCCCTGGCTTCAACTTCTCAGCATCCACCAAACCAATGACTGGCAGAAAATATGTCTATAAGGGGAAATGTAATACAGACACACAATGACATACACAAGTTAATACCTAATGTGGAAGTCATATATTCAGTTAAACAGACATTCAAACTCCTATTAATACTACGTAAAAAAAACGGCACTTCTTTCATAAAATTGATGGAGCACCATCCTCGCACTGCAAATGCCACTAGTTTGGTTCTCAGATGTGTATTTACTACTGACAGCAGCATGTCCAGTGTGATGTGTTCATGCTGCGTTGATGACGGACTGATTACACATGACGTTGCGCTAGTGTCATGAAGACGCACCTGTCTCGTAGAGGTCTTGATGACAGCACATTTCCCCTTTCTCTGGGAGTCCAGATCAATATTGGCTCCATCTTCCTCCTGGTCGTTGGGATCTACGTCCAACAGCTGCCAATCACAACAGGTGTTATGTGAAGTTAAAAGAGTGTGTCGAGTGTGTAGGTGCAAATAATACAATCTGGATACAGTATGAATCTTACTATGTGTCCTTCATTCATAGTATTAATTGTATTATAAAAACCTTTTTGCAAACTAGATTCATAACATTTTTGGATGCATCTTTATTGAGAGGTCAGTGACAGGTATGAACTAACATTTACCTCAATAACATTGGAGACCAAGTAAGGCAGGGTCTTGTTGACTTTAATCTTCTCTGTATTCTCTTTAATTTTATCCTTCATAGCTTGGAGCTCATGGGTCACCCTTAGGACCTCACTCTTCATGATCTGAAAAGGTGTGAAGATTTAGTATTGGAGTTTTTAAATGGACACACACGCAGACAATCACTCGTGGAACATTAGGAGCAGTTCAGCTATCCTACCTTGATCTCACTGTCCAAAAGACGCGTCCGCTGAACAATTTCTTCAGTGGACATTTTGAGGACTTCCTCCCCAATCCCATCCTAAAAAAGTCAGTCACACATAAGTAAAACCTAAAAAAAACTCCAGATGAAACAAATAGTAACCAAAACGTCCATAACGTTAAATCACAAAATATTCAATAAGAATACAAATGTCTGTTGGTATGTGATAATGGCACTTGGTAAGATTGAGTTTAACGAACCCTGCTGAAAAAACAACGAAAGCTAGGTAACGTAGCTAACGCTAGAACAGATCTACCTGAACACGCTGTTTGGCTAATTCAATTACGAAGTTGCTGAAACCATCATAATAGAAGATGAGAAAGGTAAGGATATTACACACGTCCGCCTTTTTGTCTTCACTTTATACCAAGTCATGTAATAAAGGGTCACGCTAACATTAGCTAACTAGCTAGCGAGACCCCGAGCCTTGCTACCTTAGAGGCAGCTAGTCGGTGTTTGACTGAAGCTAACCTTAAACCAGATAATTGTATTTTAAACTGTTGACGTTACCTAGCACGCTTAGCAACCTATATTACTTAAATCAATACAGAGGACTTGACATGTCAAATAGTTATAGAGGACGCGGAGACAAAAACGAGTACATAATCGCTGTCTGACAATTTAAGAAGCCAAGTCGTTGTTTTTAGTCACAAAGCTCAGTGGCTAGATATTAGCTTGCTATAACAATGTTAGCCTCTATGCTACCTAATTTCCTGTGTCATGCTGAAAACCGGGTAGCTAATAAGCTAGCTAGCTCCACAGGGTTAGATTGTGTTTACTTTCAGTATTTTTGTAATACCAGACTGAATGACTCCAAATGACAGCTAATTGAGTATGATACCTTTGGATTTCATAAGACACAAAACCAACTAAAATTTTGTATCTTATGAAATTTGATAAATAAAAACAAACCTCCACCTCATCCCAAACTGATCTGTCATTCAGCGACGACATCTTGGAAATTCTCTGACTGACTTCTTCTTCTTCTTCTTCTTCTTTGTTTTATGGCGGTTGGCAAGCAACTTTTAGTGTGCATTACCGCCACCTTCTGTACTGGAGTGTGGATCTGAACACCCTTACTAAATCCTATAAAATAAACCTGTTTTTTTCAGAAAATGAAAAATAAAACAACAAACAAATATCTCCTGAGTTTCTCTGTAAAATGTCTGGAATCTTCAATACCACTTTCTCTTCTTTCAGGAGACTATTAAGTATCTTTCTCTGCCTCTGATATCTTGGACACATCTCTATTACATGTTCTATGGTCTCTTGAATATCTCCGCAAACACAGAGTCCATCAACATGTTTTTTAATTATGACTAGAGTGTTATTTAGTCCCATATGTCCAAACCTCATTTTTGACAGGATGTTTTCCTCCTGATTGCTCCTAACAGTACTCCTGCTACCCCCAACCTTTCTTTGTATTCCATAGAAATTCCTTCCTGTAATTTCATGGTCCCACATGTACTGCCATATATCCCCAACCTTGTCCTTAATAATGCTTTTGACCTCGGTTTTACTATGACTTTCATTGATGTCTACATCATGTTTCAGTGCTGCCTGTTTTGCAAATCTATCAGCCATTTAATTTCCTTCAACTCCCATGTGTGCTGGAACCCACCCAAAGAAAATACTAATTCCTGCCTTCTGCACCCGATTCGCTAACTCCAACACCTCATATACAATGTCTGGTCTTGATTCAGAGTGCATGTTTTTTAGTGATACTAGAGCTGAACTGGAGTCAGACCATATTGCTACACATTTGAGCCTACTCTCTTCCACCCACATTAACGCTAATCTTGCTGTAAATACAGCCAAGTCATCAGTCATTCTTTTTGTCACTTTAACATCTAATTTTGGGACCACAAAAGCCACTCCAACTTTGCTTCCTATTATAGATGCATCAGTATACATCTGAATGCTGTTGGGATACTGCAAATTACAGTGCATTTGAACCATGGATTCATCCACACACTCCCCATTCTCCCTACGGTCTAATAGAGAGAACTCTACTACCACCTCCTCAAGCATCCATGGAGGAACCCTAGAATATGCCACTGTCGGACTTACTCTCACCTCAGAGATTTCCATTACCCTAGCAGCTTGCTGTATTATCCAGAGTTTTGAAGTGGGCGTGATAAAGAAGTTATCTCTGTGTTCTTCCTTTCCTCTGTCTCTTTCCGTGAATGTATTTGACAGAGGTATGTATACGTCCTACAAACACAGGCTAACAAGTTAATTAGCCTACATGGGGCGAAATGATAGAGCTTGTTTTGTAAATAGTATTTTAAGTGGCTTGCCTGATTTGGGTTGACAGGAGCTGAGCGACTGGCTAGCTTCTGTCTGATTGATTTTATTTGCTTAATTTTCATATATCAGGAGACAGAACATAAACGTGTGAATACCAGGTCGGTGGCTGTGTCCTCCTTAAAATACACAACGCAGAGTTAAACAGCAAGGGAAAGATAACCTCCGTTCAGTTTAAGTTAGGAGAATTAACATCCCATTCAGCCTCGCATGCAATAGTCAAGCCTTACCCTTGCACCCAGTGCAGCAAGACCTTTGCTTTACCATTGTACCTTAAAACACACCAGTGTATCCACAATGAACAGAAACAATATGTCTGCTCCCAATGTGGGAAATGTTTTCGTAAATTATGTGGCCTCAAAATTCCCCACAGGACCCACACAGGTGAAAGGCCTTACCACTGTGAAAAGAGCTTCAGTAATAAAGGAGCCCTCAAAACACATCGGCAGAACATGACAGAAACAAAGAAACATTTTTGTTTTGCTTTGCCTTGTCTACGAATTAACAAGTAAGTTATCCTGAAATAATGTTTAAAAAAAATTAAAACCACATTTGCCTTTTGACACCATAATTCATTCCGATCACTCAGAAATCGCTACTTGTATTGAGGTGACCAGCCTGACAAATGGATTAAAGAAACTGAAGAGTGCACATGCATTTGCCTGATCTGGTGTTTTGATATTTAGTATGTATGATGTCAAATGTATGATTACGTAGAATATCAACAGGTAAGGAGCAAATTATGTGATCACAAAAGCCTGTCAAAAACACGAATAAGGAGGGTGGCTCATATTGATTCTTTGTTGTCATCTTAACCCAAGACCCCATGACTATTTAGTGCATAGGAATGGCATTGACAGTCGGAGTATATACAAAAAAAACAGGCAGATGACCAAAGCACAGGGAGCAGGGTGTGACAGCATCAAAAGATTGAGATTGTATTATGTGTTTCTGTTAAAGTTGCCCCGACAACCTCAAGTTTTGAACCCACATCTTAATTTTCATATATCAGGAGACAGAACATAAACGTGTGAATACCAGGTCGGTGGCTGTGTCCTCCTTAAAATACACAACGCAGAGTTAAACAGCAAGGGAAAGATAACCTCCGTTCGGTTTAAGTTAGGAGAATTAACATCCCATTCAGCCTCGCATGCAATAGTCAAGCCTTACCCTTGCACCCAGTGCATCAAGACCTTTGCTTTACCATTGTACCTTAAAACACACCAGTGTATCCACAATGAACAGAAACAATACGTCTGCTCCCAATGTGGGAAATGTTTTCGTAAATTATGTGGCCTCAAAATTCCCCACAGGACCCACACAGGTGAAAGGCCTTACCACTGTGAAAAGAGCTTCAGTAATAAAGGAGCCCTCAAAACACATCGGCAGAACATGACAGAAACAAAGAAACATTTTTGTTTTGCTTTGCCTTGTCTACGAATTAACAAGTAAGTTATCCTGAAATAATGTTTAAAAAAAATTAAAACCACATTTGCCTTTTGACACCATAATTCATTCCGATCACTCAGAAATCGCTATTTGTATTGAGGTGACCATACTGACAAATGGATTAAAGAAACTGAAGAGAAGCACATGCATTTGCCTGATCTGGTGTTTTGATATTTAGTATGTATGATGTCAAATGTATGATTACGTAGAATATCAACAGGTAAGGAGCAAATTATGTGATCACAAAAGCCTGTCAAAAACACGAATAAGGAGGGTGGCTCATATTGATTCTTTGTTGTCATCTTAACCCAAGACCCCATGACTATTTAGTGCATAGGAATGGCATTGACAGTCGGAGTATATACAAAAAAAACAGGCAGATGACCAAAGCACAGGGAGCAGGGTGTGACAGCATCAAAAGATTGAGATTGTATTATGTGTTTCTGTTAAAGTTGCCCGACAACCTCAAGTTTTGAACCCACATCTTAATTTTCATATATCAGGAGACAGAACATAAACGTGTGAATACCAGGTCGGTGGCTGTGTCCTCCTTAAAATACACAACGCAGAGTTAAACAGCAAGGGAAAGATAACCTCCGTTCGGTTTAAGTTAGGAGAATTAACATCCCATTCAGCCTCGCATGCAATAGTCAAGCCTTACCCTTGTACCCAGTGCATCAAGACCTTTGCTTTACCATTGTACCTTAAAACACACCAGTGTATCCACAATGAACAGAAACAATACGTCTGCTCCCAATGTGGGAAATGTTTTCGTAAATTATGTGGCCTCCAAATTCCCCACAGGACCCACACAGGTGAAAGGCCTTACCACTGTGAAAAGAGCTTCAGTAATAAAGGAGCCCTCAAAACACATCGGCAGAACATGACAGAAACAAAGAAACATTTTTGTTTTGCTTTGCCTTGTCTACGAATTAACAAGTAAGTTATCCTGAAATAATGTTTAAAAAAAATTAAAACCACATTTGCCTTTTGACACCATAATTCATTCCGATCACTCAGAAATCGCTATTTGTATTGAGGTGACCATACTGACAAATGGATTAAAGAAACTGAAGAGAAGCACATGCATTTGCCTGATCTGGTGTTTTGATATTTAGTATGTATGATGTCAAATGTATGATTACGTAGAATATCAACAGGTAAGGAGCAAATTATGTGATCACAAAAGCCTGTCAAAAACACGAATAAGGAGGGTGGCTCATATTGATTCTTTGTTGTCATCTTAACCCAAGACCCCATGACTATTTAGTGCATAGGAATGGCATTGACAGTCGGAGTATATACAAAAAAAACAGGCAGATGACCAAAGCACAGGGAGCAGGGTGTGACAGCATCAAAAGATTGAGATTGTATTATGTGTTTCTGTTAAAGTTGCCCCGACAACCTCAAGTTTTGAACCCACATCTTAATTTTCATATATCAGGAGACAGAACATAAACGTGTGAATACCAGGTCGGTGGCTGTGTCCTCCTTAAAATACACAACGCAGAGTTAAACAGCAAGGGAAAGATAACCTCCGTTTAAGTTAGGAGAATTAACATCCCATTCAGCCTCGCATGCAATAGTCAAGCCTTACCCTTGCACCCAGTGCAGCAAGACCTTTGCTTTACCATTGTACCTTAAAACACACCAGTGTATCCACAATGAACAGAAACAATACGTCTGCTCCCAATGTGGGAAATGTTTTCGTAAATTATGTGGCCTCCAAATTCACCACAGGACCCACACAGGTGAAAGGCCTTACCACTGTGAAAAGAGCTTCAGTAATAAAGGAGCCCTCAAAACACATCGGCAGAACATGACAGAAACAAAGAAACATTTTTGTTTTGCTTTGCCTTGTCTACGAATTAACAAGTAAGTTATCCTGAAATAATGTTTAAAAAAAATTAAAACCACATTTGCCTTTTGACACCATAATTCATTCCGATCACTCAGAAATCGCTACTTGTATTGAGGTGACCAGCCTGACAAATGGATTAAAGAAACTGAAGAGTGCACATGCATTTGCCTGATCTGGTGTTTTGATATTTAGTATGTATGATGTCAAATGTATGATTACGTAGAATATCAACAGGTAAGGAGCAAATTATGTGATCACAAAAGCCTGTCAAAAACACGAATAAGGAGGGTGGCTCATATTGATTCTTTGTTGTCATCTTAACCCAAGACCCCATGACTATTTAGTGCATAGGAATGGCATTGACAGTCGGAGTATATACAAAAAAAAACAGGCAGATGACCAAAGCACAGGGAGCAGGGTGTGACAGCATCAAAAGATTGAGATTGTATTATGTGTTTCTGTTAAAGTTGCCCCGACAACCTCAAGTTTTGAACCCACATCTGATTAATCTTCACTTGATTAGAGGAGGGTCCATTTACAATTTGTTTAACACAGTGGATGGATATGCCCATATATTATGGGCAGAAATATGTGTCCCTAGAAATCTGGTTTGAATCATTTATATTTGAATAACTAAACATGAATAATTACATTAAAGCGAAACATTTTGCGAGAATTTGTATTTTCTCCCCTAAAGTTGTGGAGTGTAGGCCTAGTTCACTTTTACACCACTGTCGTGAATACTATCGCGCTTTTGAGACCACTTTATGGAAAGTGGCACACGTGTATTTTATTCGTTGACAAGCTGAAGAATGAAGAAACTGAACAACATCAAAAGCCAAAGAAGCATGTTGACAGTCAAGGTAAAGTATTACATGAATTATTATTTACATGTGTCGTCACCCCCATAGACATGTATAGGGTCACCCCTGCCATGATGTCCATATATACAGACACTGACTACCGATTATGTAGGCACTCGCACAACAACTTTTCGGCATGTTAAGCTTAGAACTGATACAAATAAATGCCAAACGCTGAATTTGATAGTTGTTTGAATTATATATATTAGAAAAACTTTGTTTTTGACATGTGACGTTACCTCTTGAAGCGTTTGTTTTCACCGAGTTGCCTTGCAACGCGATCACGCAAAGCCACTTCCGGGTATTCACCGTTAAACGAATGCATTCTAACCCGGATGCGCTTTATGTATTTATTATTTAACTAAACCTGAGTCGTATCGCAGGTCAGCGTTTCGTGTGAATCTACAGTCAAACCGAATTTGAAGGACTTTTCGAGGGACTGCAAATAATACTTATAATACATACTAGTTGGACACATAATAGAATAAAACTTCTTACATTGCATACATCCATTTCCCCCACTTTTCTCATTTGTTTTGGTTGCAATGTCAAATTCCATGGAAGTCTACTCTCAGGCGAAAGAGTTTGTAAAGGAGCATGCAACGGGACTCGCATTTGTCTTCATAGCTGGTAAACTCGAAACGTCCTCTGCTTTGACTGATTCTCTGCTTATAATTCCACAGTGAGCCTGTCTTAACTAGGCTACTAACTGCATTTACTTTCCCTACATGTCTTACTAACTAGATTTCCAGATTTAAAAACCTTAACTTGTAGATTTAGAGTATTGAACGACCTACTACTATCTGTTGTGCGAAACTACCAAACTCTTGTAATGTGGTAGGTACTGGCCTTATCGCGACCCGCAGATGGATGGCTGGTGGCGTGTGCCGCAGTAAAGCCCGACTTGATGGCAAGACGGTGCTGATCACCGGAGCGAATACAGGGATAGGGAAGGAGACAGCTGTGGACTTAGCTGGCAGAGGTGGGTTCGGTTTCATCTTTGTGCTTAATAACTCTGAATTATTCTGCTCCTATAACAAAGGTATAGGCGAACAGTTGATACAACGACTAGTCTAAGTGCAAAATATTGTGCTCCCTGTACCTCTCTAAAACCAGGTGCGAGGGTTATCCTGGCGTGTAGAGATATGGGCCGAGCGAACCGAGCTGCGGACGAGATCCGGAAGCGGAGCGGGAATGGGAACGTGGTGGTGAAGCAGTTGGACCTGGCATCATTGCAGTCTGTGCGTGCACTAGTTGTTGATGTTAAGGCCAGTGAGGACCGTCTAGACATTCTCATCAACAATGCAGGTTTGCTCCTTGCTCCGATAACAAAAGCACAATTACTCATGGAGGATCAGATGTCCTTGGCACCTTAACATTTGATTTAGTGACAGTTTACTTAAAGGCACAATATGCAACTATTATGCTTCAGGATTAGGGTTAGGATAAGCAGTTTAACCTTAAAATAACAGCTTAAAAAAAATTGGGGCGCTACAATGACTTTTAATATGGAGAATTGCGTCCGTGCCAATGGCATAGCAGGGTCGATAGGCATATAACTGCCTTCTGTAGTTTTGCCTGCCGATGCCCGCCGACCTGACTTTGATTACCTTCTGCCGATCTAGTAAGTAGCTTATTTGCCGTCTTGCTTAGTCTTGTGTTGCACATGATTGATGTTTGACTGTGTAAGGACAATCGTTGAGTAATTAGTTTGTCATAATGTCAAAGTCAGCACATTTCAAGAGATTTCGTTAGTTTTAGCTGCTAGCATACCTTTAGCGAATAGCTATTAATCCTTAATGCACCTTTAAAGGCACCAAGTGCAACTTTCGAAGCTTAAAAATAAACATTCAATTTCTAGTCTTTTTTACACTTAGTAAGTTTCAATAACTCCATACCATTTCATATCGACATTGAAGGAGCAAAGATGAGACGTCGTTGTGTGGTGAGAACTGATAGAAAATCGTCAACAAAAACAATCGCCGCCATTTCCCCCCCAAATCTTTATTTATTGGTTCCACCAATAAATAAAGCAGGATTCCAGTCAATGGAAAAATTGCCTCTCCCCACCGGCGATTGTTGTTGTGTACGATTTTCTATCAGTTCTGAAACTTACTATGTGTAAAAAAGACTAGAAATTGAATGTTTATTTTTCGAGTCTCAAGCCTATAAAGTTGCACTGGGTGCCTTTAATAATTTGCAAATACTGGGCTTAAAAATCTATGAAACATTGCGTCTTCCATGAGGTAAACCATTAGTAGACGTGGTCTCGATTATGACTTTGGCATTGGCAACAGAAAGGTCAGAAGATAGTGGTTGTACAAGCAAGAATTTTGGGGACTCAAGACTGCCTTTGTAGGCTAAATACCACAGCAAGAGCTAAAGGAGACATTATGTTTGTGCCAAAATGCCAATTAAATAGCAACATAAAGACAGAATATCTTAAAAATATCTGGCTTGGGCTGCCATCACCCTTGTGGCTACATGTTAGCTCCAAATGGCCTCAGTCACCTGTTTGCTCCCAGGGATCATGATGTGTCCAAAATGGCAGACAGTGGACGGCTTTGAGATGCAGTTTGGGGTGAACCACCTGGGCCACTTCCTTCTGACCAACAGTCTGCTGGACCTGCTGAAGAAGTCCAGCCCCAGCCGTGTGGTCAATGTGTCCAGCCTGGCCCACGAGAAAGGTGCTCGATAGGGGTTTGATGTTACAACAACTTATTTTGTCCTACATATACTGTATGTACATTTCAACTTAGTTGTACAGTTATTCAATTTCCATCATTGTTTCCTGAATGTAAATTTGTTATTCATTCAAATTACTTGTTTTGCTTATTCTCATTTACTTGCTTATTATTACCTCCACCAAGGAGCTTATGTTTTACCACCAGTTCGTCTGTCTGTTTGACTGTAGGCAGGATTATGCAAAAACTATAAGCCCAATTTTCATGAAACTTGATTCAGGAAGAACCCATTACATTTTGGAGAGAATGAGACTCATGGGATGCCTCAACGATTTTAGTTTAACTTTCACTAAGGTTGTGAGATACAGCATTTGGCCTTGGCAGAGGTCTGCACTCTCTTATTGCCCTTCTAGTTTTATTAACCTCTGTTTCAATTGGTAGAGAACTTTAACTCTTTTTTGTGTGTGTCAGATACACTATTCAGAGATTGTAGCTGTTGCTCAGCGTTCACTGTAAATTGTGGTATACATAGGATGTTCTTTTGTCTGCCAGGAGAAATTCACTTTGATGACATAAATTTGGATAGAGATTATGATCCCATGAAGAGCTACAGGCAGAGCAAGCTGGCAAATGTGCTCTTCAGCCGAGAGCTGTCAAAGAGCCTGGAGGGTAACTCTTTCATACAGACATGTGCCTTGACCTATCGAACACACACACACACACACACACACACACACACACACACACACACACACACACGGTTTGTGGTCCCTCTCTCACACACATAAATGTGGGCCAGTTGTTGACAAGCCATTGATGTGTGTTTTATGTGTGAGGATATGACTCACTTTACTCAGCTGCCTATCAAACAAACAAGTCTACTTAACTCTTGTGCACACCAGAGAATCCTTCCAGCTTTCAGATTCCTCAGGACACACTATAACCTCTCACACACACAGACACACTCTCAAAGACACATACACACACATAAACTTACCGACTCAGTAACTCCGTCTCTGTCCCCTACAGGCACAGGTGTGACTGTGTACAGCCTCCACCCAGGTGTGATCCGCACGGAGCTGGGTCGGCACATCTGGCCCACCATCGCCCTCTGGAAGCGGCTGCTCTTTAATCCCCTCATGCTGCTCATCAAGTCGCCCTGGGAGGGAGCGCAGACCACCATCTACTGCGCTGTGGATGAGACCCTGCAGAACACCAGCGGGCTTTACTACAGGTAAACTGAGATGCGCTGATTATTATAGACTTCCTGGACATAAGCAGACATACACAGACATATGTGGGGACATTCATGTAATATCTTATTTATCACAGATTAGTATTTTTTGGTCCAGGTGAAGATGTCCTAATTTGTGTGTGTGTGTTTGCAGTGACTGTGGCCCTAAGCAGGCAGCACCCCAGGCATGTGATGATGTTGCAGCTAAGAAACTCTGGGACATCAGTGCCTCAATGGTGGGACTGGCCTAAGAAGAAACTCACTCACTCACTCATTTCCTCTATATCACACACATACACAAACACACACACGCACGCGCACACACACACACACACACACACGCACACAAACACATACACACACTTGCACACACACGTTCACAGTCACACACACACACACACACACTCTACCAAATTCGTATATAAACACACACAAACATAAACATAATCTTTTTTTTTTATTCGCTGACATCCAAAGTGACTTTCCATGCTATGAAGGCATGCATGTTATTAGTGTGTGTGTGTGGAATCTCTCTGAAGTACTATCTTGCATTTAAACATTTTAGTTGCAAGTCGTAGTGGCCTCACAGAGCCTCGAACCCGTGGTACCAAACCTGCACTCTGACTGCAACGCCAAAGAGCCAGGCTTGTTGGCAGTCAGAACGCATCCTCAACTGACACTCAGTGTATCCTGGAATACACTGTCAATAATTTACTTTCAACTGAATTAGTTTACTTAACATTTAATTTGTCTGTTACACTTGCATCTACTCAGATAAGGTGTGCTGGTATTCTCGCTACCATTACCTTTCTCAAAAGGACAAAATAATGTCTCTTTACTACAAGCTTCTTCAGCCAGGTCAGATAAGAGTGTTCTGTAAATACCTCTAAACCTGGTCTCATGGTCACAACTAGCCTTGTCCAAATGTTTTTGTTAGTAGAGTTGATATTGTCAAAGAAGAATTTCACTTTTGACCTTTTTCTCCCCCGACATGCTTTGTGAATGTGAGTGTTTTCGCAGACCAGAATACAGTATACTAAAGTGAAAATACTAATACATCTACATCACTTGATGTTATCACAATATCTTTGTTAGCCTTAATGCTTGCACTTTGAAAAATGCCCCTTTAATGCCTCTTTAATATTGATATGCCTATACACCTTATTTATGTATTTTATAATTTTAGTACTTTTAGTAATTATACGTATTGTTGTGAAGAGTGATGTATGTATTCTTGTCTTAAGAAGCAAGTATATTGGTGCTGAGACAAATAGTACAAAATTGTACACAACAAATGAGAAGATTGCTGATTTGTTTCTGTTTAGTGAAGTATGCTGAATGTATCTGGATTGTCCCAGAACTCCAGTAGAGGGCAGCACATATAAACATAGCACAAAAAGTAAGGACATTTGTGTTTGGTAGATTATTTCTTTGTTGTAATAATGCTTCTTGGTAATAAATCTTAAACCGTTGGAAAGCCTGCTTATTTCCCTTTTTAAATGGTGCCACATTTGTAAGGAACATGCATTTGTGGGATGAGCAGCAGAGCTGAGTATGTGGGTTGCCCATGACAAATTTGCCAAATATTCTCTGCCAATGCCAAACAAGGCTTGTCATCATTGGAGGCAATCTCAATGCAGAGAGATATAGAGATGAGATTCTGCAACAAGTGGCAATCCCATATCTCCACAGTCTGGGACCGAAGTCTATCCTCCAAGATGACAACGCTCGCCCCCACAGAGTGGGGTTTTTCAGAGACTACCTCCAGAATTTGGGAGTGGAGGGGATGGAATGGCCTGCTAGCAGTCCTGACCTCTGCCCCATTGAACACTGCCCCATTGAACCACGTTGGCTGACTTGCGACAAATGCTGGTTGAAGAATGGGATGCCATCCCACAGCAATGTGTGACCATGCTGGTGACTAACATGAGGAGGAGGTGCCTGGCTGTTGTTGCTGTGTATGGTTCTTCCACACGCTACTGAGGCTCCTGTTTGTTAAATTAATTAATCGTTAAATTGCCAATATGTCTTGTTTCTTCAAACTTCATTCATCCAATCCACTAAACACATAACAAGAATCAATGGCAGAATAAGCTGTTTGGCATTGGCAGAGAAGATTTGGCAAATTTTTCATGGGCGCAACCCACATACTCAGCTCTGCTGCTCATCCCCCAAATGCATGTTCATTTAAAAGGGAAATAAACAGGCTTTCCAATGGTATAATACTTATTGCCAAGAAGCATTGTTACAACAACAGTTGTCGAAATGTTTCTATCTTCTGTAGATGGAACGACTATCTTTATAAGTTAATGTCAGTAATAAATAAATAAAAGGCACATTCTGTCTCTTGTCTCATATTTTACTAGTTATTGCTGTTTTATTAACACTACTGAGGGACCTTTGAGTACTTATAAGCACACCAGGACCAGAACAGCAAACCAAACATGCAGCGAAAGGGTGCCACCACCACGTGACTAGCCCCCCTCAAAACTCAATAGGACACCCAACACATTTCTTCTACCCGAAGAAAGTCAGCTCAATGACCTTTGCATCAGCCACCATGATTCGATCATTGTTGATGGCCACAAGATAAACATGCTTATTGTGTTTGCAGCATATGACTTTGAATGAACTGACTTATATTTAATTTACTACAAATTATTGAAAAGAGATCGGCATATTCTGTTGTCTGCCCACCGAGTAAGCATTTAACTGAAAGAGACGTCAATGTCATGTGCAGATTCGTTTCAAACCCAAACCCCTAAACATACACATCACCTGTCGTTTTAGCTGTAGCCTATGTGTTAATTTCCTCCATAAAAAAATTCTTCTACGTTTTACCTTGTATTTCAGTCAAACTGGTTATTTAAACAGACAGCAAGCAGATCTAGAGGCCGCCAAGTGAATGTGCATGCTTAATTCAGTTTATACGTTTATAGTTTCGGCTGTGGAGTTGCATTATCAGACCCACACTGGCAGCAGGAGGTGGTTTGTGTGTGACTGGCAACATACACTACGGAAAGACAAAGCAATGATCATTATGCCATTATATGTAAGAAACCTTCAAAACAGTAACCTCGTTATGCGTCTGAGTAAAGGCAATTGTATTTATCATGGCAAGTATGCTTGCTCTGGCCATGATAAAGGCTTGGCTATTTTTTTCATATTATAAGTCTAGCTTACATTTCACACAATGCCATTCATTTAAAAAAAAAAAAACAGCTTATGCAGGCAATCAATAATAGTGTCAATATCAACAATAGTAGGCCTATGTATGGGGCCCCTGAAGTCCTGTATGGAGATATTTTCTTATTACAAGTTATAATAACTTGTGCACACAAGATAGTAACTTTTCCCCACAAGATAATAACTTGTACACACATGATTTCCGGTATAACCCACACCCACTAGTCTTCTTTCCGAATACAGACACAGAGACAGATAATTATTATATGTCTATAATGATCAGACCAGGGGCATTTCTAGCTATTGATCAGACCAGGGGCTAAATCAAGTTTCCCTTTATTTGTCTTTGCTTGGCCAATACCGTTTCAGTCTTTTGGCAAGTCTATTTGAACTTAATTGAACTTTGACAGAAACAAAAGAGAAAAAAACACTAGATCCTACATTGAAATCTGCATTGACTGTTCAATGGTCTCGCTGTGTCAAGCTTTAACTTTAAAAGCTGGCTCAAACTCTCCATTTGAGGAAATCATCATGACACAGCAAAAACGATCCAGCACTTCAATGTGACCAATGCAAGCCAACCTGTGAACGGTAAAAATCCAGTTCACACTACAATTTCCCCTTAAGGGTCAATAAAGTCTGTCTATGCACACCTTGACAAACAAAGAAGGCACAGATTCACAGTCTTCTTATTGTCAACACAGAGCTAAAAGCTTCAGGAGAAGCAGTCCTGAGAGCTGAAATTCAGAATGCTTGATAAACAGTTGCAATCAAAATTACTCAGCCCGCCTTCAGTTCAGTAATATTCGTGGGTGTGCGTTTTGCAACTGCCTTCTTCAAATCCAACCAGAGATTTTTGATGGGGTTCAAGTCAGGCGACTGTGACGGCCACTCTAGAATCTTCCATTCCTTCTTCTGAAACCAAGCTTTGGTGGACTTTGAGGTATGCTTGGGATCATTGTCCTGCTAGAAGGTCCAATGACGCCAACGAGCTTCAGCTTCATCACAGACGGCATGCCGTTTTTTCCTAAGATTTCCTGATACTTGACTGAATCCATCGTACCCTCCACACGCTGCAGGTTTCCAGTGCCAGAGGCAGCAAAGCAGCCCCAGAGCATCACTGAGCCACCGCCGTGCTTCACTGTAGGCAGGGTTTTCTTTTCAGCATATGCTTCATTCTTCTTCCTCCAGACATACCGCTGATCCATAGGCCCGAGAAGTCCCAGTTTTGTTTCATCGCTCCACAGAATAGAATTCCAAAACTTGGTGGCTTATTTTTATGGTTTTCAGCATATTGGAGCCAACTTTTCTTATGCATTTGTGTCAGTAGTGGTGTGCATCATGGAGTCCGGGCAAGGAAACCTTCAGTGTTTAGTATGCTCCTTAGTGTGCAAACTGAAACCTCAGTGCCTGCTGCCACCAAGTCTTGCTGCATGTGTTTTGCAGTCACTTTTTGACCACTTGCCTCCTCAGGAATCTGGTTGCAGCCGCTGATAGCTTCCTCTTTCTGCCACTTCCGGGTAGTGTAGCCACTGGTCCTTTAACTTTGAACTTGCAAACTATACTTCCAACTGTATCTAGGGACTTTCAGTGCTTTTGTACCCTTTCCCTTGTTTGTGCAAGGCAATGATCTCGTCTCGGAACTTTTTGGACATTATTTTTGACTTGTGAGTTGGTACAGCTTTGGTGCAAAGTCTTATTACTCAACATGTTAGCTCCGCCCATCGCCCATTGGAGGGCTGTGATTTGTCAGGTCAGGTGAGCATGTTTCACACAGGTGTGCTTGAAGAACATATTCCAGTCAGAGCATACCTCATATATCATCTGTATCTGTTAACCTGCAGTGGGGAAAAAAAGTCAGAGTTCAAAAGTAGTGAGGAAAGAGAGTACATTCTGAGTTAGACGAAAGCACAAATTCAGGGTAAGAGTCTGAAAGTAAAAGTGAGAGTGTAAGTAAGCCAGAAGCAGAATAGCAGTCAGCCACATATTTATCCAGTTTCCCTGTCATTTGTTTGGATTACACTATCAGGCACAATGGAAGACTACGTTTTCCAGGTGAAACATCTTGTGAGTGAACATCAAACGGGACTGACTGTTTTCATCATAGGTAAATTCTAACTCAACTGTTTTGCAGCCTCTACATTCTGTTACTGTAACCACTGTGAGAGCTACCAGGCAATGACTCAGCAAATTTAAACTCTAACTCCGAATTTATAAGATCTTAAGCTTAATGCTGCTTTGATCTACCATGAGCTATCCCTCATTGATGGCTAAGATATATGACCAAAATAAGGATTATTTTCCCAAGGTGTGATTATGAATATTTAGACTTTTTTCAGAGTGTACGTTTATTGCGTTTCAGAGACATTTACAATGTTCTGTCAGTTGAAGTGAAATCATGGAGGAGTTCTACTAGTTGCTACTTTTTGCACTGGACAAAATTACACTGTGCACGTTTTGGCCTCACTATCAGTGTCGATCTCATTGTTGTTATTATGTACTGTTGGGGTGTGGTTGCCAATATACCCACATATCAGTCATGTGCATTCTTGAGGAGAGATATGTAAATATCAACATGCCCTCTGCTCTGCTGAAGCTCCTTAGATAAGAGTCATTATACCAAAGCCCCCCCCCCCGATCAATGTCAAACTCACACAATGCATTCTGACTCGCACAATGCATTCTGACCCTACTTGCATAATTGGTTGTTTTAGTGAGTTGTCCCCAATCGGACAGAAACTGCTTGTCTGAGCACTTATGATTTTCTTTGTAAAGTAGGTGCTGGACTTTTTGCGCTGCGCAGATGGATGGCTGGTGGCGTGTGCCGCAGTAAAGCCCGACTTGATGGCAAGACGGTGCTGATCACTGGAGCGAATACTGGGATAGGGAAGGAGACCGCTGTGGACTTAGCGAGGAGAGGTCAGTTCACTTTCACCATTGTCCTCTTGAATCAATGAGAACTCCCACACATACAATGGCTCAGCTTGTAGATAAATAATTGATTTAGAATATTTTTTATCAGTATTATACAAAATGTCTCCCTTTCAGATTTTCGCAGGAGTATGATGACTAAGCAGTTTAATGTGTTATGTTGTCTTATGATGACTAAGCTTTGTGATCTCTTAGTGATTGTATCCTTTCAAATTAACACAATTCCTCCCTCTCTCTATTTTTCCAAAACCAGGTGCGAGGGTGATCCTAGCATGTAGAGATATGGGCCGGGCCAACCAAGCTGCGGACGAGATCCGGAAACGGAGCGGGAATGGGAACGTGGTGGTTAAGCAGTTGGACTTGGCCTCGTTGCAGTCTGTGCGTGCACTAGCTGTGGATGTTGAAGCCAATGAGGAACGTCTGGACATCCTCATCAACAATGCAGGTATGCTCCTTGCTCCCATACCAAAAGCACAAGCACCAATCAGTGGTCAGCTTCCCTGACATTCCAGGGCATTTGTAATTGAACTATGCAAACAAAGTAGTTCAAGTCTTCCATTGTTAATACCACATCAACAAGAAAAGGAGACATGATGTTTATGCCAAAGTTTAAACCATTTGAAGTTGGATTTAGTGCCATTTAAGTGCCTACATAAGGACAGAATATCTTAAAAATGTCTGGCTTGGGCTGCCATCACCCTTGTGGCTACATGTTAGCTCCAAATGGCCTCAGTCACCTGTTTGCTGCAGGGATCATGATGTGTCCAAAATGGCAGACCGTGGACGGCTTTGAGATGCAGTTTGGGGTGAACCACCTGGGCCACTTCCTTCTGACCAACAGTCTGCTGGACCTGCTGAAGAAGTCCAGCCCCAGCCGTGTGGTCAATGTGTCCAGCCTGGCCCATAGGGATGGTACACACATATTTAACCTTAAACCTCACTATTGTATATGTGTGTACTAACCTAGTCATGTTGAAGTCAAAATGCTCAATAGAATATCACTCAACTCTTCAGTAGTTTATGGATGTTCATCCACCTTTCCAGGTAAAATTCACTTTGATGACATTCACCTGGATAAAAACTACGAGCCCTTAAAGAGCTACTGTCAGAGCAAGCTGGCCAACATTCTCTTTAGCAGAGAGCTGGCCAGGAGACTGTCAGGTGAGTGGGTCACAAACAATCATTGTCTTTGACATACCTATACTATTTCATTAATTAATTCATTCATTTATTTATTGTCTTTTTCATTCAATCCTTCTTTCTTTCACACTCCTCCTACAGAACATTGTCAGCAAAACACACATAAACTCACTCACTCAGTCATTCCTGAGCGTTCTTCAGTATCTCCGTCTCTGTCCCCTACAGGCACAGGTGTGACTGTGTACAGCCTCCACCCAGGTGTGATCCGTACGGAGCTGACCCGGCACATGAGCGAGACCCTGCCTCTGTGGAAGTTGATGATGTACACCCCCCTGATGCTGCTCTGGCCCTTCATCAAGTCTTGTGTGGAGGGAGCACAGACCACCATCTACTGCGCCGTGGATGAGAGTTTACAGAACACCAGCGGCCTCTACTACAGGTGAGCTATGATACACACACTGTTAGTCACACATGAACTCTGACAACTAAACACACATGTATGCACACAGACACACACACAGACAGACACACACACACACAGACACACACACACATACACACAGACACACACACACACACACACGCACATTCACTCGCACACTGACTGAACTTATCAGTGCCACTTTTGATCAGCTGATCATACCTAAACCTATACTAATCAACAGTGGTGGGTAGTAACGTGTTACAAGGAACGCAAATGAGTAAAAAAGTAAATTTTTCGGGTAACGAGTACTTTTTGCGTTCCTTTATAAAGTCTGCACTTTTACTCTTACTCGAGTAAATATTTGAACTAGAATTCTACTCTTTACTCCGTTACATTTCCATTGTACTTTCATTAAAATGAGTATTGTGATAAAAGTACACATATCTTTGTTTACTGGAATACAAGGGCACGGCAACCAGAGGGTAAAAACGGAGAGGTCAGTTAGCTATGCGTTATCGACGCGCCCTCCACAGGTCGCAGCATTGTTGTCATTTCATAGCGTTCAAAAACTCCACATCGAACCTTTGCAAACATGTTCAGGTAAGTTGCATTCGTTTTATCTGTACTGCAACTAGTCCTGGAGATAAATGTTACATCCTTTACCATTTTACAAACTCACATCCTATGCACAAGGCACAGTGTAAACTCTTGCACATAAAACCAAAGAGTATAGGTACTTCTATACTCTCTGATAAAACTCTATACTGCTAAGACGTTTCCATTTAACGTTAGGCTACATTGGCTGCAGTAGTCACGTTAGAATGTTAGCAGCTAGCGCAACGACTAGATGGCCACCGTTAAAGTTAGCAGTTTGTTTGACTGACTGACATAGTTGCAAGCTAACGTCCGAATGCACGTTTGCTATATGCAAGGGCACAAACAAGTAGGCTATACCTAGGCTACAGTATGTTAAAATTATTTATCACATCAATAGCGCTGGTATGGTTAATAAAAAACGGTCTGCGTGTGTGTGTATACATCTCTGGAGTTGATCTGATATCAGATCTACAGTGTGTAGTCTAGTCTTGTCTGGTTGGCTCAGCTTTAAGTGTGCGTGTAATAAGGTTTAATGAAAATAAAAGTAATGTATGTGTGATCTATGAGACGTGTAATGAAAAAAAAAAAATACATGATACAATGAAGCAACTTGTGAAGAAATGTTTCAAGAGTGCATTTCTTCCTGAATACTCATGTTATGTTTTGCATTGATCCAAACACTCCAACACAAAAAAAGTAACTTGTAATTTGAGTAACTTTTAAACAGAGTACTTTTTTACTCTTACTCGAGTAACTTTTCCAATTGGAATATTTACTTTTACTCAAGTCGATTTTGAAGGCGGTAATTGTACTTTTACTTGAGTACCAATTTTCAGTACTCTACCCACCACTGCTAATCAAGGGTGGCAGTAATGTGATGAGTGTAATCTGGTGTGTCAAGTGAAGTGAGCAATGCGGAACACACAGGCCTGGTGCCTCCTGGTGGCAGGATAGAGAACACCACACCTGATTTACATCTTTAATACAACACACCGTATTTACTACAGAGGAACATACCTTACATTTCTGTGTGTGTGTGTGTGTGCGTGCGCTTGTGTGTGTGTGTGTGTGTGTGTGTGTGTGTGTGTGTGCGTGCGTGCGTGCGTGCGTGCGTGCGTGCGTGCGCGTGTGTGTGCGTGCGTGCGTGTGTGTGTGTGTGTGTGTGTGTGTGTGTGTGTGTGTGTGTGTGGCCCAAAGTGACTGTGCCCCAAAGCAGCCAGAACTCCAGGCTTGTGATGATGCTGCAGCTAAGAAACTTTGGGACATCAGCACCTCCATGGTTGGACTGGCTTAAGAGAAGACACACACACACATACTCTGTCTCTCTATCTCTCTCTCTCACACACACACTCTTACTCTCTCTCTAACTCACACACACACACACACATGCTATCACAGACACACACACACACACTGATATTCACAACATCTACATTCCTTGCACACTCCACACACTTATTTCAGCAGATGCCTCTATTCAAATGTACTTTTTTACTAGAGTGTTACAAATTTGATAATTTCATGGTTTATGTGTTGACTTCCTGATATCTCAAAAAGTGGTGCCCATCATTACACACAGTTCTGGTGCTGTAATAGCATTGCATATGTGAAGAAATGTGTTTGTGTAATGCAATAAACTGAAGATGTATAAAGGTCTCTTATTGTCTGATTGTTGGTGTAATAAGAGAAATCAAGCCAAAAATGTCCGTCTGGATTATTTGACAGTTTATGTAACTTTATGAAGAATTATTTGCAAAATGAAAAGAAATAACTTAAGACAGTTAGCCAGATGAAATAGCTGATCAATGATAATTAGGAGAGAATGTTTCTTCAGAATGCCACAGTCTTTCAGCTCTGCGATACATAAAGCTCCGTGAGAGGTATCAAAATGTACTGGGCATACCTGAAACATTAAACACTACATATGTAGTAATTTGTAAAATTAAAAAGTAAAATTTACTCTCTACATTGAAATTCTAAGACTAGAAATTAAAGCAGTCCCTCTACAACAGGTTACTTCCCACAACCACCGCTTTCAAACCAGAACAGGCACCAAAGACAAGTGATATTAGGCAGCTTTGTACATCATGTCAATCATGTCCCCCAAAACTTCGATAGATATTTTCAGGCATAGTTGTTGCTAGTCCCAAAATATCAGAGCAATGATGCCATTCCATTAACTGTGTGGTGTTGTTATCAGCATACCACACATATACTGCCACAGAATTTCGAGAGAGGATGCCATACAGACCTAGATTAACATGTTGTAAAAACACTGCAGAAGTTCAGTTTCACTTCAATTTTATTTTTATAGCGGCATAACAATCAAATTGTGTTAAGCCCATGCAGGGCCTGAACCACCCCTGGAGCAAGCACATTGGAGACAGGGGCGAGGAAAAACTCCCAATACACAATAAAGATGATGACATAATTAACATTTGAACATTTGAAGGTAATAGATGCATTTCAACTTATGCATCTATTACCTTCAAATGTTCAAATGTTAATTATGTCGTCATCTTAATCTTCGTCTTTATCTTAGTCTTCGTTAATAGTACATACTGTACAGTAGATTAGTCCATAACCGCTTGTAGCTCTCTTAGTACACCGATGTAAAGATCACAACATTTACACTACTTCAAAAATAGATCTGAAACCATACACAGCATTTTAAACTGAATGAATATGTAATGTTATTTGTTAGCATAAAAAATGTAATTGGCTTCTAAATGTTTGGTAGCATGGTAGGCCTACACATTGCTGCTAATTCTAACTGTTAACTAATAACTTTTCCTACCATTTTAGGTGTAGTTTAAAATACACTAGGTCATAGTGGTTTTCAGAAATGCATGCGAGAGTGCAGTAGTTCACTGCACTTCTCAGGAGAGATCAGCTGTAAGTGTCGGGCACATGCCCTTATCAGTTCTCCGTCCAACGGATCCAGAATCGCTAGCTGGGCTGGAAAAGTGATAAGGAGATGTGAGCGACCATCAGAAGAGGCTCGGTTGCAACCCTCCGAGAATCCAGGAGCACCCCACCTTAAGTCCGCTTTCGACTCGGCCGAGTAGGGCAATCTATGTGTCCCCCGAAAAGTCTCACGCAGAGATCCAAACGCCCGTTGATGTTGTCCACATAAACAAAGTTGCCATCTTGAGGGACACATGGGACCCGCAGGGTGAGAGGTCTCACGGGACGCAGTGATCTGGTGTAGATGTGCTCCTGCGCTGATCAGCCACCAGTCCAGAACCATCAGACACACTGACCCCAGCACCAGCTACAGTGACCCCCAGCACCAGCCACAGTGTCAGGGCTTGCTGTACTTGTCACAGGTTGGAATGGAACCAAGGGTCTCCTCTTCCCACACCGGCTGTGCGTAGAAGTGTGTGTGTGTGTGAGAGAGAGCGGGAGAGAAAGAGACTTCCAAATGTAGTACAGAGCAAGGTGGGAGCTCAGTGCTCCTCAACACACAGGGTCTCATCTCTGCCGACACGGCCCAATCAGGAGTTTTATCAGCCATCTGCCCCGCCCCCTCCCAGCCACATCTTTCATGCCATTGGTGCAAAGTCTGACCTCTTGTCATGCCAGCAGCACCAAAGGCACGATGGAGAGGCTTGATTTGTTGTCTTGTTTGTCAATCTGTCAGGAATGGGCCAATTGGATGAGAGAGGCCAGGCCAGGTGGGCATGTTCCACACAGGTGTGCCTGAAGAGTACATTCCGATCCGAGCATACCTGTCAGCTTTCATCTGCGTCTCCTTACCTGGAGCTGAAAGAAAGAGAGGGGGGAGGACGTGTGTTTAGGACTGTTTAGAAAGAGATGAACAGTGAGAGAGAAAAAATAAATAGAATCCCATACAGAATGTCAGAAAGTCAGCAGATGGGACAGAGACAGAGGCAGGTCTAAGCTCTCTCCCATGCCTGAGAGAGAAAGAGAGAGAGGGAGAGAGACTAGGGGAAGGCTGTCAGAATACTTCCTGTTGGTTCTGTCTCCTCCGCTGTGTCTGTTGACAGAGTGTGCGTGTCATCTGTCACCTGTCGTGGCTGCTTAGGCTCACATCTCTACCCATTACTTCTGCATCATTAGAGTGAGCCGTTGGGCTCTGCCCCAGCCACAGCCCCAACCCGCCATGTCTGCTCGGGGTGGGAAGGCCAGCTGCAGCTTCAGGCTTCACAGGCCTTTCTCAGTCCCTCGCAACAGCATTAATAGAAAATATTACTTAATACCACAACAGCATCACCCGGGCCAGCTCATGACTACACTGATAACAAATTAAACTTAATATTACAACAAACTGATACTGTCCAGGTTGTCATTACAGCAATAGCAGATGGAAGTTATTAATACAACATGGTTGTGCTGGACAGCTTACACCTACAGTTATAGAGGTATGCCTTAATACTACAGTGTGATTATGCTGGCCAGATCAGGACTACAGTTAGTGTAGATATAACATAATGTTACAACACAACTGTGGTACATACCATTTCCCCCGCTACTATGACCTGTGAACTGCATGAATATTCACTACTGATGGTATGTATTGATCCAATATTATTGTTATACTACTGATATACACAATTTCCACTACTTTACTATCATAGCATCATATTTGGGCTTGCATTTCCACTGTTGGTTAAGACTAAGATGCTTCATAGGTGTGTGTGTGTGTGTGTGTGTGTGTGTGTGTGTGTGTGTGTGTGTGTGTGTGTGTGTGTGTGTGTGTGTGTGTGTGTGTGTGTGTGTGTGTGTGTGTGTGTGTTTTTCTTCTGCCTCAAAAAAAAAAAAAAAAAAAATCTAGCTCTGACATGCATTTTCCTCCAAGCAATCAACAGAGTAAAAGATCAGAAAAACTGTGTGTGTGTGTGTGTGTAAGAGAGAGAGAGAGAGAGAGAGAGAGAGAGAGAGAGAGAGAGAGGGAGGGAGGGAGGGAGGGAGAGATTTGTTTAATGTGTGTATGCTGAGGAATTACAATGTGGAGTTCCTGCCCATGTGTATATAAGAGTGTGTGTGTGTGTGTGTGTGTGTGTGTCTTGTTAGAATGTAGGTTTGCAGCATTCCAGGCACCAGGAGCCACCGTGCTGAATAGGGCAGGTCTGGGCATGCAAAGCGCTGAATCACAAACACCCCTGTACAAATACACACACACACACACACACACATCGTGACTAAGCTTACTGCTGCCCTCTCCAGATACACAGAAAGAAACATGTAGCCTGCTTGGATTTCTTCTTTAGTGTGGGAATTTCTTAATTAGTGTGGTATCATGCAAAACAAGTGTTAGTGTACCAGCAAGTAACCTATGTCACCTATGATCTTACAGAGAAAGAGTGGGTGGTAGATAGATGGATGGATGGAGGGAGGGAGGCAGGGAAGGAAAGGTAGATTGGCCTAGGGGGTGAAGATGTTGTTGAGAATTAAGAGTGAGAGAGTTATGTGAACACTCACACATGGGAGGGGTTGCCCCACTGTCACTCCCAGTCTCAGCACACTCACTGCACCGGACACCAACACACCAGCTCAGCTCCACTGCACCGGACACCAACACACCAACACACTCACTGCACCGGACACCAACACACCAGCACACTCACTGCACCGGACACCAACACACCAGCACACTCACTGCACCGGACACCAACACACCAGCACACTCACTGCACCGGACACCAACACACCAGCACACCAGCTCAGCTCCACTGCACCGGACACCAACACACCAACACACTCACTGCACCGGACACCAACACACCAGCACACTCACTTTACTGGACACCAACACACCAGCTCAGCTCCACTGCATCGGACACCAACACACCAGCACACTCACTTTACTGGACACCAACACACCAGCTCAGCTCCACTGCACCGGACACCAACACACCAACACACTCACTGCACCGGACACCAACACACCAGCTCAGCTCCACTGCACCGGACACCAACACACCAGCACACTCACTGCACCGGACACCAACTCACCAGCTCAGCTCCACTGCATCGGACACCAACACACCAGCACACTCACTTTACTGGACACCAACACACCAGCTCAGCTCCACTGCATCGGACACCAACACACCAGCACACTCACTTTACTGGACACCAACACACCAGCTCAGCTTCACTGCACCGGTCACCCACACACCAACACACCAGTGCACTGGACACCCACACACCAGCTCAGCTTCACTGCACTGTACACCAACACACCAGCACACTCACTGCACTGGACATCAACACACCAACACACCAGCTCAGCTTCACTGCACCGGACACCAACACACCAGCTCAGCTTTACTGCACCGGTCACCCACACAACAGCTCATTTTCACTGCACTGGTCACCAACACACCCACACACCAGCTCAGCTTCACTGCACTGTACACCAACACACCAGCACACTCACTGCACCGGACACCAACACACCAGCTCAGCTCCACTGCACCGGACACCAACACACCAACACAGCAGTGCACTGGACACCCACACAACAGCTCAGCTTCACTGCACCGGTCACCCACACACCAACACACCAGTGCACTGGACACCCACACACTAGCTCAGCTCCACTGCACCGGACACCAACACACCAGCACACTCACTGCACTGGACACCAACACACCAACACACCAGCTCAGCTTCACTGCACCGGACACCAACACACCAGCTCAGTTTCACTGCACCGAATATCAACGCACCAGCACACTCACGGCACTGTACACCAACACACCAGCACACTCACTGCACTGGACACCAACACACCAGCTCAGCTTCACTGCACCGGACACCAACACACCAGCTCAGTTTCACTGCACCGAATATCAACACACCAGCACACTCACTGCACTGGACACCAACACACCAACACACTCACTGCAGCGGACACCAACACACCAGCACACCAGCTCAGCTCCACTGCACCGGACACCAACACAATCACACACCAGCTTACTCACTGCAGCGGACACCAACACACTCACACACCAGCTCAGCTTCACTGCACCGGACACCAACACACTCACACACCAGCTTACTCACTGCACTGAGCACCCACACACCAGCTCAGCTACCAGATCCAGTCCATAACCCCAGCTAGGTCCGCAGTCTACTGCACCCTAAATTCCTCAGTGTGAGTGTGTGTGTGTGGTTTGAATATGAAAATCTAGGCATTTGTCTCTGGCCTTACGAGTTAGATCTCTGTTCTGAGGAATCTCATATGTCAGAACAAGTTTATCTACACCACTCTTTCACTCTTCACCTTCACCCAGCCAAAACACACTGTATGTCATTCTCCTCTGAGAGCAGAAACAATTCAGCAAATAGCAGTATAATATAATAAAATATAGAAAATTAGATATCGCTAATGTCTATCCAACATTAACCATTTTGAGGGTCTATCTATGAATGCATGGGATATGAGAAGAACTGGTCATTAACTTGATAAAATCTTTTGGTGTTCCTGAAAGCCTGTGGGTCTCAACTCTGTATGTTTGAGTGGTGCCAAAGCATTTCCGTCTGGCTGGGGTCTGTGTGTGAGTATTTGTGTATGTGTGTGTGTGTGTGTGTGAGTGTGTGTGTATGTGTGTGTTTATGTGTGTGATGGGCAGTGAAGCCTACGCAGAGGAAGGGGCGTGTCCCCGCCGGCTTTTGTGGGCGATTACGCGGTTGAATTAGTGGCAGCGGTGTGAACGCGCCGCACTAAGCAAACACGTCTCGCTGCTCTTTATCCCCCTTCTGCCTCTCCGGCTGCATCTCACGCCTCAGCCACCTCGCTGACAACACACACATCCACTTAAAACATCTGCAAGCCTGCAGCAGGATTAGCACAGAGGATGTGTTCCCATGGGTGGAGGGAAATGAAGTGGTGTGTGTGTGTGTGTATGTGTGTGTGGGGGGGGGGGGGGAGAGTGAGGGACCGGGGTGGCTCGCAGAGGTCAAGAGGAAACGGGGAGAGAATGAGTGAGGTGGAGAGAAGCAGAAAGAAGCGTAGAGAGGCGAGGTGAGGAAAGAAAGAAAAGAGGAGAAAAGAGAGATGATGAGAATTCAGCGGACACGGGAAAAGAAAAGGGAAGGAAGAGGGGAAAGCAGGTGATGAGTGTGATGAGGAGGACAAGAGGAGACAGAGAAGTGGAGCATGAGTTGAGGAATAAATTATGAAATAGAGAAAAGGACATTAATGACAGAGACAACTGGAGAGAGGGTGAGGGAAGAGAGATGAGAAAGAGAAGACAGAAACAGGGATGAGTGCAAAGAAGGACAGACGAAGAAGAAGAAGAAGAAGATGATGATGAATCAGAAGAAGAATAGAAGAAGGAGAGGAAGAAGATGATGATGATGAAGCAGAAGAAGAATATGATGATGATGATGATGATGAAGCAGAAGAAGATGAAGAAGAATTGAAGAGGATATGCTAAAGGGAAGGGAAGAGATGTTGATGAAAAAGTGAGGAAAGACCTGATGAGTAGAGTAGAGCAAAGGAAGTGAGAGAAAACTTATGAAACAGGAGAAAACAGAAGAGGAAATATCAGTCTGGTTTTCTCCTTGGTCTTTCCGTTTAGTCATTCCAGTTTATTAAGTCACACAGCCATTGTTTGCTTGGTGTATTCAGGGATGGTACAGTCAGTTCTTCAGTTCAGATAATGCTTTGACACATATTAAGGCCAGATATAGCACACTAACTAAACTTTACTACAAGACATTGATTAATCAACGTATAAATACATATAATAGTAAACCAAATTGAACAGACTTGGGAGTGGGCACATCTCTTTAGCATATCATTTTCTACAAAAAAAAGTATGTGTCCATAAAACACAACCAATTCTGAGAAAAGGACAGATTCAAAAGATATTCTCAAACGGTGGGGAAAGTATTTCGTGTTATGATTGCCCAACAAGGCGTGACTGGCTGTCCCCCAAGTGCCCCTTATCCTGTTTAACCCTGCAATGACTCTGGCGCCTCCTCTGGCAGAGACGTGCTCTCTGATTCTCCCATCTTAAGTCTCTTGAGTGCTGCCTTTGTTATACTTGACCAGTCCAGGTGGACCCACCCTGACTAGGTACTCCAGCAGAGGGTAGGTGATCAGGGAGACGGCCAGGGCGGAGAGGAGCAGGTAGACCTTGGTGGAGAGACAGAAGTAGGAGCTGTAGCCAAACGCCATCAGGAAACCCACCGACTCCCACAGGCGGTAGTTGGCGAAGGCTGCCTCCGTGTGGTCAGGAAAGAGAACTCCATACAGAGCTGAAAGAGCAGCAACGAGTGTGTGGTTAAACCCTCTGGGCATGCTCTCATATCAATGTGGGCTCTTCTAGTCAGTCTTGGGTCATTTCTAATTGCGTATCTTATTCTACATAAAGAATGCTATTGTCTGATTTCAATTATTCCCAAATATCTCTCATTAGGCGTGGTTGGGAAACCTTTTTAGGGTTAGATAATCTCTTGTTAATTCTGATTGTGTTGACTATCACTTTCGACTGAAATGCTGAACACTGTGTAATCCCTTGTTTGGGGAACCCTGGTGTGTTAATAATAACTAATGGGAGTGTTTCTGATGCACCATTAATCTGAGTCTGCCACACAGCGTCAGCCATGCCCCAGAGGCCCGGGATCAGGAAGAAGACAGCGGAGTGGTCCGGGTGAGGCCTCCAGAACAGGAGACCCATGATACAGGCGAAGTTGGACAGGGCAGCTGCGAGACAAACACAACAAATCACCTTGACCCTGTTTTTATATAAGTATATACAGTATACAGAGTAAAAAAAAAAATAGACTTCATCTGCCCTGTACACTTTATGGGCCAAAATTAAGACTTTTAGATATATAGATTATATGTGCCAAAATAAAAAGCATACATATGCCATACATATGTCTTACATATGCAAAAAATAAAACCAGTGAACTCAAGTGTAATGCACAGTCCCATAAAGCTAGGAGATAGTAGGTGTGGAGTCCACACAGTTTACGGTCAAACCCAGCCAAGTCAAACCTGAAGTGATAATAATGAAATAATGATGATAATAATAAGTCACCATACCCAAGCAGAACAGGGCGATTCTCCCAGTATAGCGTGCTATTTTCCCAAACACGAACGAGCAGAGTGAATCACAAGCACCGAAGCACATCATGGTGAAGCCAATGAAGTGTATCCCCAGAGCACAGGTGACGTAGTTCTGCAGAAAGAACACATAACCCCTAGATACTTCAGATTTCTCCACATAAAAAGTCACCACCGTCTTTATCACTGTTGTGGTTCTTACTCTGTCACGGGCGCCATGTAAGCATCCATCATCTAGTTGAGAAAGCTCATTGCTAAATTAGCTATGTAGCCTCACGTTTGGAGGGTTAACTGACCTGAAATGCCATATTACTTAAACATACTTTACTCTGCCAATCTCCTCTGATTGATGTTTGTATTGCAATACAGTAGTACATGCAAATCACAGTAATTCAGTATGACATGGAAATCACCTTTCCTCATAGTTACAGTAAATGACATCTGTGAGATCACACATGCCCATAGCTCCTCACCTTAGTGTACTCCCCATAGCCCCTCCCCTTAGTGTACTCTCCCCAAAGCTCCTCCCCTATACTCTCCCCATAGACCCTCCCCATTGCACTCCCCCCATAGCCCCTCCCCTAAGTGTACTCTCCCCATAGCTCCTCCCCTTTGTGTACTCTCCTCATAGCTCCTCCCTTTAGTGTACTCTCCCCATAGCTCCTCCCCTTAGTGTACTCTCCCCATAGCTCCTCCCCTTAGTGTACTCTCCCCATAGCTCTTCACCTTAGTGTACTCTCCCCATAGCTCCTCCCCTTAGTGTACTCTCCCATAGCTCTTCACCTTAGTGTACTCTCCCCAGAGGAAGCTCTGTTCCAGCCCACTGTAGATCGTCATTGGGATGAGCAGAAGGAGTTTCTTGTCCCTCAGGAGTCTAACCGTGGCCAGAAACGTACTGCAGAACGGTTCTCTGTTCCCCCTGAACTCCTTGGCCACGTCTCTATCAATGTTGTCCACGAACAGGGCCACCAGAGCCACGGCCACCAGTCCCACTCCTGTGGAGAAATAGTTAACTTCAAGATCTGAACTCTGATCATTTCTCAAAAAGCTGTATAACATTAACTTTAGAAACAGCCATGTGAACACCAACACACAAACATTAGTCATTGTATCGGTGTGAGCATGTACTGTATTTGCGAGGCTTGCATCTGGGGATGTTTGTGCTCTTACCGATGTAGCAGCCCAGGAGCGTGTACACTAGTTTCTGATCAGGCCGGGTAAAGTTCCCCGACTGGATGAAGTCATCAGCACACAAGCCCACTCCACAGTACTGCAGCGCTTCCTCTGGAATTTCAGCTTCGAGAAGACAGACATGCCGTCACACCTTCAGCCACAACACCCTTGGTGTCTATGGTGTTGGTGTGTATGGTGTTGATGTTGGTGTGTATGGAGTTGGTGTGTATTGTGTTGGTGTGTATGGTGTTGATGTTGGTGTGTGAGGAGTTTGTGTGTATGGTGTTGATGTGTATAGTGTTGATATTGGTGTATGTGGTGTTGGTGTTGGTGTTGGTGTTGGTGTTGGTGTTGGTGTTGGTGTTGGTGTTGGTGTTGGTGTTGGTGTTGGTGTTGGTGTTGGTGTTGGTGTTGGTGTTTTCACCAACACTGCAATCTAGGTTTATATGGGCAGTGATTGATTTTTCATTACAATGTCTTTTCTTCTGATTCTTCACTTTTCTATCCGCTGTCTTTGCACTGTGTCAGATTGAGTATATTAAGTCAGTGCGCTTACAATCAACAGCTCTCCTAACTTACTGAAGCTTAAAGTCGTATCTGCCAAATCAATAAATATAAATGATAATGCTTCCCCAAAATTGTGACAGATGTGTTTTCCCATATCTATTCTAATTATTTCCTCTAGCCGTAGCCTGGAATTCACAAACTTGATAGCCAGTAGTAGTGGTCAGCTAAGTGAAAACTGTCTACTCCTCCTGGCCTGGAAGTCCAGATGAGATGGATGTAATGAGTGTGGTGTTTCTTATTCACCAATGTGTGTGTCTTGACTGAAGATGATGGAGGACAGGAGGTTTCCCCACACAGCAGATGACTGGAACATGGCAAAGAAAATGCCAAAGTACTGGTTGAGAAGGTCCTGGGCTCTGCTGCTGTCCCTCCCCTCTCTCTCAGCCTGCAGGTGGGCAGTCATGGCCAGGTAGGTGCACTTGGCCGACCACAAGGGGCCGCCAGCCGCACCCAGCACAGCAGAAGTGGGGATCAGAGTCGCCCTGCAGGAACAGACAAGAGACAGACTAACGCTGAGCATGGGGTCTAACAGAGCATATCTGTAATGGGCTTCAGAGGCTTTCTGGAATCATCCCCATGGAACATTTCTCATGTATTCCACTACAGCTACACTTTAATCTTGATGCACTCTATCCCTGTTTTTATGTTCATTTTATTTTATGAACTCTAGTCTTATTTTTATGTTTTATGCTTTTTGTTTATTTGATGTCTATTTTTATGTGGACCACCGTGCATGTAAATTCTATGTGCACGTAATTTCTTTGCTGTTAAGCACTTTGAGCTGCATTGTCTTGTATGAAAGGTGCATACAAATACAGTTTATTACACTGAATGGCACTGCAGTATACATGTTTACAAGGATACATTTCCATTCATACCTACAGGTGCCCTCAAATGTCAACCAAAACCACACAAAAATATAAAATAAATTGAATGTTAATGCTTATCATAATCAACTATTTAAGAGCCTGTGCATCATAAATCGATGACTACAGCTTCCCCTCCTGATATCCTAATTGATCACAGACTAGAGGACCTTGCAATGCTAATTATTACATTTGTGAGGTCGTTCTTCTGAAAAACAAACATTTTATGTACGTTCTTCTGAAAAACAAACATTTTATGTACAATTTTGTGTGAGTGTGTGTCTGCTAAACTGTACACTCACTGACAGTGTATCTTCTAGGGATTATAACATTCTGTCTTTTTCTTATTAACCAACAAAGGACTCAGTCTGTCAATCATCCACATTAAGTTTCTTTGTGGGTTACTCAAACTGTCTATGTGTGGAAGGGTGAGTCTCACTGACCAAGCACAGTGGGAAAGAATGAGAGAAAAGGTCGTCCTGGCCAGATGTCTGTGTGTGAGTGTGAGTTTGATTCTCACTAACTGCCTTTATCAGTGTGTGTGTGTGCGCGCGCATCTGTATTTGTTAATGTATTGTGCTATATTGTGAATGTAGAGTATGACAGCTTGTGTACCAGCCTGGATAGAGGTTTCCACAGGAGTAGGTTACATAGCAGCCCATGGAAGCCACGATGGTCCACTTGCAGCCCAGGTTCTTGATGAGGATGGACGGCACAAACATGGCGGATAGGACGAGGGCGCCATAGATCACACTCAGGGAGGTGACACCCATCCCCTGCTCAGCGTTCAGACTACTCTGTCAACAGACCCACGCACACAGACTCACACACACGTAGAAACTTAAAATGTTCTCTTCTTTTAGAGAAGATAAATGTATTGTGTTAAGGTTGCGTTAGAAGCCCGCACGTTACAAGTGTTAATGGGTATTTCTACAGTTTGAATCTAAAAACATTGTGTTATCCCTATAACTGGTGCGTTGATTTAGCAATTAAAAAATAGAATGAATATATATTTTTTAACAGTTTGGTAAGTACCACAAATCATATTGCATCATTTTCTTATCGTTTCAGAGATTATTTATACATGCAGTCAGTTGAATGAAGGGGAAATGTAATGGAACACAACTACAAATAAGCTTTTATCATTAAGTTTATCCTGTTTAAATTCAATGATTCCTTTTATTCTTAAAATAAATGACTACACATGACATAATGTACCATTTAATATAATTTCAAGATCAGTCATTCACAAGGTTATTTTGTTGGAATTCAGAGGTAGTCAAATTTACCTGTAAGCTCTGTAGGCCTCCATATGCTGTGAAAAGACATACGAACCCACCGGACAACACCAGGATATTTTTCATATTCAGCCCAATCATTGTTTGCAGTGTGTCTGGACATAGAGAGTTTCAGGTCTCTCTCTCTCTCTCTCTCACACACACACTCCACTCTCTCTCTCTCTAACTCACTCACTCACACGCTCTGGGTTCTGATCTGTCTTATTGTGTATACTTCTGGGTCATCAGGAGGAAAAGTAACTGATCTGATCAAAGGTCCATTTGTGGAAGTTGCCCATGGTCTAACCTCTGAGAGTGTGTGTGCGTGTGTGTGTGTGCGTCTGCACATGTGAACCCTGGAAGTGTTTCTCACCATGGGTGCTCTGAATAATCATTTGAGGAAAGTCAACTTCAGTCTTTATGTCATCACCTCCTCAGTGTCATTTGACAACAGAAGGTATTGTTGCCCTTGATTATAAATGTGCTGTCTCTCATGACTTGCATGTATATATGTGTTTGTGTATGTGCGTGTGTGTGTGTGTGCGTGTGTGTGTGTGTGTGTGTGTGTGTGTGCAGGCAGAATTTGTAGATGTGCGGCAGAGGGCTGAAAGTGGCATTGGCAAGATGTCCTGTACTTTGTTGAAAGGTTAGTTTTTTTCTTTAATTACTATCATCTTAGCTTAAATGCTTATGATGAGGTTAGTTCACTCCTAAACTGCACATGAGTTATTCTTATATGGCTTTTTCTCAAAGATGTGTATGAACAGCTGCTGGTTGATGACAATAAACCTATAACTTACCAACCTGTAACTATACTTGCATAAATAGGTTTCCCCATCTCCTCCCATACCCTGGGCCAGAGGAGCATGACCACCTGGGTGTGAGGAGTTTCTGAATTATCAGACCATGCCAACAACCTCCCTACAGGACGAAACTGAGATGGAAAGCGTCTGGGCTGGAATGGCAACACGAAAACATAAGGTATACATTTTCTTTGTCTCTTTTTGGCAGGTGTGGCTTGGCTACATATGTTGCTTTTATTGATGCATGCATATATTGTGTCATACATGATGCAAACTATGCATGTTGCATCTGAACTTTGTAACAGTATACTTACAGTATTAATCAAAACTAAATATGGTATGTTTTTCCATTTGGTTCTTGGTTCATTTTCCATAGGTGACAGGAGCCAAAGAATTTGAGAGGCTTGCTGCCGTCGCCAAGCTGGTCCTGGTGTTGCCCCATTCAAATGCAGAAGCTGAGAGGGTGTTTTCGGTTGTGGGACTGAACAAAACTAAGACCATAAATAGCCTGGCATTGGATGGCACCTTGTCCTCAATAGTGGCCATAAAGATGGCTGACCTGGATCCCTGTTTCAGATGGGAGTCCCCCTCAGAGGTCATCAAGGCCTCCAAGAAGGCCACAGGCCAGTACAACCTTTCCAGATCTTAGAAAATGACTAACCAACTTCTGATCTGCATCTGATACCTCATTTTTAGTTATTTTTGTCATGTGTTGATTCATTGTATTCCTGTTACTGTTACTGCTACTGTTTAAGCACTTTATTTGTTGCACTTATTGGTTTGATGGAACGTGTGGTTGGAGGCTTTGAATAATGAAACATATTTCTCCTTAACTCATCTTGTGTAATTTTTTGCTGAACATAAATCATTAAGTGCTCTTAAGAATACAATTATTAACAATCTGGCTTAGGTTTCAATTACAAATTAGTTGAATACCATTTTAATCTAAATGTCAATCAACCTACCTTGCTCAAATCTTAAACACAGGTCTGTTAATTAGGCTATTGTGGTATCAAGACAGTCATTGAGGCACAACAATAGTTTTCTGGTTGATTGTTCATTGTTCAGCTCAAGGCCTATGTGTCAAGTCTTGATCAGATGAACATAAATCAGAAATAAGTTCAGGTATTGCACATCTTTGGCATACCACCCAAAAATCCATTTACTTAAACCAACATTTCCTGGGGGTGGACCTTCAGCCATGTATTTGCTTTATAGAATATAACCAATGTTGTTCATCTCCAGTAGGCTAGGCCGCCCCTATCAACGAGTTTGGGCCCCACAAACTGACAGAAATGAAAAGGCTGAAAGCATAACAGGTGTAACGGATCCCCGTATGAAGTGGCATGAAACTTACTGCTGGTGAAATTACTCCTTTATTTTGTGCTTTTGCGTAAAAAAGTACATTCAATAAACTGGTAAACGATCACCACCGTAAGAGCTTTAGCCTCATACGGATCCATTACACTTTTCAAATGAATGCAAGTGCGTTCGTCCATAACTTAATCCGTAGCCGTACTGACAAGTTCATATTCACACATTGACATATAAACACATTTGCGATATCAAAATAAAAGTCCTGTGTATCTATAGGAAAGAAGGTGGCATAAGGCCTCTTTAAATTCTTCAAACTATGCATTATCATCTACGCACACATCAAAAACCAGACAACAAGGCAAATACAAAGCAGGCAATCAACCCAAAACAATAATCCTTCCATGAGGTTATTTACAACAGGTTTGTCAATGTCACAATGCATGCTGGTAGATGCATTTGAAGGACAATTTGGAACATTTGCAACAGTTTTGACTTATGCGATTGACCATATCACCTTAACACATCACACCAACAATCCTCTATGTTCCCATGTTTACGTCGCATCCCATTGGTTCACGCACTATGGTAAATCTCGGCGATAGGTTGCCTACTCATTCTGGAGTTTGGTAACAATCACTCGTTACGAAATGTAACCGGAGAATTCCAAGTCTGATTTAATAACTAAACAAACACCTGGGTGAGTGCGGAAGAATGGAGGGTCGAATTTTCACATTTATAATTTTTTCAAGTTTACACATAGCCCGTCTGAACCCTGTATTTTCACCCAAAGGTAAGCAATATGGCAACTCTTGACCGCGATTATTTAGTTTGAAGCTCAATTTGTCCGCATGGTCTATTGCGTTTTAATTGCGCCTTTCCCCATATGCAAACATACTATTTGTAAACTTTTGGGGGGGGGGGTTTACGCAAATAAACTGTTTTGGCAGCTAGCTGCTGGTTATGAAACAGGTAGCAAAGCCTGTGCAATTCGTGGCAACGAGTGACGTTTTCTTGGCCATTTAAGCTTTGTAGCCTTTCAAAGTGTTCAACCTCGGCGTAGCGGTATGAAAACTGACAAAAGTTAGGATAGGTAATAGGATAGATTTGGATTGGTAGGCGACTTACTAAACACGAGTAACTTTTTTTGAAGTCTGCCTTTCTACCTTTCAGATGAGTTTCATTTTAAAACGTGGATGACCGAGGTAAGAGCCCTTTGTCATTGAAGACAGACAAGACAGTGGTTATTTTTGTCGACTGAATTGATTTCAGCTATGTTTTTTTTTTTTTTAGAATGGGAAGACTTATGAACTACGTGAATACTACCACCGACTGAACATCTTCACCCAAAACAGCAGGAGGATCTTGGAACACAATGCAGACAGACACTCATTCACTAGTATGACTATATACGTTTGGTCCTTGATAAGGCCTGTCATAAGCACTGCATAACTCTGCTATTAATACACTTGGGATGGGTTACTTAGAGACACAAAACGTCTTTTGTAAACAATTGTAATATTTTTTAACCTTTGTCATATAAATGTTTGTAAGATGGAAGTTGAATTATGCAAGGTTGTAGGGTGGTGTTTAATATTGATCAAAACTGACATTGTTTTTTCTCTCTCTATCTCTCTCACTCTGTGTGTATGTGTGCTTGTCTGTGTGTGTGTGTGTGTGTGTGTGTGTGTGTGTGTGTGTTGCGTCTGCTGCATTTGCACAGTGGGGCTGAATCAGTTCTCAGACTTGACTTTTGCTGAGTTCAAAAAGGCATTCCTTCTTCATGAACCTCAGGTGTGTATTCCCCCTTCAAGTTGTACACAGATGTATTTAACAGAGGAATACCATAAAGATATGAGTGTATTCATTCTCACCTGTGGTTACTTTTGGCTGAGGTATTTGTAATATCATATACAGTTTGCCTATATTGCTGTAAGGTATTTGCTGTTATGTACTGTCTGCACTATAAATGGCCATGTTAAAAGGCATATACTTATTTATGATAAAGAAAATGGTTTATTAGCACCTAGGATGCGTGTCCCTGTTGTGTGGATGTGTTGTTGGAGTTATGTTTCTCTGGATCGTTCAACTTTAGCCCAAGATTTCAGATTTACCAGACATGTAGGACAGAATAGCCTGTTCCACCAGCTTCACTGCATACATGCCTTTTGAAGTTTAAGGGCAGTGGCTTATCCATGTCTCTGAGTGGCTTGTCTTTCCTATATTGACTGCTGTGTGAGCTGCAGCCTAGGTAATTGGGATCCTCCCCTGGTTTACCCCTGCTGTGTGTCTCTGCACCTCCCCTGGTTTACCCCTGCCTTGTGTCTCCTCAGAACTGCTCAGCCACCACAGGCAGCCGCCGTCGCCAGGCAGGGCCCTACCCAGACTTTGTGGACTGGAGGGCCAGAGGAAATTATGTGACCCCTGTGAAATCCCAGGTGTGTGATGGCACTGTGAAGCATAGAAAACCCACAGACACAGTACTACAGACACATATACCCAGGAGATGGTGTAAGATGCAATAGTGTGTGTGTGTGTGTGTGTGTGTGTGTGTGTGTGTGTGTGTGTGTGTGTGTGTGTGTGTGTGTGTGTGTGTGTGTGTGTGTGTGTGTGTGTGTGTGTGTGTGTGGCTGGGGTGATCTTGTGGGGACATGATACATTTACTAGAAGTATGAATGTGTATATATGTAGGGTAGTGTTGTGTATAACACTGTGTTAAGAGTGTGTGTGTGTCCAACACATACAGGGTCACTGTGGGAGCTGTTGGACCTTCTCCACCACTGGCTGCCTAGAGTCAGTCACAGCCATTGCCACGGGGAAACTCTTGGAGCTGGTAAAGCATACACAGACTCACATCCATACATTCACATATACAATTAACACATAGGCAAGTTGACATACATACTGTATGTTTGCATTTACATATGTTTGTGTCGAATGGTTTGTTGTGCAGTCAGAACAGCAGCTGATAGATTGTGCCCAGGACTTCAACAATCATGGCTGCTTTGGGTAGGCATCTCCTCCTCAACCAGAGTGTTCAGTGCTAGCAAGTTCACACTTCTTGATTTAAGTGTTTACATACTTAACACATACGGAAAAGAAGTGAGCATGGGCATGTATGACACAATCCAGGGTGTTGGGTAGCTCTCTACAGTGAACTTCATAGTCTAAACTCCTCAGACCAAAGATAGAAGCCACATAATTAGCTTCCATTGGTAGTGCTCTCAGTTAACACGTCAGAGGCTGCAAGTTCCACTCCACTGATGCAATGACACAACACAAGTTATACACACTCAAAGTTTTGCATGCTCATATAGTGTGTGTACAAGTGCTGCAGGAGGGGCATGTTGTGTGTATGTGTGGACCTCATGTTCATGTTGATCTGCTGTGTGTGAAGTACAAATGTAATTTCTCTTGCAGAGGACTACCCAGCCAGGCCTTTGAGTATATCAAATACAGGGGTGGCCTCATGACAGAAAACGGATACCCATACAAAGGACACGTGAGTTTGCCTGTTGGTCATGGCAATTATTCATGATGTAGAAGAAAATTATTTCTTTATTTGTTTTATGTTGTGACTTTTTAGCCCAAAGCAAGAGGTGAAAAGCCTACAAGCTAATACTGTCTTTTCTCCTCCCTTCCCCTCTTCTCTTCTCTTCTCTTCTGTTATCTTTGTGGCTCTATTTCTTTCATTTGAAGGATGGCACCTGTAAGTTCCAGCCAGGACTGGCTGCAGCATTTGTGAAGGATGTTGTCAACATAACCAGAGTAAGTGCATTCAAGGTCTCTGCTGCCCTCTCCTGGTGTAGAGTAAAAATGCACATCTTGTCAATAAACACAAGTCAAACTGCATAGAGTGGTGGGAATGTCAGTTTAAGACAATGAACATAGTACATAAATAGGTGAATGGCTTAAATTGGAATGTTGAATTAGCTTTGATACGTCACTGTATAGATGTATTCATTGAACTTCAACTTTTTCAATTGCTGGTATGCTTGTACACATCACAGCATGGCAAAACTCCACAACCGCACACACACACACACATACATGCAAGCAGACGCACACATACACACATCATAGGATGTCAGATTTGGAATTATTTTGACCCACTATATATATATATGGGTATATTTATGTGTTTGTTTGTTTGTTTATGTTCATGTTTGAGTAGTATGATGAAATGGGAATGTTAGATGCTGTGGCCAGGCTGAATCCAGTGAGCTTGGCCTATGAAGTGACAGCTGATTTTGTGCACTATAAAGACGGCATATACAGCAGGTGTGAGCCACAAACCCCAAACAGACTGTTCCTTTCTCTCTCTGTCTCTCTTTCTGTCACACAGACACGCACACACAAAGAACATTCCCATCCTCAAGTTTGTTTTATGTTATTGCTGACTCTAACATTTCTAATATCATGAGTTTAAAAACCACTGTAGGTGGGTAATATGTGGGGTTCTGGTTCTCCATCACACAGCACCAAGTGTAAGAACACCACAGAGACGGTGAACCACGCGGTGCTCGCTGTGGGCTACGGGGAGCAGAACGGAACGCTGTACTGGATCGTCAAGAACTCCTGGGGAACTTCCTGGGGTAAAGATGGGTAAGGATCACTTGTGCTTTGTCATCACTAATCATTGTAATAAAGACCCAACTTCACCTCTTATATTACATAAGAAGTATAATTAATGTACCCAAATGTCTGTGTGCCTTAGGCTGGATTACAGAACTCCATTTTGCTTTTAGTAAAAAAAAAATTTGCTCTGATCCACTTGAATTTGTTCTGTAATAATACAAATATTTATATTCCATTTGGCTAGTAATAATTTTACATAATGATTAATCATTTCTGGAGAATTAGCACTTAATGCATAAGCTTTCTTATCTTCAAGCCGATATAATTATGTTTTCAAAAAAGGTGAGAAAGTCACGGCTGTCAATGTTTGTCATATTAGGTGATATTGATTAGGGGATATTGATGAGGTGATATTGAGAAGTCAATTGAGTACTTGTTTTACTGGATACACTCATCTTTGCATCTGTTAGCACTAGTGGTAATGCCTAAACTTACCCCAAAAGCACTTTTCAGGGAACCTGTTTACCACTCTCACACAGTCTAACTGTGCTTCTGTCTTCTGTCCTGGATGTTCATGTCACAGGTACTTCCTTATTGAGCGTGGGCGGAACATGTGTGGTCTTGCAGCCTGCTCCTCATACCCTCTGCCACTGGTGTGATGAGTCTTCTTTTCGTAATGAAGAGGATGTCCAGAACAGCACACACACGGGACTACAGCAGAGCAAAGGAGACTCACCAATACAAGCCTTCAGACACACTTTGCCCATCTTCCCATCTTCGAGGGAAGAATATAGTTATAATTGACACTTTGTGAATACTTTGTTTGGTCAAAGAGTTTTGCCTTAGTGTGTGTGTATGTGTGTGTGTGTGTGTGTGTGTGTGTGTGTGTGTGTGTGTGTGTGTGTGTGTGTGTGTGTGTGTGTGTGTGTGTGTGTGTGTGTGTGTGTGTGTGTGTGTGTGTGTGTGTGTGTGTGTGTGTGTGTGTGTGTTAGAATGTGAGGGTATGTATATATGTGTGAAAAGATGTGAGTGTGTGTTAGTATGTTTGAATATATATATGTGTGTGTAGCCAGTATAATTGAGTTTATTACACGGCTCTTCTTAATGCTGTAGAATGCTCCATTCACTTGAATGGGGCTTCCCAACGTTCTGCGGTCAACTATTTTCCGATAACTGACCGTTGCTATGGACTTAATGACCGCTGTCAAGGAAAGTGGCCTTTTTGCCTCTAATTCACGTCTTTCGTAGCACTCCGCAAGTAGTACGGTAACTTATCAATGGAGTTTCAGCGGACGGTTGAGCAGCTGTGTTCTAAAGAATGTTCAACTGTCTTTGAAGTTCAACGTCTTTGGCGAACTATTTCTCTCCTTTTAAACACTACGTATAGTAGGCTAACAAATGCATTGTAAAAAGACACACGGTGTTAAGTAATTTGTTTGTTTTAGTTGTAACCGTATAATAAGCGGGATAATGTATAGAACGCCGGTCATTGTCGGGAAAATAAGCCCCTTCAGGGTGAAGCAACACCCCTCCGCTTTCGCGTCGGGGTGCTGTTCGCCCTGTCGGGGCTTATTTTCCCGACAATGACCTGCGTTCTATACATTATCCCTTACATAATTGAGAAGCACCATAAAGGAATTTTAGCGGTACTCTTATATTCCCATATTACTCTCCATTTGGACTGACGGCATTCATTGGGAACATGGAATAAATAGTGGAATGCAGAATGACGGTATGTTTGTAGACCATTGAGATATCATGAAAACCCTGTCTTCCCTTACCATCTTTAGCACACCTATATCACCCTAACCCTATAGAACCAGATAAGTGTGCTGCTGCTAATAAAAGGCATTTCATCCCTGTGGGCTTAAAGAAGTTTGTTGAAGTTATTAAATGTAGATGAAGCTTTGAAAACAGTTTGTCAGTTAGAATTCAGTGAGTATTTACAGTACAAGGTTAATATGGGTGGACTCAGTGGACTGTAGTACCATGGGGAATATTGTGGTCTTGTGGTGAATGGTTGTCAACATGCCTCTAAAGCTCCACAAGTTTTTAATTTAATCATCAATTAAAACACCTCAGAGTAAACTAATAATACAATGAAAATAACATTGTTACAACCCTTTCTTGGAAAATCAAAGACCTAAAGAAAGGAAAGGAATTAAAACCAAGGCAGAAAACACAGATAAGAAAATCAGATCAGGCTGTGAAGAATAAACTTAGAACATGAAAGGAAACAAGATGCTCTAACATATTTGGGGCCTTAGCATTTATCAGCTATTCCACTGCAACATAATATGATTTCAATTAGGCAGACAAAGCCTTTCTTAACTCATCTTATCATTAAGCAATTATAACAATGATTTCAACACATCAACGGGATAAAATAAGATTGATGCGTATTTCATATTTTAAGCACTATCAAATGTACTTTTAATCAAATCCACAGATACATAAATTAGACCAAATTCTTCTTCAGAAGTTGCACTAATACATATGCCACATTTCACAGGTGTCATAAACGTATACCAATGCCATTAAAAGAGCAGCTAAGAGAAAAAGAAGTTTGTTCATCAAAACAACCAAACAATTGATAAAAAACGCCATGTTATTATGACCGCCGCGCGACATAAAGAGGGTGGGCCGCTTCAGTTTTCTGTGAATAAGAAAACCGAAAACCGTAGGGCCTGGGAGGACCACATTTTTTATGTATGTTGGTCTTAAGAGGCCACGTCAACCATTCCACTACCACTTATTTCATGTATAGCGCCACCTAGTTACAAATGAAAAAGCAAAAATGGAGTGTTGTAAAAAAATGTAATTGTAAGTTGACAAGGTCAGAACTGCACGAAATCGGAGGTGTGGGATCATTATGACACCTTCTGATTGCACGTTAAGTTTCGTGGAATTCCGTTCACGGGGGGGCATGCAATAAATTGATTTATATGGTTATACACCAACTGGCCTGTAGGTGGCGCGACACAGTTTTCTTCGAATATCCCGAGAACCGTAGGGCCTTGGAGGGCCAAATTGTTCTTGTATGTTTGTGTTAAGGGGCCATGTCAACCCATACCATAACCAGTCATTACATGTATAACGCCACCTAGTTAAAAATTAAAAAGCAAAAATGAGGTGTTTTAATCGCATGTATGTCAAAGTGCTCGAAAAATTACCAAATTTGACAGGGACATCAAGCCTGTAACCGTCCATCTTCGGTAGAGTTTTTGTCCATGAATGAAGCAAAATGGCTCTGTAGCGCCCCCTAGAACATTGCAAAAAACCCTGCGCATTGGGGTTATTTTGGCGTAGCTTGACGGAATTTGGTATACATCTTCATCATGCTTGGACACACCAAAAAGTCTCTTGACGCCATGGTGGCAGGTCCACAGGCAGTCGGCCATTTTGAGTAGAAGATGCGTTTTGACAGCGTTTGCTGACAAACAGTTTGTGCTGATCGAAATCCTCCGACAGATTTAATCGGAACGCCTTGAAATGTGGTCTGGTTACTCTTCAGCCATGGGCCACTAAAAGTTATAGAAGATTTTCTCATTAGTCTGAAGGTGTGGGCGTGGCAGACCCTCAAACTTTGCCAACTTGCCAGTGCTTGCCACAAAACACAAAGTCTCTTATAACTCTTGCGTACATTGTTTGAGAAAATATCTTAGGGTGGACGCTGGATCCGGCCCGAACGCGTATATATGCTTAACTGATATCACCTATAGCGCCACCTGTTGGTGGTTGGAATCTTCCCTTTGTTTCCACACCTCGCATGTGATTGAACTCCTCCTACAGATTTAATGCTAATGCCTTCAAATGTGGTCAGGTTACTCTTCAGCAATGGGGAATTAAAAGTTTGAAGGGTGTGGGTGTGGCAGACCCTCAAACTATGCACTCTTCACAACTCCAGTCACTTATAACTTATGCATATATATCGATATATCGAAAGTGCACGAAATTGAAAGTGGTGGATCATTATGAGACCCTCTGAATGCATGCCAAGTTTCGTGCAATTCCGTCCATGGGGGGCCATACAATATTTTTTTTTTTATGTGACTGTACACCAACTGGCCTGTAGGTGGCCTGACACAGTTTTCTTAGAATATCTCGAGAACTGTAGGGCTTAGGAGGGCCACATGTTTTTTGTATGTTTGTCTTAAGGGGCCATGTCAACCCATCCCATAACCACTCATTTTATGTATAGCGCCACCTAGTTAAAAATGAAAAAGCAAACATGAGGTGATGTAATTGCAGGTATCTCTGGCTGGCATGGTCAAAACTTCACCATATTGCATGGTCAAAACTGCAACAGATACACACACATACACAGTAGACATACAGTTAGGTCCAGGGTGCGATTTGTCCAAAAACCAGAGGGTGGGATGTTTTTTTTATCATGAAAAAAAACAAGCAATAGGCTACATAGGCCTAATTCTCTTCATATACATGCTTATGTCGATCATGATATGATAATCGCTGCTAGACGCTCAGTTCTTGTGCTCCCTCTCATTCACGTTGAAATACTGAAACCGAAATTGAAACTGAAACTCAACTGTTTTGGACAGGACTCGCTAATTCAGTGAACAAATATTTTCATATTCATTGTGCAGTAGCCTATACACGGAAATGAGCAAAGCCAGCGAATTCTGAGAATGCTGACAGTTCGGGTAAGGTGAACGTTAGTGCCAGCGATGTAAGCAAGTGTAAGAAAACGCTGTCACAACCTGTCTGTTTTTTGAGGGTTATCCCCCCCATGTATGAAATTCATCCAGCTGAGGTGGGGATGTAAAAACCAGAGGGGGGGTAAATCCCCCCCCATCCCCCCCGGCAAATCGCACCCTGGTTAGGTCCATAAATATTTGGACATTGACACAATTTTCATAATTGTGGCTCTGTACACCTAGTCTGGGAAGTCCCGCCCCACTTCTTCCGGCCAAATTGATTTTGCCTCTGCAGTGGGTCTGGCCAACTTCGGATAGCCGTTCATTTCAAGATTTCCAGAATCCTTGGAGCCAATCACAAACTGGCTTTTGGCTACCTGGCGCGCCATTGGCGGATTTAAACTTACCACGGCTACGTTACAAAATCTACTGCACGGAGAGTTTTTAAACATTGGACATGGTGGCCGCTGAAGCACCGCAAAACTTCGATAAGGCAAGTTTTCTTTGAAAACAGAACAGAAACTTGCCCTGGAACAATTCATACAGAAAAAATATGTGTTTGCTTTATTACCGATCGTTGTATCGTTGTATAGCATCGTTGGTCTGATTGGTTAAAGGCGTGTCCAATTACGTGAGTGAAGTGGATCGCTAATGAGTAGTTGGCCAGACTAACTGAGCAAATGGAATGCAGTGAAGGGGCAGGGAATTCCCAGACAACTGTACACCACCACAATGGATTTGAAATGAAACAATCAATATGTACTTTAGGTGCAGACTTTCAGCTTTAATTTGAGGGTATTTACATCCAAATCAGGTTAATGGTGTAGGAATTACAACACATTTTATATGAAGCCCCCTCTCATCGAGGGACCAAAAGTAATTGGACGATTCGATGCTCCACTATTCCATGGCCAGGTGTGTGTTATTCCCTCATTCTCCATTTACCGGGCTGTACAAGGAGCAGATAAAAGGTCTAGAGTTAATTTCAAGTGTGGTATTTGTGTTTGGAATCTGTTGCTGTCAACTCTCAATATGATGTCCAAAGCGCTGTCACTATCAGTGAAGCAGGTCATCACCAGGCTGAAAAATCGAAACAAACCCATCAGAGAGATAGCAAAAACATTATGTGGCCAAATCAACTGTTTTGTACATTCTTAATAAGAAAGTACACACTGGTGAGCTCAGCAACACCAAAAGGCCCGGAGGACCATGGAAAACAACTGTTGTGGATGACAGAAGAATTATTTCTCTGGTGAAGAAAAACCCCTTCACAACAGTTGGCCAAGTCAAGAACCCTCTCCAGGAGGTAGGCGTATCTGTGTCAAAGTCAACCATTAAGAGAGACTTCACCAGAGTAAATACAGAGGGTTCACCACAAGATGTAAACCATTGTTGAGCCTCAAAAACAGGAAGACCAGATTAGAGTTGGCCAAAAAACATCTAAAAGAGCCTGTACAGTTCTGGAACAACATCTTATGAACAGATGAGAGTGAGACAAAGATCAACTCGTACCATAATGATGGGAAGAGAAGAGTATGGAGAAGGGAAGGAACTGCTCATGATCCAAAGCATACCACATCAATAGTGAAGCATTGTGGAGGTAGTGTTATGGCGTTGGCATGTATGGCTGCCAATGGAACTGGTTCCCTTGTATTTATTGATGATGTGACTGCTGACAAAAGCAGCAGGATGAATTCTGAAGTGTTTGGGGGAATAGTATCTGCTCATATTCAGCCAAATGCTTCAGAACTCATTGGACGGTGCTTTACAATGCAGATGGACAATGACCTGATGCATACTGCGAAAGCAACCAAAGGAGTTTTTTTAAGGGAAATAAGTGGAATATTCTGCAATGGCCTACCTAGTCAATAACCTGACCTAAATCCAATTGAGCATGCATTTCACTTGCTGAAAACAATACGGAAGGTAAAATGCCCCAAGAACAAGCAAGAACTCAAGACAGTTGCAGTAGGCCTGGCAGAGCATCACCAGGGACGAAACCCAGCGTCTGGTGATGTCTATGGGTTCCAGACTTTAGGCTGTCACTGACTGCAAAGGATTTGCAACCAAGTATTAAAAAATGACAATTAGATTTATGATTATGTTAGTTTGTCCAATTCATTTGGGTCCCTTAAAAAGAGGGGGCTTCATATAAAACGTGTTGTAAATCCTACACAGTTCACCTGATTTGGATGTAAATACCCTCAAATTAAAGCTAAAAGTTTGCACTTAAAGCACATCTTGATTGTTTCATTTCAAATCCATTGTGGTGGTGTACAGAGCCAAAATCATACAAATTGTGTCAATGTCCAAATATTTATGGACCTAACTGTATGTGTTTGGGTCAATTCAACTTTTCTTAACAACTTTATGTGACCTGTTTTAACAAACTACATTGCAAAACAAAAATATACCAAAACAATCCACAAAAAAGTAGTACACAAAACATTACATAACCCAATCATCAAAATCTATCACAAATAATTCCTTTAATACATAAAATGAAACACAAACCAATGTACACACACAAAACACATAAAAACACACAAACACACTGACAACCATGACTCATTCTGTGCCAAAACCTACTGAACAGTTTGGCGGTCATATTTTGTAACGCTTTGCGTTACGTCTAGTTTTCTTTCTTTTTAGCTCTTGAAAAATGTACATCATGTCAGGAAGGCCACACCATTTCATTACAACACATAACATAGTCATCTACTTAATTTTGAAGGTTGTAGGCTTTTGATTAATACATCAGTTAGCAAACAAGACCAATTCTACATCTTTTCAATACCTCTTACCGAAAAACAAAAGACTGAAGACCGTTATCAGCACCATCATCTTTGGCACAGCGCAGATCACCATCTTGCCATCGAGGAGGCTCTTGCTAGTTCCGGGGTGGCTGTCCTTTTTTCGCCACAAGCCGTGCTGAGGCTGGGGTCTTTTCAGTTTTTGCCGGAAAAGACAGACAGTCATCAAGTGTTGTGAATTCATCATATTAAAACTGATATCAAATCAATTTTCCAAAGGCCACTGTTCAGCCTTAGCCTGAAGGAATTGACACACTGGTTAATGAATCCGACATACAGATCAAAGAAGGGCACATCACAGATAGAGGGTGTAAAACTTTGAAGATTTTTATTTGGGGACTTGTATAGTAATACAAATCTGCAGTTAAAGCAAACCACATAATGATCATTCTAAAAAGTGTTGTGGACTCCTTGAGATAACATTAATGAAGGTAATCGAGGAGGAACATTGAGGGGCTGTGCTGTCTCAACAATTGCACAAATGCCAAATGTGCACTGTGAGATTTACTGCAGTGTTTGTGTCTTCATCTCCACCGACAAACCTAAGACAGACATGCACACTCTTTGGAACTAGACTGTCTTAAGGTCAATGAACTGGCTTTGTTACACATATAGGGAAAATTCATTACACCAACGGTAGTTTTATTGCGGAGGGACAGCAAGTACTAATGGTTTAGCATAGGCTAAGTTGAATAGTAGGGCCCTGAGTGCTTATTAAAGTGCCTGAGAAGGTGTAATTGTTTTGGCGCTATATAAATAAAACTGAATTGAATTATGAAAATTGAAGAAGACATGGATGGAGTGAATTCCAAAGCTGCATGAGCAAAGTGACAGTAGCCTGTACCCTCCTAGAAAATGCAAGGCAGACATGGGAATGATTACGCAGGGAGATGGGAACTACTAAGACATGTCTCTGAGATAAGGGCTACCGATGACCCACAGGCTACCCTAAAGTTTCTGGCTACCTTAAGCTAACTGTTTCCAAATGATCTAAGAACAATATCAATATATTATTCATTAATATGATACAATCAATTGAATATAGCCTTATATATTACTTATATCCCATTGATTTTTTAATTATTTAATTTACACTGTTAACCACTAATTTCATGTCACTTGATTTCTTCAAGCACATTGTGTCTATGTATACCATATGAAATTAGCTATATAAATAAACTTCACTTGACTTGACTTGATTTAGTCATTGTATACTGTATGTGTTCAAAGATTTAAAAAATAAGGCAAATTAAGTTTGCTCTTCACATAGCCTACGTTTACAGACAAGTAACAACATTTTCAAGCGTATTTGTTAATGTATGGTTCCGGGCCGGCCCTGCCAGAAAGAAACTGTATGAAAAGTTTTGTCTGAAGTTTTCCCAGCTATGCTCTTTTCCATGGGTCTTCCGGGTCTCATTGGAGGGCATGAATCCGGTGGAAGCAGCATTCAATGTCCAATCAGCGGTCTCTTAATTGTTGCGCAACTCAGTGGGAGGAGCACGTTACCAAACAAGCTTCAAGGCGGCAAATGACATGCAACAGTTCAGTCTGAATGTTGTTGTATCTCGTCTACCGCAAACTGGAGAAAGGTTGACCACCCTTAACCCCTGGATAGCCTACTCAAAGATGAGCACCAACACTTCAACGCACTCTACAAAAGTCAAATTTGACTGTCTTGTCGAAATGCAGTTAACGCAAGTATGATAAGTTAGTTCTCGGGTTAAATCCATCAAAGAGTTTATACATGAAGTTACTTAGCTAGAAAGCAGACTGCTCATTTTCTTGACCATTTGTGTATGCATTCGAAACGTACTGATGATGTTTTAAAACTGCCTTAAAGAAACTGAAATTTCTTTCATTTTAGGAAGTGACACATCCTCAGGACCCCGACCTAACACAGTCTAATGGAACTTCCAAACCTGTACGGCAGTCAGCTCGAAACAGACTAACTCCAAAACGTCTGAGTAATGACGTCTGCACCAGTGTAAACCCAAAGCGTGGTACCAAAAGAACGGTAGGAAGGGTGTATGGGTAAAATAGTGGGACAGAATCGTAAACACAATTATAATTCACTGTGTTAACTATACTTCTTCTTTCACTTAACTGCTATCCGCAAACATAACACCACATTGTGTTTTACAGAAGGATATGCTTAAAAAGGTGGAGGATTCGATAAAACGTGATCCTAAAGAAAACGAACAAATCGTAAGTGGTGCAGTGTAATATTCAGTATGACAAATTGATTATCAAACACAGTTGTGCTATGCTAGTTATTTCTTGTGGTGTCTCTAGCTGAGTCGGGCTTAATTGACCATGTATTGATTGAATTCCTTCCAGGGTCTATCTGAGTATGAGTTAGAACGGCTTGAGAACATACGACACAACCAGGCCTTCCTTTCATCCCTGAATTTACCCCAGGTACAACTTTATCATTTTGCACTCCCTCTAGTTACTATTGCACTTTTTAAGTGTAATGCTCTAGTCTTAGATACATATTTGCCTTTCATAACTCTTACACTGTCAAATGTCAAATTGGCTAAATTACCTCATTGGAACATAAGTGGCAGCAATATGTTCATAAACATTTCCTTCATGTGAACAGGAGCAGGGATTGATATTCATGAAAAACTGCACCACCATTACAATTTCAGGGGGAATGCATGTATGGCTGTGTTGTGAACGAAAACAGTAACATTGCAGGGAAGAACGTAAATCACTCTGCTGGTCTGTCCCTAAACCTGTCTATTCTGGCATGTCATGTGTGAAAAGGCTCAAGGGGGAAATGTTCCTGAATGTAGCTGCTTGTCTGAATAGTGAATAATCACTAGCGTTGCCTAAAAGGTTATTCCAGTTATTTACCAGGAACTATGTGTGATAGAGGCCAGGAGGACATTAGCAAACTAGAAAATGCATTTCCTGAAGGAAATACCAGTGCATGAAATGCAAAAGTTAAGAAAGGAAGAAGAAAAGAAAGAAGAGTGAAAGAAGGAAAGAAGAAAGGAAAGAAGAGTGGAAGAAGGAAAGAAGAAAGGAAAGAAGAGTGAAGAAAGGAGAGAAGAGAGGAAGAAAGAAAGAAGAGTGAAAGAAGGAAAGAAGAAAAGAAAGAAGAGTGAAGAAAGGAAAGAAGAGTGAAAGAAGAAAAGAAAGAAGAAAGGAAAGAAGAGTGAAAGAAGGAAAGAAGAAAGGAGAGTGAAGAAAGGAAAGAAACGTGAAAGAAGGAAAGAAGAAAGGAAAGAAGAGTGGAAGAAGGAAAGAAGAGTGAACAAGAGTGGCTCTGGATAAAGAGAAAAAGAGAGTGAAAATATTGAAAAAAGGAGATAAAAATGGAGTGAAGAAGAGAGATTGAGTGTGAGAGGGATAGAGAGAAAGATGGAGAGAGAAAAAAGTAGAGAATGGAAGGTGTCTTAATGTTCCTAGTTACAGTTAAATTGAGAGGGACAGAGAAGAGGTTCCTTGGATTTGGCGCAGGTGTCAGTGAAGCACAGGTGCAAGCCAGTTTAAAGACCCTATTATGATTATATATTTAGATTCGTTTTTATTTAATATCTTAAAAAGTATAAAGTTTAGAAAAGTGAAAAATACATAGCATAAGTGTCCTTTACAAGACCTACGCGACAAAGTTTGAATGAAGTTTGTAAGTTAAGCGGTTCGAGCTGAATTAATCGCAGAAAAAGGTAAGAAGAATAAGAAGAAAATGCCTAGGAATAACAATACAGGGCATTTCATGCACTGTAATTAACTTCTCCCCTGTACAGGTAGCTGAGGAGCTGAGAACAAAGAAGAAGCCACATCAGTTAGGCCTTAAGAGGTAGGCTTCTCCCATATCTCCTTGAAATGAGTCAGGTGTCAGGTGTGTATGTGACCAGTTATTCAGTCCAGTCAGTGCTGAGCAGTTTAGACACGTGCTGAAGTCTGCCAATGCTCAGGGTTTTGTGGCTCTAAGGTAAACTGTATGTTCAAATTCAGGGCATAAAATGAGCTATGTAATGTTCATTCTTGTTGTCGTGTAGTATTACTTTGACAGAAGTTGCTACTGAAAACAGGGTACCCGTGAGGTTTTAATAACTTGAAAAAGTCTAAAATTTAGTATTCATTATTTAAGGCCTTGAAAAGGTATTACAATGTGTCAACAGGTCTTAAATTCCGTTCATCAAGTCTTAATTTTTACCCTTCTTCCTTATTTGATATGGCACCACAACATTTGTTTATTGTTCGTTGTTACAACGAATCTTAGTACACCCAAACGTCGCATCCATAATGGTCTGTGTATTTTGTAGGTCTTAACTGAAGCTCTCTCTCTCGTTATTGTTAGGTTGCTGCTAACACTTAGACCGAAAATTCATTGGAACACATAGTAGCTAGCTAACCTCGCTGCTAATAAAACGGATTATTGTAATCCTGCCTTCCTTGGTTACTGTTGCTATGTCACATAAACTATCGGTTTGGCAGGCGACAACCCATTGAAATGCATTTGAACGCGATTGATGTTATTATGCTAATAAAATTCATATTCTGAGCTAATTAATCGTGTAAACCAACCAAGTCTCAGTCTCACGGACATGGAGCGACTACTGCTATTGCTAATATTTAGTCTCCGCTGTTGGTCAAAAGCCAAATCTATTTTTCAGGTTCCAAAAATGTTAAAAACAATGTGAGTTATCTTCTGTCCAATCGTTTGAAGCAAACTGTTTAGCTCTGGCATTGGTCTCCGAATATTAATCACTTCACTTTTTAATTGAAAGTCCTGTTTCCATGCTCTCACACGCCCCCCTCATTGAGGCAGAGGTACTGTTTGCCTCCTCTCTGGGCTTTTTCACTGCTGATATGTAAGGTCAGACATTCAAAATAGGTTCTACACATATGTGAAATACATTCCCTTTTCAATGGATAGAGACATTGCCTCCCAGCAAAGAAGTCCATGACAAGGCACCTGCTCAGCACACCACCTCTGCACATTTCTCTCAGAAAAACCCTGTGTCGTTCCAAAGTGGGTATCATGCACATCATCACTCCTGAGCACTTGATTGGATGGCCTGAGACTCATAAGCCATACTACATACAATATCTTCACACAAAAATCTATGCAAAATTGAGAAAGAAGATTTCAATACAGTATTTTAATTCCCGGTTTGTTGTTGTGTTTTAGCACATCACATGTTTTAGCACGTTTTTTCGTTTTCTATTATCAAAACAAAAAACGGAAAATGGGTCGTCTTCCGTTTTTTTGATAAAATGATAATCGAGAAACAACACACACACACACACACACACATCCGTCAGTTATTGTTTTAAATGGTTCTGTCTTCTGGTGGTTGGTTCTGAGATAAGATATTAAAATGCTGAATACCTCAGAGCATATTGTTCATTAAAGTTATTAGATTGATTGAGTGACTATTTTTTTTTCCATTCATACGCATATCAGGAAAGGTGCGATGTTGGTCTTAAATTTCAAGTGGTCTTGAAAAGGTCTTAACATGTCTTAAATTTGAGATGAAAAATCCTGGGGGTACCCTGAAAAGTGGATGTGAAAATATTACATAATTGTAAACCCTACCCTAATTGCCATGATCATTTAGATTTTCTAGGTGAAACATGTGACTTCAGAGCATGAAATCTGTATGTTGGTCATGACAAGACAAGACTGTAAATCTCAGCGCTAGATTGAGAAGCCAACTAGATTTAGTACTAGAGCATACCATAAAAACTTTTTGTTATGGAGTGGAAGACATAGCTTAGCTATTATGGAGTTAGCACTGAAAATTCTAGAATATCATCATGATCATTCTGTCCACCTGTTGTAGGGAGAAGGTTGTGAAAGAGGTCCTTCCTGCAAGGAAGTCACTACGTCTACAGAACAAAGATGCAGAACCCACGGACATGCCGAACCTCCCAGCTGTGCTTAAGCAGGAGGTGAGTGACTGATTGACAACTGACTGTTACTAGGCATTCATTTTATAAACATATCGAGAGGAGATATTTGGCACCATGTTGAAGCATCAGGTATCATGGCCGGAGAAGTTTTGGGGCTGTTCTTTTCCTTCTGATGTACCTCTGTGTGAAAGTGATAATACTAACACAGCAGTGCATATGCACAAATCTCTCTCTATATATACATTCAAACATATAAATCTACATGGACACACACAGACGCACTAATGCGTATTATAAACCCATGTAAATGAACACATACATGTAGGTATGTTCATGTGTTTTTGTGTTGCTATGGTAACTATAGGTAAAGATGCAAAGTCTGGAGGGGCCGGTCCCCATGAGCCCACTGAACATGGAGGAGGATGGCCGACTCCCTGAGAGTCTGATCCATCTGTGGACTGAGGTGTGTTATGATCTGCATTACAGTGGCAGTTAACCGTTGTTTAGTCGTATATATGGTGTTTATTTTATGCTTTCTGTTCAAATATGTCTGTTTATTATTGTTTCATCACGAAATGTACGTTATTGCTTTAGTGTAGATTTCATTCCTTATTCAATCCTGTTTTCCTAGCAACCTGTGAAGTACAACGGGGAGAAAGTGGACCTAAAGATGTAGGTGGACAAACATTTACATAGCCGTGGTGTTAAAATTAAATTACAGTGCTGCATCATTGCATGGTATCAGGCAGTCATTTCATGTGTTTGTGTTTGTGTGTGTCAGGTACAAGGAGGGCCTGCAGAAGATGCGCGTAAATGAGGAGCGAGTGGTGAAGGTGGTTAAGGAGCGGATCTTCTCAGCAGCCTTCCACCCCTGTGCCAGCAGTCTACTCATGGCTGCCGGAGACAAGTGGGGCCAAGTTGGCCTCTGCAACCTGGTTAGGGCCACTACACACGTGCAACATGCCCAACATTTACAGGCTACCCTCAGATACGCACACAAACACACACACAGACACACACACACACACGTTAGGTCATAGCTCATCTTCAAACACTCAAATGAGCCTCAGACTCAGCATACCTTAGCACCTAAATTGCATTTGGTACCTCATACACACACACACACACACACACACACACACACACACAAACACAAACAGACAGACATGCCTCTGTATATACCTGATTTAACACACACAATGAACAAACCTCACATACTTCCCTGGTGATACCAATTATGACTTATTAACAGGAGTTGTGTTTGTTTTTTCTGTCTGTGTTAAAGGAGGCTAACTGGGGCGACGATGGAGTCCTGGTTTTCAAACCTCACACTAGGCCAGTCACCTACATGGCCTTCTCCAGGTCACGACCTTCGACCCTGATCACCACCAGTTACGATGGCACAGCGCGAGCAGGAGACATAGAACGAGCCGTGTTTGAAGAGGTTTGAGCTGCTTCAATAGTTTAAAATGAATCATTGAATCAGGATGTATTTATGGTATGATGAAAATGAAACTACTGTGAAAGGGTAATAGAATGACATTATTGTTTAGACCAGGGGTTTAAACTGGTTTTGTCCCAGGGACCACCATTCTAACTAGAAAGTAATCCGCGGCCCACTGATATGCTTGCACGTGCGTGCGTGGGTGGGTGGAGAGAGGAGAGACGTGTCAGTGTGAAATCTGGGCATGGTCTATTCGTGGTGAAATGGTAGACAGCGACAGTCTAATATCATTATCTGATTCAAGCCTCGCCCTGTACTTATTCTTCAAGTACACTAGTATAGAAAAAACGCTCTCACCCAGGTATATAGTTGGAAAGGGCAAAATACACCTAATTGCTTTTGCAGCAAGCTCTGGTAATTCTGTCTGGCAACTTTTTAAAGAACTTAAGACATATGAAAATCACATTTCTGTTGCATGTACTCAATAGGCTTGGCATTCAAGAAAATGTGATGCGTCTCCATATGCCGCAATAGGACTGAAACACACCAAACGCGTTTCTAAAAACGTGACGGTAGCAAAACCATTGTTTCCTATGATGCAGCACGCCTTTCGTGCATTTTAAGGTGCGCTTAAAAGTTGAAATATTCTCAACTTTTCAGCGCACCGCTTATCAATGGCACACTCGGCCAGGCAGGTTGCCTGCAGCTGTTTTCCCCTTCGCACTTTGCCAAGATGTTTTTGAAGTGTTTGAAGCGTTTTGTGTGTTTCAGCCCATAGTTTCGACGGCTTCATGGCTTCATTTGACAGTTATGTTGAACACACAAAACACAGTGGTACCTCCTCTCCTGCTCTGTCTGTCGTCACTGTAAATTGGTATTTGATGTATTCCTCATTGTATTTTCTTTTTCTTTACGACTTTGTTTCCCTGTATCCTGGGACGGTAAAGCTTTGTTGGAAGCCTGTCCTTGTCTCTTTACCGTGGCAGTCTGTCCCTCTGTCACTCTCCTCACTAAAAACCAATCCATTGGTGCTTCTGACCAGCTAACTCAAAGTTAGAACGAAATTTTTGCTAAGGACAGTAGATAACTTCAGTCGTTCACCAAATGTATTACTTTTTCGACTCAACTTCAAAAGTACATGTAGGCTATGCTTTACTGCAGATGCGTTTCAACTTTGCGCGCCAGACTTTACGTTACGAATAAAATGCGTACGGCGTGACGTTACGGACAAATGCATTAAGATTTGCAATGCACAGACTACCATAGACTAGATAGGTGCAGTGTACCTACATTCTGTCAGCGTGAATCTCCTTAGACACATTTTTCTTATTTAAGATATTTTTCACGATATTCAAGAGTCATCTGGAAATGTGGTGAAATATCAAAGCGAATTTATAAAAAATAAAAAAATAAATGGTGAACTGATCAACATAGGCTCATGCCGAGGACCCCCGGTTCAAAACCCCTGGTTTAGACGACAAAACATAATCATGATCACTGATTTCCTCTTTGCTTTTAGGTATACCGCTCCGATAAGGGTCTGAAAGGCTTTGACTTCCTGTCACATGACTGCACCACTCTGCTCATAGGAGACGCAAAGGGAGATGTTGCCATTGTTGACACACGGACTCCAAGGTACGTTGCTTCGGAATGTACTCCTCAAATGTGTTGCCTAACCCTCATCAGCAAATTAAGACAAATTGTGTGTGTGTGTGTGTGTGTGTGTGTGTGTGTGTGTGTGTGTTTGTACATGTGTTTTCACAGGACATCACACAAATCTCTCCATACGCTGGACCCAAAGACCTTGCGCTGTGTCCATGTCCACCCTGTGCAGAAGCAGTATTTTGTGGTAGCTTTGAACAGGTGTGAATAACTGAATGTATAACTGTGGTTATTATTTCTGTGTTTGTTTTACTTAAACCCTTTCTCTGTTAAGGAGGCCTTTAAGGCCTTTTGGATGACCATGACAAAACATTCAGTCATATATGCACAAAACCTGTTCATATTCTGCAGTGGCTCAGTCTGCGTTCATTCTGTAATTAGGGCCCAGAAGAGCTTTTAGCTCTTAGCATTCTGAATGACCAATGTTTTTTGCTTGAAGTGTAGTCTACTACAGTGGAGTTTACATCTATGACGTGTGGAGCCTGAAGTAGTAATGGTTAATGGTAATCTAAAGAAAGGGAGCTGGATATAAGTACATTTATTAGACAAACAACAACAACAATTGCAATCGGGCTCCCCTCCCAGCACAAGGCTGAAAGTGAAGCAATGATAAACCCATCGCACAAGGTTTATATAGTCAGAAGTTTAGCTTTCAGCAGGGATAACCACGTGGTGGATTTCTCACGTCCGAGGCTCCCTGTCTTGCAAGGATGGCAGTTTTGCACAAGGTTGGAAGAAGTACAGTTCGACCCTCCTTATTGCCTTTGGTCTAAACATGCTCTTGTCCGTATGCAGACTTAGTAGCAGCTAATAATCTTAGTTACACACACACACACACACACACACAGAAAAGCCTTTCATAAGCACATGATTCATAGAACGTCATTAATAATACAAGGCACTTGATTATTATATTCTTAAGTCATTAACAGTGTTTGGAAATAATCTCCATCAAGGCATGTGTGTCACTTGGGTGATGTCAGTGCCTTGCTCTACCAGTTGAGCGACTAGAACGTGTGTTGGTCAGTGTGCTCTTGGACTGGTTGGGTTCTAGTTTACTGCTGTGTGTTTACAGTGGAGTTCACATCTATGACGTGCGGAGCCTGAAGAAGCAGTCCACCAAGCCCGTGTCAGAGCTGAATGGTCACACGCGCAGCGTGTCCTACGCCTTTTTCTCTCCTGACACAGGAAACAGAGTACTCACCACCTGCTATGACGACAGACTGAGGTGTGTGTGTTTATAAGCCTCTTATCACATGAAGCAACAACTTCAGGTGATGTGTGTGTGTGTGTGTGTGTGTTTCTCTCCTTCACCATTTTCATGGACAACAACCTTAGGCTGTAGTGAGACATGTGATGGCTGCTATTTACTGTATATATATTATTATTTGTTATTATTTTTGGCATTACATTATTTCCAGCCCTCAGAGAGTCTCTTGTTGGTTGTACCTTACTGATTTCCTCCTGTTGTCTCCCAGGGTGTTTGACACGTCACAGATGGTCTCCTCTGCTCCGCTGATGACCTCCATTAAGTGAGTGCTTTTGCAGGCAGACACACTCAGCAGGCAGTCTCTACTAAGCCTATAGACAAGTCCCTCCAGGATTCAGCGATCGTGCATTTTCACAAATTCACGTTTATTTTGAGGAATGGACTTGTCTTGTTTTAGTATTTCAGGTTTAGAATGGAGAATAATTAATGTAAGAAGCTGGAAAAAGTAGGATGAAGGAATGCATGACTATCAAATATATTTTATTTCATTCATTCATGGTCCTTTTTGAGGCCAGTGTCTCCGAAAATGTCAAACAACAAGACAAAGGAATAGCAACCAGTCAAGAGGGGAAAAACAAAGCTGATTTTATGTGCAATTGTGTCTTTTTAGTTTTTGAAAACTGTCATTTTTATTTCACTTAAAGAAATGTTTTCACTGTTAGTTTTAGTCTTAGTTTTAACCATAATACCATGGTGTATATGTGAGCAAGCAAAATGTCTGGGCAACAAATGTTCTTGCATGTGTCTGTCTTCACATACATGTTACATACATACATAACATACTGTTATGTACCACCCGTTTGTGTTGGTGACAGCCACAACATGCAGACGGGCCGCTGGCTGTCCAAGCTGCAGGCTGTGTGGGACCCCAGGCAGGAGGACTGCTTCGTGGTGGGCAGCATGGAGCAGCCGCGCAGGATAAAGGTGTTCCACGAGAGCGGCCAGCTGGTCCACGCGTTCGACAGTCAAGATCACATGACCACGGTGTGCTCCATCACAGCCTTTCACCCCAGCAGGGCGGCGCTACTTGGGGGGAATAGCAGTGGCAGGCTTCATGTCTTCACCTAGGGATTCCCCCCACCGACACCACCCCTTGCTCTCTGTTGTTCTTTGGTTCGTTGGTGTTGTTTGATTTCAGGCCATTTGCATCATGGTTAGTTTCATAAAATAAGTTGTTCTACACATCAAATACTTGTTCATATTTTCATATGTTTTATTGCTCTGTTATTGCTGAAATTAAATAAACTATTAAGTTAAAGCTTTGTGGATTTAATGGATAAAGATTTAACAATTTAAGTGACGGCTGATTTTGTGCACTATAAAGACGGCATATACAGCAGGTGTGAGCCACAAACCACACAGACTGTTCCTTTCTCTCTCTGGCTCTCTTTCTGAAACCCACAGACGCACACAAACACAAAGAACATCCTCATCCTCAAGTTTTTTTGATTTGACAAGTCATTGCTGTCTATAGAGATGTTAATGTCACATACCACTCAAGTAGGTCATGAATTAAAACCGCTGGAGGTGGGTAATATGTGGGGTTCTGGTTCTCCATCACACAGCACCAAGTGTAAGAACACCATAGTGAAGATGAACCACGCGGTGCTCGCTGTGGGCTATGGGGAGCAGAACAAACTTCACCTCTTACAATACACAACGTCTGTGCTGGATTGAACTCCATTTTGCCTTCAGTACATTTTCTTTGCTCTGATCCATTTGAATTTGTTATGTTGTATCACAAATATTTATATTCCATTTGGCTAGGAGTAATTTTACATAATGATTAATAATCTCTGGAGGATTAACACTTGAAAGCTTACTGCATAAGCGTTCTCATCTTCAAGTAGATATAATTATGTTTTCACAAAAAGGTGAATCACAGCTGTCCATGATTGTCATATACGGTGATATTGATTAGGGGATATTGCTGAGCTGATATTGATTATCAGCTCAGCAATTAAAATATTACTTGCATTTAGTACCGCAACATCAAATGTGTTTCCTGTTTGCCGAGTGGATGCATGTACGGCCCCGGCAAACAGATCACAACAAAAAACAAATTAAATTACTACTTGTAATTTAGTACCGCAACATCAAACGTGTTTCCTGTTTGCCGAGTGGATGCATGTACGGCCCCGGCAAACAGATCACAACAAAAAACAAATTAAATTACTACTTGTAATTTAGTACCGCAACATCAAATGTGTTTCCTGTTTGCCGAGTGGATGCATGTACGGCCCCGGCAAACAGATCACAACAAAAAAACAAAATGTTCAATGCCAGAAAAACTAAACATATCTAAGTACTGCAAAATGCAACAGGCAAACCGACACACAGGTGACATGTCCCTGGTTGGTGAAATGATTCATCTGTGTGTTTGTTTGTGCTGATTCCCGACTGACAGACCTGCAGACTGATTCGTCATTTCCTGTTTGTTAGATGGATCAGGAGGAGCCTCCTGGGCCTGATCACTCCCCTCCTCAGCCCGCCCCGAAACGCCCCTGCAGACCGGCTCCAGAGCAACACCAGCATCGCCCACGCCGCCCTGCTCCCCATCCTGGGCCCTCAACTCAGTCATCATCCCCTTGACGACTTCTCCCGCTGGATGTGACGACCCCCACTCTGGTCATCGGCAGCTCCATGGTCCGAGATGTCCACACACCCCCCTTCAACAAGCGGCCCCTGCAAGGTCCACTGCCTCCCCGGAGCCAGGCGTGTTCCAATCGCTGATGGATGTGGAACTTTCCCTCCCCACCCCCACCACTCTGCACGTAGTCTCTCTACCTGGTCTACCTAGAGAAACCCTCGGCCAACCGCACCCACTGCCACTGCATTGCCGTACACCTACTCTACCCAATACCCTATGCTAGCATTTATGTACAATATACATTATTGCCTCCACCGAAATGTTTCTCTGTCCCTACATCCCCTACCCCTGTAACAGTAACCCTATTGCCACAGTAATCTGGTCTTGTCTGTATCATGTATTTACCACCAGATGTATGTACACATATGTCCAGTGACCAAATGCTGGCTGTGTATTGCCCCTGTTGCTTCCTTTCCCCTTCTGCCACACTACCCTTCCCATTCCCCCCTTCCCCCCGTCCCACCTTCCTGTCTCCACCCGGCCGACCTCAAGCAGATGGGTCCCCCCTTATGTGCCGTGGTTCTGCTTAAGGTTTCTTCCTGCCTAACAGGGAGTTTTTCCTTGCCCCTGTTGCCGTTGTGCATGCACTAAGGGGGTTCAGGCTCTGGACTCTGTTAAGCGCCGAGAGGCAATTGTATTGTTATGGCGCTATACAAATAAAATTGAATTGAATTGAATTGAATTAGGTGATATTGAGAAGTCAATTGAGTACTTGTTTTTCTGGATACACTTATCTTTGCATCTGTTAGCACTAGTTGTAATGCCTCAACTAACCCCAAAAGCGCTTTTCACAGGACCTGTTTCACATTCTCACACAGTCTAACTGCTTCTGTCTTCTGTCCTGGATGTGCATGTCACAGGTACTTCCTTATTGAGCGTGGGCGGAACATGTGTGGTCTTGCAGCCTGCTCCTCATACCCTCTGCCACTGGTGTGATAAGTCTTCTCTTCGTAATGAAGAGGATGTCCAGAACAGCACACACACTGGGACTACGGCAGAGCAAAGGACTTACCAATACAAGCCTTGAGACACACACTGCATCTTCAAGGGAAGAATATAGTTATAATTGACATTTGCACGTGTCACAGTGTGTTTGCACTTTGTTTGGTCAAAGCGTTTGGCCTGTGTGTGTGTGTGTGTGTGTGTGTGTGTGTGTGTGTGTGTGTCTCTCTGTGTGTGTGTGTGTGTGTGTGTGTTTGTGTGTGTGTAGCCAGAGTATAATTGAGAAACAACATAAAGGGATTTTAGCAGTACTCTTTTATTCCCATTTGTACTGACTGTATGTGTAGTTAGGCCACTGTCAACTATCTAGTTTAACTGTCTAGTCCATGCATTTAAAAGAAAGAGCCTCTTGTGTTTTTTTGATTATCTGCAATTGAAAACGTAAAGATTAGCCTCAATTCTGTAGCCGTGAAATCTACAAGGTAAGCATTCATTGGGAACATGGAATAAATAGTGAAATGCAGAATGACTGTATGTTTGTCGACCATTGAGATATCATGAAAACCCTGTCTTTGACCATCTATAGCACACCTATATCACCCTAACCCTATAGCACCAGATAAGTGTGCCGCTGCTAATAAAGGCATTTCATCCCTGTGGGTTTAAAGATGTTTGTTTAAGTTATTAAATGTAGATCTGTGTGTGTGTGTGTGCGAAAACAGTTTGTCAGTTAGTCAAAATTCTAAAATGGGTTCCATTTCGATAACAGTGAGTATTTACAGTACAAGGTTAATATGGGTGGACTCAGTGGACTGTCTGGAGAGAAACTGGTGGTAAAAGCTTTAATGTCCCTTCACAACACATTTTCATTCCATGCAAACATATGCTATGAATCATTATGGAATTTGTATACATATCATATATTTATGTTATGTAAATATGATACAACTATGTGATACTGAATGGATAGATGACTCAAAATTAAACATAACAAGAAGGACCTAGATGGTAATAACTGTCCAAATGAACTTTAAATGATTTGTTGAGCAAAGCAATGGCATAGCAAACGCCACTGTATAGCTGTAACAAGCAATAACATTCATAAAGCAAGCAATAACATTCATAAGCAAGCAATAACATTCATAAGCAAGTTCAGATAAAAGAAAGAAAAGGTATGGACATAAACAGCATTGTTCTTAATGTGTAATACTTTAACAGGGATGCTGCATAAGCACATAATATTAATTATATCTCAAAGGCACAGTGAGATAGCATTCATATTTAGTGCTAACCCATTTTAACGCTGTCAATTTTTTTTTAACGCGCCTTTTTGTTTTTTTGATTAACTTCTTTTTGGCCTCGCAAACTGTGTAGTAGGCTAACGTTACGGTTTGAGTGAATGGTGAGCGCGATACTGCGAAATGGATGATAAAAAGCTTCTGAATAGAAAGTTTACTTATAAAATTTGTTTTGTGCAAAAGAAGCGAGCTTCACTGTTGTCTGAAAATGTCAACAGGCAGCTGGCTGAAAGCACAAAAGTAGTAGGCTTACCTTACTGTTACGGTTCATTGTTTTTGAAGAGGCCTAACTTCTATGTTCACAGCAAACTTGAAAAAAGAAAATATGAAGCCATGGTTTAACTGCACTATAAGCTGTGTCCTTGTTTATCTGAAATGTGCACTTTATAATTTTATTTTGTACCGCCCTGTTTGGCAATGTTGTTTTTCAATAAAATAAAACATTGCATAAAGCAAGCCAATCCACTTTTCCATGCATTAAAATAAAATAATTGAAGGGACATTTAGAATAGATACAAATTTGCGATTAATCGCGATTAAATATTTTAATCGTTTGACAGCACTAATATTTACTAAAGAATTTGAACAACTACAAAGCTGTTACCAATGAATCCAACCCTCAAGTGGTTTGTAAATCATGATGCTACTGCCCATCATACTTTCCCAGTGGCAGTATTTCAGACACAGTAAGGAAGGAGGCTTTTTTTAATGCCAGTAAGGGACCAGGCTTTCTCAGCGCCAGTAAGGGAGCAGACTTTCTCAGCGCCCGTGAGGGAGCCGGCTGTCTCAGCTCCAGTAAGGGAGCAGGCTTTCTCAGCGCCATTTTCTACCTCCTTATCAACTCCATTCCCCCCCTCTCCAGGCTCCTCTATGTCGTCGTCCCCCCAACCCTCTGCCTTTCCTCTGGGCAGATCCCTCTCTCCCCTTCCTCTGGGCAGATCCCTCTCTCCCCTTCCTCTAGGCAGATCCCTCTCTCCCCTTCCTCTGGGCAGATCCCTCTCTCCCCTTCCTCTGGGCAGATCCCTCTCTCCCCTTCCTCTGGGCAGATCCCTCTCTCCCCTTCCTCTAGGCAGATCCCTCTCTCCCCTTCCTCTGGGCAGATCCCTCTCTCCCCTTCCTCTAGGCAGATCCCTCTCTCCCCTTCCTCTAGGCAGATCCCTCTCTCCCCTTCCTCTGGGCAGATCCCTCTCTCCCCTTCCTCTCGGCAGATCCCTCTCTCCCCTTCCTCTGGGCAGATCCCTCTCTCCCCTTCCTCTAGGCAGATCCCTCTCTCCCCTTCCTCTGGGCAGATCCCTCTCTCCCCTTCCTCTGGGCAGATCCCTCTCTCCCCTTCCTCTAGGCAGATCCCTCTCTCCCCTTCCTCTGGGCAGATCCCTCTCTCCCCTTCCTCTAGGCAGATCCCTCTCTCCCCTTCCTCTGGGCAGATCCCTCTCTCCCCTTCCTCTAGGCAGATCCCTCTCTCCCCTTCCTCTGGGCAGATCCCTCTCTCATTTTTCTCTGGACATATCCCTCTCTCCATCCTGTCCGCTTCTCCTTCATCAGCTTCCTCGCCATCATCCCGCCTTCCTGTGCTCTCCCCTGAGGTCTCTTCCTGGCCATGAGCTGGAGTGAGGTGTACTTGTTTGACTGAGACACAGGTGAGTTCACAGAGTCTTATTTGTTTGTCCACTTTCTCTGTCATAGACAAATTCACATGCTACAACACAGTGTAACACAATAATCACAAGTAATAAGCATGTTTGTTACAGATATTCTAAAGGACAAAGTGCCAGCTCCTATTCGATCATAGTAGTGGCAGCCACTAGACTCACTCTGCCCCCTACTGGCTGTATTGCTTACTATATTCTTTCAGTACAATTCACATATGGAATGAGCAGTCTGGTCATACCAGGCAGACCTCTGATGACTTAATGTCAAGACCCATGACAAGGCATGGGTTAATAGTTACAGCCATGCATGCTCATAGATTGTTTATATGTAACATTTAAGACAACTGTTTTTTATTCACCTGGAATCTATAATCAGGTTACAGATGTAAGGATGTTGAGGGTTACCTTTGGGTTTCCCCTTCTTCCCATCTCTGCTCAGGTAACATGCGGCCATCACCAATGCGACGATAGGCAGCAGGCGCAGGACAAAAATAATCACGTCGTCTTTGTCTGATACTGCATCTGCTGAGAGACAGAGTTGGTCTTTAGACTCAATACTTTCACGATCAATATTATACAACAGAAACAAAGGCTGTCCTCAGTGTTCACATGAAACAAAATATTCATGCTCTCTTGGCCTTTAAAACCCTAAAGTATGAATAATTTGAAAACGTTTAATTCAACACTCTTATTCAAAATTTTAATCAAAATAGTTTTATATAATGTGCCTGAGCTTCTCTGCCTCCAGAACAGCTAAAGGAGGTTAACATAACATTGAGAGCAAAGCAAGTGAAACGGAAAGATACTTTAAACCCTTAGAGGTCCTCGTAGTACCATGGGGAATATTGTGGTCTTGTGGTGAATGGTTGTCAACATGCCTCTGAAGCTCCACAAGTTTTTAATTTAATCATCATTTAAAACACCTCAGAGTAAACTAATAATACAATGAAAATAACATGGTTACAACCCTTTATTGGACAATCAAAGACCTAAAGAACGCTGGATGCATGGTCACGGCCGAGTGGTCATGGTCTCTCACCATCTTTGCCAGAAGGGATTGCAGGAACATGGTCTACATGTTTAGTTTTCCTCTTCAGTGGAGTCACTGTTAGCTGTGTTCCTGTTCCGAACATTTCATACAGTGTAGGTATGTCCCAGTACACCTTACAGACATACAAGCCAGAATCCTCTGTCTGGACACTTTGAATGACCAAGGGGGAACAGGGTTGTTTGACTGACATCTGCTGTGTCTTCAAACCATCAACTCTCTGAAGATTTCGCAACAATTCGATTTTTGGTTCTGTTGGTCTTTTCCTGAGTGATTCTGTGAGATCCCAACAGCACTGGATCTTCGCAGACTCTCCCACCGTGCGCTGAAGAGTGGGAGGGGATTGGAGGACTTTAGTATCCATTCTTGTGACTGGAATTAAAACCAAGGCAGAAAACACAGATTATTAAATCAGGTCAGGCTGTGAAGAATAAACTTAGAACATGAAAGGAAACAAGATGCTCTAACATATTTGGGGCCTTAGCATTTATCAGCTATTCCACTGCAACATAATATGATTTCACTTAGGCAGACAAAGCCTTTCTTAACTCATCTTATCATTAAGCAATTATAACAATGATTTCAACACATTTATGCTATAAAATAGGATTGATGCTTTTTCAGATTTTAAGCACTATCGAATTTCCTTTTAATCTAATCCACAGACACATATATTAGACCAAATTCTTCTTCAGAAGTTGCACTTATACATATGCCACATTGCTAGGAGCTAAAAGAAAAATAAAGTTTGCTCATCAAAACAACAGAACATTTGATAAAAAAAACGCCATGTTATTTTCTTTCTTTTTAGCTCTTGAAAAATATACATCATGTCAGGAAGGCCACACCATTTCATTACAGCACATAAGATAGTCAACTACTTAATTTTGAAGGTTGTAGGCTTTTGATTAATACATCAGTTAGCAAACAAGACCAATTCTACATCTTTCCGAGACCTCTTACCGAATAACAAAAGACTGAAGACCGCTATCAGCACCATCATCTTTGGCACAGCGTTGCAGATCACCATCTGGCCATCGAGGAGGCTCTTGCTAGTTCCGGGGTGGCTGTCCTTTTTTCGCCACAAGCAGTGCTGAGGCTGGGGTCTTTTCAGTTTTTGCCGGAAAAGACAGACAGTCATCAAGTGTTGTGAATTCATCATATTAAAACTGATATCAATTGACCAAAGGTCAATGTACAGCCTACCCTGAAAGAATTGACACACTGGTTAATGAATCCGACATACAGATCAAAGAAGGGCACATCACAGATAGAGGGTGTATAACTTTGAAGAATTTTATTTGGGGACTTGTATAGTAATACAAATCTGCCCCCCCCCCCCCCCCACTAGACACCAGACACTGAATGCAAACAGGAAGTGGTGAAACACTGCAGCCTATCCTTTATTCTCTCAAGCACAACGCCTCATCTGCAAGTTGCAGGTAAAGCAAACCACAGAATAATCATTCTAAAAAGTGGTGAGGCCTCCTTGAGATAACATTAATCAAGGTCATCGAGGAGGAACATTAAGGGGCTGTGCTGTCTCAACAATTCTGTGCAATTTGTTTGTAATAAAGCCAAATGCACATTGTGAGATTTACTGCAGTGTTTGTGTCTTCATGTTTTAATATCTCCACAGACAAACTAAGACGGGCATGCACACTCTTTAGAACAAGACTGTCTTAAGGTGAATGGACTGGCTTTGTTTCACATATAGAGGGAAATGCAGAATAGTACAAAATATATTACACAAAAGGTAGTTTTATTGCGGAGGGACAGCAAGTACTAATGGTTTAGCATAGGCTATGTTGAATAGTAGGGCCCTGAATGCTTGTTAAAGTGCCTTGAGACAGTGTTATTGTTTTGGTGCTATATAAATAAAACTGAATTGAATTGAATTGAATTATGGAAGATGCCTTTGAAGATTGAAGAAGACATGGATGGAGTGAATTCCAAAGCTGCATGAGCAAAGTGACAGAAGCATGTACCCTCCTAGAAAATGCAAGGCAGACATGGGAATGATTAGACAGGGAGATGGGAACTACTAAGACATGTCTCTGAGATAAGGGCTACCGATGACCCACAGGCTACCTTAAAGTTTCTGGCTACCTTAAGCTACCTGTTTCCAAATGATCTAAGAACAATATTAAAATATTATTCATTAATATGATACAATCAATTTTATATAGCCCAATATAAATAAGGCAAACGTATTTCGCTCTTCACATAGCCTACGTTTACAGACAAGTAGCAAAATGATTGTCGCGCGAATTTGTATATTTATGGTTCTGGTCCTGCCAGAAAGAAACTGTATGAAAAGTTTTGTCTAATATAAGTGAACTAGAAAATGCATTTCCTGAAGGAAATACCAGTGCATGAAATGCAAAGGTTAAGAAAGGAAGAAGAAAAGAAAGAAGAGTGAAAGAAGGAAAGAAGAAAGGAAAGACGAGTGTAAGAAGGAAAGAAGAGTGAAGAAAGGAAAGAAAAGTGGAAGAAGGAAAGAAGAGTGGATGAAGGAAAAAAGAAAGGCAAGAAGAGTGGAAGAAGGAAAGACAAAAGGAAAGAAGAGTGAAGAAAGGAGAGAAGAGTGGAAGAGGGAAAGAAGAAAGGAAAGAAGAGTGAAAGAAGGAAAGAAGAAAAGAAAGAAGAGTGAAGAAAGGAAAGAAGAGTGGAAGAAGGAAAGAAGAAAAGAAAGAAGAGTGAAATAATGAAAGAAGAAAGGAAAGAAGAGTGAAGGAAGGAAAGAAGAGTGGAAGAAGGAAATAAGGAAAGAAAGAAGAGTGAAAGAAGGAAAGAAGAAAGGAAAGAAGAGTGTAAGAAGGAAAGAAGAGTGAAGAAAGGAAAGAAAAGTGGAAGAAGGAAAGAAGAGTGGATGAAGGAAAAAAGAAAGGCAAGAAGAGTGGAAGAAGGAAAGAAAAATGGAAGAAGAAAATAAGAAAGGAAAGAAGAGTGGAAGAAGGAAAGAAGAGTGAACAAGAGTGGCTCTGGATGAAGAGATAAAGAGAGAGTGAAAATATTGAAAAAAGGAGATAAAAATGGAGTGAAGAAGAGAGATTGAGTGTGAGAGAAAGTTGACAGAGAGAAAGATGGAGAGATGGAGAGAAAAAAAAATAGAGAATGGATGGTGTCTTAATGTTCCTAGTTACAGTTAAATTGAGAGGGACAGAGAGAGAAGAGGTTCTTTGGATTTGGCACAGGTGTCAGTGAAGCATACTAAGGCAGAAGGCAGTAACTTCTATGTTAAAGCTCAGTGGTATGATAACAATGGAATAATGACCCTATTAATTAATCAGTAGTAATACTATTTCATTTATCACAATTACCAATACAATGATTATCACACACACACACACACACACACACCATTGAATTATCACATTAAGCACATAAAACAATGAACTTGAAACACATAAAACATCTATGTCAGTCCATTGGGGTGTGTGTGTGTGTGTGTGTGTGTGTGTGAGAGAGAGAGAGAGAGAGAGAGAGAGTGAACGATAGAGAATGAGGCCCATTTTCCCCCTCCACATGCCCCCGCTCGCCAAGCGAAGTTACCCGATTTAGATGCACCTTTTTCGGACTAGCCACAGGCACTGGGTGGGGGAATAGCCCGATAGCTTAGCATATCTGCCATGCAATTCTAATGGTAATGCTACCTAGCTTGGTATGCTAACTGTCGGTAGCCTATACATCGTGAAATCAACCAAAATACTGATGTCACTGGCTTTAATTTGATAATGGCATGTTAGTAGTACATTTAATATCAGTACATTTGTTTAATTACTGCTGATATTTTACAAATACGTCAAAAACTCATTTTTGACCAAACTTGAAGTTACGGTCTTTTGCCTTAGCACGGCAGAGTAAAGCACAGGTGCAAGCCAGTTTAAAGACCCTATTATGATGTCATAATGGCCCAATGTAAGTCAATGGGAGAAATTTATATTCGTTTTTCTTTAATATCTTAAAAAGTATAAAGTTTAGAAAAGTGAAAAATACATAGCATAAGTGTCGTTTACAAGACCTACGCGACAAAGTTTGAATGAAGTTTCTACGTTAAGTGGTTCGGGCTGAATTAATCGCAGAAAAAGGTAACAAGAATAACTAGAAAATGCATTTCCTGAAGGAAATACCAGTGCATGAAATGCAAAGGTTAAGAAAGGAAGAAGAAAAGAAAGAAGAGTGAAAGAAGAAAGGAAAGAAGAGTGGAAGAAGGAAAGAAGAGTGAAGAAAGGAGAGAAGAGTGGAAGAAGGAAAGAAGAAAGGAAATAAGAGTGAAAGAAGGAAAGAAGAAAAGAAAGAAGAGTGAAGAAAGGAAAGAAGAGTGGAAGAAGGAAAGATGAAAAGAAAGAAGAGTGAAAGAAGGAAATAAGAGTATAAGAAGGAAAGAAGAGTGAAGAAAGGAAAGAAAAGTGGAAGAAGGAAAGAAGAGTGGATGAAGGAAAAAAGAAAAGAAAGAAGAGTGAAAGAAGGAAAGAAGAGTGTAAGAAGGAAAGAAGAGTGAAGAAAGGAAAGAAAAGTGGAAGAAAGAAAGAAGAGTGGATGAAAGAAAAAAGAAAGGCAAGAAGAGTGGAAGAAGGAAAGAAAAATGGAAGAAGAAAATAAGAAAGGAAAGAAGAGTGGAAGAAGGAAAGAAGAGTGAACAAGAGTGGCTCTGGATGAAGAGATAAAGAAAGAGTGAAAATATTGAAAAAAGGAGATAAAAATGGAGTGAAGAAGAGAGATTGAGTGTGAGAGAAAGTTGACTGAGAGAGAAAGATGGAGAGATGGAGAGAAAAAAAATTGAGAATGGATGGTGTCTTAATGTTCCTAGTTACAGTTAAATTGAGAGGGACAGAGAGAGAAGAGGTTCCTTGGATTTGGCACAGGTGTCAGTAAAGCACAGGTGCAAGCCAGTTTAAAGACCCTATTATGATGTCATAATGGCCCAATGTAAGTCAATGGGAGAAATTTATATTTGTTTTTCTTTAATATCTTAAAAAGTATAAAGTTTAGAAAAGTGAAAAATACATAGCATAAGTGTCGTTTACAAGACCTACGCGACAAAGTTTGAATGAAGTTTCTACGTTAAGCGGTTCGGGCTGAATTAATCGCAGAAAAAGGTAACAAGAATAAGAAGAAGAAGAAGAAGCCTAGGAATAACAATACAGGGCATTTCATGCACTGTAACTAGAAAATGCATTTCCTGAAGGAAATACCAGTGCATGAAATGCAAAAGTTAGGAAAGGAAGAAGAAAAGAAAGAAGAGTGAAAGAAGGAAATAAGAAAGGAAAGAAGAGTGGGAGAAGGAAAGAAGAAAGGAAAGAAGAGTTAAGAAAGGAGAGAAGAGAGGATGAAGGAAAGAAGAGTGAAAGAAGGAAAGAAGAAAAGAGAGAAGAGTGAAGAAAGGAAAGAAGAGTGGAAGAAGAAAAGAAACAAGAGTGAAGAAAGGAAAGAAGAGTGAAAGAAGGAAATAATAGTTGAAGAAGGAAAGAAGAAAGGAAAGAAGAGTGAAAGAAGGAAAGAAGAAAGAAAGGAGAGTGAAGAAAGGAAAGAAAAGTGAAAGAAGGAAAGAAGAGTGGAAGAAGGAAAGAAGAGTGGAAGAGAAAAAGAGAGTGAAAATATTGAAAAAAGGAGATAAAAATGGAGTGAAGAAGAGAGATTGAGTGTGAGAGAAAGTAGACTGAGAGGGATAGAGAGAAAGATGGAGAGATGGAGAGAAAAAAAGTAGAGAATGGAAGGTGTCTTAATGTTCCTAGTTACAGTTAAATTGAGAGGGACAGAGAAGAGGTTCCTTTGATTTGGTGCAGCTGTCAGTGAAGCACAGGTGCAAGCCAGTTTAAAGACCCTATTATGATGTCATAATGGCCCAATGTAAGTCAATGGGAAAATTTAGATTCGTTTTTATTTAATATCTTAAAAAGTATAAAGTTTAGAAAAGTGAAAAATACATAGCATAAGTGTCCTTTACAAGACCTACGCGACAAAGTTTGAATGAAGTTTCTACGTTAAGCGGTTCGGGCTGAATTAATCGCAGAAAAAGGTAACAAGAATAAGAAGAAGAAGAAGAAGAAGAAGAAGAAGAAGAAGAAGAAGAAGCCTAGGAATAACAATACAGGGCATTTCATGCACTGTAATAAGAAGAAGAAGAAGAAGCCTAGGAATAACAATACAGGGCATTTCATGCACTGTAATTAGATTTTCCCTTATGCTTGAATGCTCTTTTCCATGGGCCTTCCGGGTCTCATTGAGGGCATGATTCCGGTGGAAGCAGCATTCACTGTCCAATCAGCTGTCTCTTAATTTCTGCGCAACTGAGGAGCACGTTACCAAACAAGCTTCAAGGCGGGAAATGACATGCTACAGTTCAGTCTGAATGGTGTTGTATCGTACCGCAATCTGATGAAAGGTTGACCACCCTGAATAGCCTACTCCACGATGAGCACCAGCACTTCAACGCACTCTACAAAAGTCAAATTTGACTGTCTTGTGGAAATGCAGTTAACGCAAGTATGATAAATTAGTTCTCGGGATAAATCCATCAAACAGTTTATACATGAAGTTAGTTAGCTAGAAAGCATACTGCACGTTTTCTTTACCGTTTGTGTATGCATGCGAAAAGCCATTTTAACGTACTGATGATGATTTAAAACTGCCTTGAAGAAACTAAAATCTCTTTCATTTTAGGAAGTGACACCTCCTCAGGACCCCGACCTAACTCAGCCTAATGGAACTTCCAAACCTATACTGAAGTCAGCTCGAAACAGACTCCAAAACGTCTGAGTAATGACGTCTGCACCAGTGTTAACATAGATATCTATAATAAAGGCTAGATATCCTGCCTGCGTTTCTGGCCGACGGAGCCGAATGTCCGCACATTTCGGCCATTTTGAGGACAGTATAGCTCACTCCCCCTTAACATTGTGTTGGAAGTGGTACTTTTTAAGTAACCAGAACCTGCTCAATTTTCAACCGATTTTCAAACGGGTTGGTTTGTTATAAACGTAAGATATTTCTTATGGCACTACATACTTATGAAGAATTATAAACATGGGTTTTCATATGAAAATAACATTGACAGGTCTCTGACGGGTCTCGTTTCAAGGGAGTGTTCAATAGAGCAGGTTGCACAAAATTCTGGCATCTTCATTGGCAATAAAGTCCGCAATTTCCGGTCGAAATCATAATGTAAGATGTTTAACAAACCAACCCGATTGGAAATCATGTGCAACTTCAGTTTTATTATGTGCAACTTAAGTTATATTGAAAAGAAAGAACAATTATGCCTCGCCAATTGATGTAAAATGACTGATACACAATAGCCGTGATACACAATTAAGCTGCACATTTCAACATGTTCAAGCATCCAGAATTATTACCAAGGTAATGACGATTGTAAATCAAGTCATTTGTAAATCCGTCAAAAATGTCCGCGAGATAAGAGTGTAAACGATTGTGAAGATCACTGACGTTACCTAACGTACCACTGATCCCTACCGGAAGTATACTGTCCTCAAAATGGCCTCCTGTGCGGACGTTCAAGAGACTGCCGTTGCACCCCCTTGAGTGTTAACCCAAAGCGTGGTACCAAAAGAAAGGTAGGAAGGGTGTATGGGTAAAATAGTGTTATAGAATTGGAAACACAATTATAATTCACTGTGTTAACCCTGTACTTCTTCTTTTTTCACTTAACTGCCATCTGAAAACATAACACCACATTGTATTTTACAGAAGGATAAGCTTAAAGAGGTGGAGTATTCGATAAAGCCTAAACATTCTGACCGTGATCCTGTTGTGCTATGCTAGTTCCTTCTTGTGGTGTCTCTAGCTGGGTCGGGCTTAATTGACCATGTATTGATTGAATTCTTTCCAGGGTCTATCTGAGTATGAGTTAGAACGGCTTGAGAACATACGACACAACCAGGCCTTCCTTTCATCCCTGAATTTACCCCAGGTACAACTTTATCATTTTGCACTCCCTGCAGTTACTATTGCACTTTTTAAGTGTAATGCTCTAGTCTTAGATACATATTTGCCTTTCATAACTCTTACACTGTCAAATGTCAAATTGGCTAAATTACCTCATTGGAACATAAGTGGCAGCAATATGTTCATAAACATTTCCTTCATGTGAACAGGAGCGGGGATTGATATTCATTAAAAACTGCACCACCATTACAATTTCAGGGGGAATGCATGGCTGTGTTGTAAACGAAAACAGCAACATTACAGGGAAGAACGTAAATCACTCTGCTGGTCCGTCCCTAAACCTGTCTTCTGGCATGTCATGTGTGAAAAGGCTCAAGGGGGAAATGTTCCTGAATGTAGCTGCTTGTCTGAATAGTTAATAATCACTAGCGTTGCCTAAAAGGTTATTCCAGTCATTTACCAGGAACTATGTGTGAAAGAGGCCAGGAGGACACAAGCTAATTAACTTCTCCCCTGTACAGGTAGCTGAGGGGCTGAGAACAAAGAAGAAGCCACCTCACTTAGGCCTTAAGAGGTAGGCATCTCCCATATCTCCTTGAAACGAGTGTATATCAGGTGACGTCGATGTGTATGTGACCAGTTATTCAGTCCAGTCAGTGCTGAGCAGTTTGGACACCGGCTGAAGTCTGCCAATGCTCAAGTTTTTGTGGCTCTAAGGTAAACTGTAGGGTTAAATTCAGGGCATAAAAAGAGCTATGTAATGTTCATTCTTGTTGTAGTGTTGTATTACTGTAAACCCTACCCTAATTGCCATGATCATTTCGATTTTCTCGGTGAAACATGTGACTTCAGAGCATAAAATCTGTGTTGGTCGTGACTGTAAAATAGTTTTTCACCATGAAGGCTTTTGAGACTTGTGCTCAACTGGGCCTGAAATCTCAGCGCTAAAAGTTGGTTCTGGGAGATTGAGTTGCCTACTAGATTTAGAACTAGACCATACCATAAAAACAGCTTTAGTTTTGGAGTGGACATAGCTTTGCTATTATGGAGTTAGCACTGAAAATTCTAGAATATCATCATGATAATTCTGTCCACCTGTTGTAGGGAGAAGGTTGTGAAAGAGGTCCTTCCTGCAAGGAAGTCACGACGTCTACAGAACCAAGATGCAGAACCCATGGAAATGCCGAAGCAGGAGGTGAGTGACTGATTGACAACTGACTGTTACTAGGCATTCATTTTATAAACATATCGAGAGGAGATATTCGGCAACATGTTGACGCATCAGGTTTGTCTGGGAAGTCCCGCCCCTCTACTTCCGGCCAATTTGATTTTGCCTCCAGAATCGGTCTGGCAAAGTGTATATGCCAGGTTTGTGGGGAATTGAAAGGATCCTTGTAGCCAATCACAAACTGGCTATTGGCTACCTGGCTATAACCTGGCGCGCCATTGGCGGATTTAAACTAACCACGACTACGTAACAAAAGCGACGGCAAACAGAGTTTGAAAACATTTGACAAGGAGGCCTCCGAAGCACAGCAAAACTTCGATACTGCTCTCGCGGCTGTCGTGGATGATTTCAAAGGCAAGTTTTCTTTGAAAACAGAACAGAAACTTACTTTGTTTTCAAAGTCACCTGTATCGTTGGTCTGATTGGTTAAAGGAGTGTCCAATTACGTGACTGAAGTGGACCGCCATTGCGTAGTTCGCCAGACTAACTGAGCAAATGAAATGCAGTGAAGGGGGCGGGTAATTGCCAGACAAGCATCAGGTATCGTGGCCGGAGAAGTTTTGGGGCTGTTCCTTCTGATGTACCTCCGTGTAGCTGTGAAAGTGATAATACTAACACAGCAGTGTATAGGCACACACATCTCTATATATATACATTAAAACATTTATAACTACACGGACACGCAAAGAAGCACTAATGCGTATTATAAACCCATCTAAATGTACACATACACGTAGGTATGTTCATGTGTTTTTGTGTTGCTATGGTAACTTTAGGTAAAGGAGCAAAGGCTGGAGGAGGATGGCCGACTCCCTGAGAGTCTGATCCGTCTGTGGACTGAGGTGTGTTATGATCTGCATTACAGGGGCAGTTTACCCTCGCTGAGTCGTATATATGGTGTTTATCGTATGCGTTTTGTTCAATTATGTCTGTTTATTATTGTTTCATCACGAACTGTACGTTATTGCTTTGGTGTAGATTTCATTCCTTATTCAATCCTGTTTTCCTAGCAACCTGTGAAGTACAACGGGAATAAAGTGGACCTAAAGATGTAGGTGGACAAACATTTACATAGGCGTGGTGTTAAAATTCAATTACAGTGCCTCATCATTACATGGTATCAGGCAGTCATTTCATGTGTTTGTGTTTGTGTGTGTCAGGTACAAGGAGGGCCTGCAGAAGATGCGCGTAGATGAGGAGCGAATGGTGAAGGTGGTTAAGGAGCGGATCTTCTCAGCAGCCTTCCACCCCTGTGCCAGCAGTCTACTCATGGCTGCCGGAGACAAGTGGGGCCACGTTGGCCTCTGCAACCTGGTTAGGGACACACACACGTGCAACATGCCCAGCATTTACAGGCTACCCTCAGATACACACACACACACACACACACACACATTAGGTCATAGCTCATCTTCACACACATACTCAAATCAGACTCCGCATACCTTAGCACCTAAAATGCACTTGGTACCACACACACATGCACACACACGCACTTGCGCACGGGCACACACACACACACACACAAACACACACACACACACAAACACAAACACAAACACACATGCCTCTGTATACACCTGATTTAACACGCACAATGAACAAACCTCACACACTTGGTGCTACCAATTATGACTTATTAACAGGAGTTGTGATTGTTTTTTCTGTCTGTGTCCCTTCAAGAAGGCTAACTGGGGCCACAAGGGAGTCCTGGTTTTCAAACCTCACACTAGGCCGGTCACCTACATGTCCTTCTCCAGGTCACGACCTTCAACCCTGATCACCACCAGTTACGATGGCACAGCGCGAGCAGGAGACATAGAACGAGCCGTGTTTGAAGAGGTTTGAGCTGCAATAGTTTCAAATGACATAGCATGTCATTGAATCAGGATGTATTTATGGTATGATGAAAATGAAACTACTGTGAAAGGGTAATAGAATGAAATTATTGTTAAGACAACAAACATAATCATGATCACTGATTTCCTCTTTGCTTTTAGGTATACCGCTCTGATAAGGGTCTGAAAGGCTTTGACTACCTATCACATGACTGCACCACTCTGCTCATAGGAGACGCAAAGGGAGATGTTGCCATTGTTGACACACGGACTCCAGGGTACGCCGCTTCGGAGTGTACTCCTCAAATGTGTTGCCTAGCCCTCATCAGCAAATTAAGACAAATTTGGTGTGTGTGTGTGTGTGTGTGTGTGTGTGTGTGTGTTTGTACATGTGTTTTCACAGGACATCACATGAATCTCTCCATGCAATGGAGCCAAACACTTTTCGCTGTGTCCATGTCCACCCTGTGCAGAAGCAGTATTTTGTGGTAGCTTTGAACAGGTGTGAATAACTGAATGTATATAACTGTAGTTATTATTTCTGTGTTTGTTTTACTTAAACCCTTTCTCTGTTAAGGAGGCCTTTAAGGCCTTTTGGACGACTATGTCAAAACATTCAGTCATATATGCACAAAACTACATATTCTGCAGTTGCTCAGTCTGCGTTCATTCTGTAATTAGGGCCCAGAAGAGCTTTTAGCTTTTAGCATTCTGAATTACCAATGTTTGAGCTTTAAGTGTAGTCTACTACAGTGGAGTTCACATCTATGACATGTGGAGCCTGAAGTAGAAACGGTTAACGGTTATCTAAAGAAATGGAATATAGTCATGTGTGTCACTTGGGTGTTGTCAGCGCCTTGCTCTACCAGTTGAGCGACTAGAACGTGTGTTGGTCAGTGTGCTCTTGGACTGGTTGGGTTCTAGTTTACTGCTGTGTGTTTACAGTGGAGTTCACATCTATGACGTGTGGAGCCTGAAGAAGCAGTCCACCAAGCCCGTGTCAGAGCTGAATGGTCACACGTGCAGCGTGTCCTACGCCTTTTTCTCTCCTGACACAGGAAACAGAGTACTCACCACCTGCTATGACGACAGACTGAGGTGTGTGTGTGTGTGTGTTTTAGCCTCTTATCACATTAAGCAACAACTTCAGGTGTGTGTGTGTGTGTGTGTGTGTTTCATCTTTCTTTCTCTCCTTCACCATTTTCATGGACAACAACCTTAGGCTGTAGTGAGACATGTGATGGCTGCTATTTATATATTAAAATGTTTTGCATTACATTATTTCCAGGCCTCAAAGAGTCTCTTGTTGGTTGTACCTTACTGATTTCCTCCTGTTGTCTCCCAGGGTGTTTGACACGTCACAGATGGTCTCCTCTGCTCCGCTGATGACCTCCATTAAGTGAGTGCTTTTGCAGGCAGACACACTTAAGTCTCTACTAAGCCTATAGACAAGTCCCTCCAGGATTCAGCGATCTTGCATTTTCACAAATTCACATTTATTTTGAGGAATTGACTTGTCTAAGTTGTTTTGTTATAGTATTTCAGGTTTAAAATGGAGAATAATTAATGTAAGAAGCTGGAAAAAGTAGGATGAAGGAATGCATGACAATCAAATATAATTTATTTCATTCATTCATGGTCCTTTTTGAGGCCAGTGTCTCTGAAAAAGTCAAACAAGACAAAGGAATAGCCACCAGTCAAGAGGGGGGAAACAAAGCTGATTTTATATGCAATTGTGTCTTTTTAGTATTTGAAAACTTGAAGACATTTTTATTTCACTTAAATAAATGTTTTCACTGTTAGTTTTAGTCTAGGTTTTCATTAACCATAATAACCCTGGTGTATATGTGAGCAAGCAAAATGTCTGGGCAACAAATGTTCTTGCATGTGTCTGTCTTCATATAGAGTCATGGCCAAAAGTTTTGAGAATGACACATATATGCATTTTCACAAAGTTTGCTGCTTCAGTAGGGCCTTATACATGTGCCACTGAGATCAGATCAGTTTATCGTATCGTATTCGCGTGTAGGTGTGAAGATTTTCAAGGGAAACGGCTCTTGTCGTTACCTGTATACATGTGCAAAATGTGAAGCGGTTACATTGCCTCGGGCATGCGCAAAGACCACGGAGATGTGCTCCCACCTGGTTTGTTTACTAACAACATCAACGTGGATCCGCATCGGGCACAGGCAGTGTAGTGGCTTAAAGTTCCCTTCTTTCTATCAGCATATAGTTCTTAATATTTTCTTTGAATAACCACTCTCGGATGGAAAGAAAACGAGTCTACGCGTGGATGTGTTTCAACAACGGTAGAAAACTGTGTTTGCTCCGTCTTTTACTGGACTCATAATTATATGACAGTGGTATTAGTTACAGTTGAGACACCCGAAATAACTTGCATGCGCAGCAATCCTGAGACGTGATTTTTAGTTTGCACATGAATACTAACATCTTCTTTGATCCCAGGAAATTTGAGCACATAACCCATCTCCCTTACGGAGATATTGGCGAAAGTTAACCTACTTCATTGCAAACGTCTAGTTTTTCAAACGTGTCTAGTTTTTGTGCAGTAGTGAATAGAGTCTCAGTCTACTACACCATACATAGCATATCATGTTTGTAGAAAATGATTAAGGTGCAACAAATGCCAATAAGCATATTTCAATTAAATGATGCACATTGCAAGCAAAATGGTGCGGCTGGAGCACAGGGAGGGACAACGGTGACGCAGTTTGGATGTAGCGACAAACATTTATGTGCTGTAACAAACAGTGTTAACCAGTATGTGAGTAACGTGGCTTTTATTAAAACATAGCGTGTGTAATGTGTAGCTATTTCATTCCGTTTATTAACCTTTCCGGCTGTCTGTATTACTAGCCAGCAGCAGACGTAACGGAAAGGGAGCATTTTACTCCCCAGCAATCTCTCTACAAACTTCCATATAGACGCGGGATCAGCAGAGGAAAATCTACTTTCCTTTTGGGAGAAACCAGGCCAGTCGTTCCCACGACTACAGCACCTTGCAAAACGAATTATATGCGTTCCAGCAACAGGTGCTGCGAGTGAGCGCTCCTTCAGTGCAGCAGGGCGCGTTATAGAAGCCAGGCGAGAGCGCCTGAATCCTGACACTGTAGATGCTATTTTATTCCTGCATAGTGCTAAGACAAATTCTAAATAGAAGGAAGGTAAGGCATATCAGCAGAGGTATATTTTGGTTACATTAGGATGGCTACGTTTATAGCTTGCGTTTTGGGCGCACCACAATGCCAAGAAGTTTGTCGCGACTGTAATGGCATATTTCATTGTGGGGGTGATTGATAGTTTAAGGCTTACGAGACACGGTGTTTTCCGATGTTTTACTGAGTCCTCTCTGTCTCTATCACACACACACACACACACACACACACACACACACACACACACACACACACACACACACACACACTAACGGAAGCAAAAAAGGTTTAAATTAAGTGACATCCCTCAAATGTCGCGTCTCCCGCAAACCTGCAAACTATGAGTCAGCTGTCAGTATTGGAAGAAGCCTTAACGTCTCGAAGATGAAACTTCCTGGGTTATTTTGTTTCGTTAGGCTATTAGTTATATTTTAAAACAGCCAGTCATTGTAGCCTACCACTCATGGAATAAGGAATTTCAAAGAGATGATGGAGTGAACTTTCTAGCCTCCTGTCACCGTCTCCCCCCAGTCACGCACGGCCTCCCCCATGACACATCGGCCTGATTTGACACGCCCTTTTCTAAGACGAATGAACGTGGTAAACCACCTCTCTCGAAAGGCTCAGACGATCGGCGGAAAAACTAACGGTTTACATCTAGACCCCTTATACATGAGGCAATTGTAACACGTTCGCGAGTTTCTATCGTGGTAGGCGCAATGTAACAGCTTTACATTGACGCATGTATAAGGGGCTAGTGTCTTTAGATATTTTTGTCAGATGTTACTATGGAAGGCTGAAGTATAATTAAATATACTAGTGCAGTGCCCGTAGGAATCATGCATTCTGTAGTGTTAGCAGACGTAGGTGTAGCTGTTGGGTAGTGTAATAGCAAGACATATTTGCACTCCACATAGGTACAGGTTACACTGAAGTATTATTGTGATGCATGTTTCCTTTTCATTAAGAAATGTTTTAATGTTAGCCTTTTTGGAGATATACCAACAAATAAAGTTTGAGATTATGTAGTGGATGCAGTTGAATATAGATGTCAACGTTGCTGTCTAAACTATAAACTCAATGTCATAAAGAAAGAAATTATTTAAAATGAAGTTATGGTTGAAATAGGATCACTTCTTTATTGTAAGGGTAAGTGTAGGGTAAGAATGGTCATGCAGTTGGACTCAAAGGTAGGTTAATTTTATTGAATGTATGTAGCCTACTGTACTGTATGACTTTGATGATGCTAGCTTTGACAGCCCACTCTCAGACAGATCGTAAGCTAATAAATGTCCTTACAATGGGAACACAGTTTAAATACTCTGACTGGAGATGGCGTTACTATCCCCCACCCGAATTCAGTGCAGGACTGGGAGGATAACATGACAACGTGGCCCAACATAATTTACAGCGAGATTTGCGCTTACTGGAGATGGCGTTACTATCCCCCACCCGAATTCAGTGCAGGTCTGTGAGGATAACATGACAACGTGGCCCAACATAGCTTACAGCGAGATTTGCGTGTATTTCGTGGACTCCATACCAACAGATGGGAAAGCAATGGACAATCTGAAAGCCTCCGAGGCTTATCAATAAGCTACCATTTGTAGCGGTGTATAATCAAACGATAACCCATAGTGCCTAACGCAAACGATAAAATAGAAATATCTCGCGAACTATGAATTCAGAGAGAGAGTTGTATAGAGTAAAATTCATGCGTTTTGCATATGCCATGAATAAGTGCTGTAATCACAGTTAGCCTACATTTCAACCATGCTTATGAAATGAGTTTGCCAAGTTGTAAGTCAAATAAGTGCAGAAATGTACTGTAAAAATACGCTATACTAATAAACAATATGAATATTTTTGATGGATTACTATTCCCTGTCTGTTAGATGACTGTACAACTCTAGACATTACTTTGAAACTTAATATAAAGAAGCTTAAAAATAAACGAATAGATAAAATCAATCACTGTTTTAAGATTACCTGAGCAAAAGTCTGTATCTGTTCACCAAGAAGAATTTGAATGCGGACCTCCTTATCGTATCCAACGCTATTCTGAACTTTGAGTGAAGGCACGCGTATATTGTTTGATTGTGACGTCATTTCGGTGCACAATCGGTCAGTGGGACTTGCTACGGGAAACGATAACCCATAGTGCCTACGGGAAATGGTAAAATACAAATATCTCGCGAACTATGAATTCAAAAATCTTCAAAATCAAGGATGCACAGGTTCATGACATGCGTAAGCTACATGCGAAATCTCATAAATAACGTAACTACCATCAGGGAGATACGCCCTAGACGGACACACAGAGATTTCTGGATTTATAGATAGATTTAATAAGTGTCACTGGCTTTTATTGGCAATTACATGAAGTTAATGCAAAAAGTCAATATGTGCAGTTTTGACTTTTTTTTTCAAGACCTCTGCAATCCGCCCTGGCATGCTGTCAATTAACTTCTGGGCCACATCCTGACTGATGGTTGCCCATTCTTGTATAATCACTGCTTGGAGTTTGTCAGAAATAGTTTTTTTTTGTTTGTCCACCCGCCTCTTGAGGATTGACCACAAGTTCTCAATGGGATAAAGGTCTGGGGAGTTTCCTGGCCAATGGACCCAAAATATCAATGTTTTGTTCCCCGAGCCACTTAGTTATCACTTTTGCCTTATGGCAAGGTGCTCCATCATGCTGGGAAAGGCATTGTTCATCACCAAACTGTTCCTGGATGGTTGGGAGAAGTGGCTCTCGGAGTATGTTTTGGTACCATTCTTTATTCATGGCTGTGTTCTTGACAAAATTATGAGCGAGCCCACTCCCTTGGCTGAGGAGCAACCCCACACATGAAGGGTCTAAGGATGCTTTACTGTTGGCTTGACACAGGACTGATGGTAGCTCTCACCTTGTCTTCTCCGGATAAGCTTATTTGCAGATGCCCCAAACAATCGGAAAGGGGATTCATCATTGAAAATGACTTTACCCCGGTCCCCAGCAGTTCAATCCCTGTACCTTTTGCAGAATATGAGTCTGTCCCTGATGTTTTTCCTGGAGAGAATGGCTTCTTTGCTGCCCTTCTTGACACCAGGCCATCCTCCAAAAGTCTTCGCCTCACTGGGCGCGCAGATGCACTCACACCTGCCTGCTGCCATTCCTGAACAAGCTCTGTGCTGGAGGTGACCCGATCCCGCAGCTGAATCATGTTTAGGAGACGGTCCTGGCGCTTGCTGGACCAAAACATCCTCCGAGAGCCACTTCTCCCAACCATCCAGGAACAGTTTGGTGATGAACAATGCCTTTCCCAGCATGATGGAGCACCTTGCCATAAGGCAAAAGTGATAACTAAGTGGCTCGGGGAACAAAACATTGATATTTTGGGTACATTGGCCAAGAAACTCCCCAGACCTTAATCCCATTGAAAACTTGTGGTCAATCCTCAAGAGGCAGGTGGACAAACAAAAAAAACTTTTTCTGACAAACTCCAAGCATTGATTATGCAAGAATGGGCCGCCATCAGTCAGAATGTGGCCCAGAAGTTAATTGACAGCATGCCAGGGCGGATTGCAGAGGTCTTGAAAAAGAAGGGTCAAAACTGCACATATCGACTTTTTACATTAACTTCATGTAATTGCCAATAAAAGCCATTGACACTTATTAAATATTTTTAATTATACTTCAGCCTTCCATAGTAACATCTGACAAAAATATCTAAAGACACTGAAGCAGCAAACTTTGTGAAAATGCATATTTGTGTCATTATCAAAACTTTTGGCCACGACTGTACATGTTACATACAGTGCATACATAACATACTGTTATGTACCACCTGTTTTGTTGGTGACAGTCACAACATGCAGACCAAGCTGCAGGCTGTGTGGGACCCCAGGCAGGAGGACTGCTTCGTGGTGGGCAGCCTGGAGCAGCCGCGCAGGATAAAGGTGTTCCACGAGAGTGGCCAGGTGGTCCACACGTTCGACAGTCAAGATCACATGACCACGGTGTGCTCCATCACAGCCTTTCACCCCAGCAGGGCGGCGCTACTTGGGGGGAACACCGGGGGCAGGCTTCATGTCTTCACCTAGGGATTACCCCCACTGACACCAGCCCTTGTTCTCTGTTGTTCTTTGGTTGGTAGGTGTGGTTCGATTTCAGGCCATTTGAATCATTGACAGTTTCATCAAATAAGTTGAACACATCAAACGTGTTCATATTTATGTATGTTTTATTGCTCTGTTATTGCTGAAATAGAATAGACTAAGCTTTGTGGATTTAATGGATAAAGATTGAACAAGACTGTGGATTCTGCAGAAGAACACCTAAACTACACTGAAGACCAAACCTTCTTTCATGTCTTTTAGGGATGAACCATGCAACTGCTTTATATAATTCAGTGGCTGAACCATTTCAGTTTATTCTTTAACACCTAGCATAGCAACTGCAAATCATTTAAAAACTTTGGTAGATTTGAGTATTTTTGAGAACTTGCATTGAAGCAGTTATATTTGTTTCCCCTGGAAGTTAAAGTATAAGTCTTAGAAGTGGGTCCTGGTAGTAATGATTTATTTATAGTACAATCAGAACCCAAAAATGACTTAACAAGGATTAACATGTCGAACATCGAGAACACATCATCAAGTCAGTCACAAAACAGAAGACAGAATGAAACATCGACTCAACTAACCTCCAGGTTGTCTTGGAATTCTCTCAAGTGCGACCTTAGTTTGTTGGTCATAATCAGGCAGTAATGTTTTTGAGTTCTGTGCCTCTTCATATGGCTTCACCTACTATATGTGAGCAATCTAAGTCTGGGCATCAAATGTTCTTGCATGTGCCTGTCTTTACATACATGTTACATACATACTTTACATGTAATTATCAGGCAGTATTGTGTTTGCATTCATACTGCTTCGCCTACTGCCTGTACCAGGGATGGAATCACATCTTGCCTCTGATCTACAGAGCGTGTCTTGCATAGGAAAGGACTAAGGTGGTTGCTTACTTCACCCATGCACAGAACCTACAATAAATGTGGGTCACTTTAACTTTTGTAAGGGAAAACTTTCTTCTTTTTTTTTTTTTACAGATACAGAATATATTGACAGAATAGAGGTAAATGCAAATATATGCAATCATTTCATGAGTGTCTTTTCACTAAACGATATCTGAACTACAGGAAGCAATCACTTTTAGCTGCTGAGGGAAGACCTCCTCATGTTTTGTTCGTATGTGAATATAAAAAAAAAGTAGTTTCACCTAGAAAATGATAGTAACTGTACACATGATCAGTGTCCTGCAGTTTAAAATGACCGAGTCCAAGTCCCTGAATGCCCAATGGATTGATACATTACCCAAGTAAACCACAATCTTACAAAGATTTGTCAACAGTTTAAAAACCTTAATACGGGGAAGAATAAGCCCCTAGTGTATTAACTGATAACTTGGTTTAATTTGGAGGGTAATTCGAACTGTGAGCTGGTGCATGACAATCCCGCCAATGCTGTGTCTGAAAAGCATAAAGCAACAGAAATGATCTGCCAAGTTGCCTATTTCAATGTCCCATCTCTCCTTCAAAAAAAAGCAGCCACCTTCTTTATGAAGGCACTTTTGGCTTCTTCTGCTTCTTGGCCTTCCCCCTGATGCCTTCCTGCTCGTGGAGGACCTGGTGGTTGAGCAGCGAGCCCAGCTTGTGCAGGTTCTTGCCGCAGATGCTGCAGACGTACTGCCCGTTGTCGTGCACCTCGCTCTGGTGCGCGTTCAGGGCCCGCGCCGAGTCGTAGGACTCGCTGCACAAGGAGCACTTGTGCAGCCGCTGGGCCATGTGGATGACAATGTGCTTCTCCAGGAAGTGAAGCTCCCGGAACGCCTTCTTGCATATGTTGCATCGGTACACCCCGAGTCGGTTGGGACCCAGAGAGGATGTCTGTGCAGCCACAGGCTTTCTGGTCTCTTCAATTACCTGCTGTAAGTAAGTGGCCTGTTGGACACGAGAAGCTTGCAGGAACGCTTTTCGATTCAGCTTCGACATCCTAATTTTATCCCTATTCCCCTTTGGCTTGACTACGGGCCTCTCTGTCTGCTGTTCAATAGACATCTGCGGCTCTGGCGTCTCACGTTCCGTCTTTTCGGGTTTCTTTTTGCCTTTCCGCTGAACACTTTTTGGCTGTGACCGACGGCCGCGTCCCTTGACGGGTGGCGACAGAGAAGCACGTGGCTGTGCCTGTCTCTTCTGTTCCTGCGCCATATCGCTGCCCTTGTGATGCACTCGGAAGTGGCCCTGCAGGGCCCTGTCTGAGGCAAAGCGCAGGGGACAACAGGGGCACTGGTGCGTCTTGCCCACATTGTGGATGGTCATGTGGGCACTCTGAGCCGCCTGGGACGGAAAGGTCATCTGACAGAGGTTGCAGTCGAGCGACGTGTCCCTCAGGTGGACTCTCTGGTGCACTTTCAGGCCTGTGACAGATATACACAGCTTATCGCAGACAGGGCAGTACAGCTTTTCCGGTGTCTTTCGTTTCCTTTTAACTGGAGAGAAGACGCAAGAGAGAAACAACAGTTCAGGACAAAATATGAACAATGCATGAACAAATGTTATCAGGTTTCGCATGTTTTTTTTTGGCCTGGATAAGAACTTACTATAATAACTATAATAACTGCTTGCATTGAACATTGAACATTTAAAAAAAAAAAAAACATTATCGTATACATTAAGACAAGATCTTAATTAATATGACTGTACATGATCAGTCAGTTTTGTCACATTGCTCCCCAACTTGTTCCAGACTATATAACTGAAATGTTTTCACAAAGCTCACCTGGTTGTACAGTTGGATGCAATTCATCATCAGAGCTGGATGCTTCAAGCTCCACTGGAGCCCCAAACCCAAAGTCATGATCTACTACAAGGGTGTCACTGTCTGATTCTTCTTCAGCGAGGACGGCTGATAGGCCATTTGAACCACTGAATTGTGAACTGTCCATTGAAAACACCTCGACGATCTTAAACTGTCTCTCCTCCTCAGGATACATCTCGCTGTGGTCTACCATCTCCTCCAATTCTGACGGAAAACAAAGTTGAATTAAAAAAAAAAGCACACAAGCAAAATGTTTTAATTCAAAAGGGACACATTTAATTAAAAAAAAATTGTGAAGACACACGAGACAGCTACCATCCAAACATCATTTTCTAGACTTTTCAGACTTCCTGGCCTATTATGATGACATATAGCAGGCCATATTTTTTGTCTTTTCCTTTCTTTCACTTTTTCACTTCACCAATCCACATGAAACTTGGTATGGTTGAAGCACCACATGGCAGATCCAGAAGACAAGGTTTGTTTCCCTAGTAGTGCGATTCCCATGCTACTAGCACCCCCTTAAGTAGGGGGAAGGTTCAAAGGCCTTTTTGGGCAATAGCTCAAAATACATTTGGCAAAATCAGGTTTTTAGGAGCAGTATTTCCCTAGCTCATTATGATTAATTTGTGGAGTGGTGCCACCTAGTGAATAATGTTCAAAGGAAACATCTAGCACTACTGTAGTAGCCTGGATACCATACCGAACCCCGCCCACAAAATTTTAGGTCAGGAAGTTCGGTCTGGCTCTGTGCAGTTGGGGAGACAGTATCAGAAGGCAGGATTCTGCTGGACCAATCAAATTGTCAGGGCTAGCTTTATACGATGATGGACAGATTATCAACCAACGCTTGAGTTGAATTAACAGTAGATTCGAAATTGTACCAAGATGGCGGCGTCTCGGGAGCCTGTTAGTGGGAAATATTTTAAGTGAATTATGCTATCTACACAACTTTTTTAAGTCTACATTGACTCGGTTAGTTGAGTATGTTCAACACGAATGTTGCAGAGGATTGTAGGTCTAAACTGAAGTGCTCTAGACCATTATTGTTAGGTTCTTGCTAACGCTTAGACCAAGAATCCATTGAAACACATAGTAGCTAGCCAGCCTTGCTGCTTAGAAGTATGACGTGAGCAGGCATATCTCACAGATATCGACAGCGCATTCATTTTGAAAGAGGAACAGAGAAACGCGATCAACGCATTTGTCAGTCGAAAAGATGTTTTTGCCGTCCTTCCCGCGGGATCAGGTAAAAGTTTTAATGTATCAGATGGTCATACTACGTTGCTCTGATTGGTTCTAGGTATCCAATTGAGCGAAGAGGCATTTTTTTTTACCCTGGTTAGTTGAAACACGCCCCATAATCACAGCCCAATGGGTCAGTATCAGACTCATATTCTGACTAGAATAATGAGTATGACATCGTCAGGCTACTTCTCTAGCTGATATCTTCAGACAAATTCCCCTGCATCACAGACAAATTCTTTGAGCGTACAACGCATTTTGTGAAGTTTCTTCCATATGGGTGTGCCGCGACTGACATTTCAATATCTCAAGAGCCGCTTAAGCTAACATTTTGTAATTTGGTATGATTATTGTTGGCTACATTTGCTCACTTCACCTAAAGCTAATTTGGCTCACTCAACAAAATGGCCGCCAACAGCAAGCAGCCAACCAAAATTCAGCAGTCAAGAAGACGTTCTACTAGACTGAAGAGCGTTTACTAGACTGAGTATATGAATATATCGAGTCACAGAGAAGTCCCAAACCTAAACCCATAAAATGCTGATTGTTATAGAAATTTGAATTTTGTCAATATTAACACCGGCATTGATGCGTTTTATCACAGTTCAGTCCTATCATTTTGTTTACAGCTCAAAAAACTAATTTTGGGGTGCACCTACACTTCAAACTTATTGATATTATAGTGTATACCCCTGTTCTGTTATAAATGCTGACATGTGTAGGCCTATACGTAGCATTTTCTATGCATTTAGTATTGTATTCAAACATATTCTTGCCTTTAACTCATAACCCTAAATTTAATATATACATGCATATCTTTCAAAACTTTGTAAATAAATGGCAAGCACAGTCATGTAATGAAGCTCATATGGTTGCTTGTGTAGATGTGAATTTCACAAAATGCTCAAATTTAGCAAGAGCACTCATCCTCATTCAGAAGACATGTTACAGCAGAATTGAATTCACAGGTACTGCTTCACACCACATCAGTATAAAGCCACATCCTACCAGTAGTTCCTTATCCTTACATTTTCACTCAGATTAAAAACAAACATTTAAGTGATTTGAAGTCAGAAACCTAATCATTTCAAGATGCCACTATTGTCTTGGAAAAGAAAATATCTTATTTCACTTAATTCTTGCTAATTCTCCGACTTTATGAGGTACATCTAGTTCTGGTAGACAGAGACCGTCTAAATATCTGATCTAAATCCTCTCTGAACTACAAAATTCCCTTTCTCTCTCGATTTACAGCCTGGCGTTAAAGTGGCTAAATAAGTTAATTGACCTTTTTTTGGTTAACTTCTACCGGTCATAGAAGTTAAACTGTGCGAAATAAGCAGTGGACACAACTAGGATATCTCTATACAATTAGTCATGGTCATCTATCACTGGCTAGCCAGCCAACGAGTTAACTTTTTTCTCTTTACAAAAAAACCGTTTCCTTAAGACTTCGAACCAACAGCACACCAAGTTACTTTGGTAAGGTAGGGAGGTGAGTAAAACATTTTTTTTAATTGGTGCATACTAGTTGTCTTGCGTGTGTTTTGTCAAATGTAAACAAGCAATTCACAAAGGATTGGAAAAATTGTTCGAGATAGCTAGCATAGCTAAACTGGCATGCCATCCCCACGTCTGGGGCCATCTTGGTGCTAGTTACATTGATAGCCACGTTTCGTTGCAAAAATATGAAATTATCTCATGGGTAAACAGATTGTAAGATAAATAACTGTAATCAATAGGTTTTTTATTTCATCGTTACTTACCCATTTCAGCTCTGTTTTTAACTTCTAAAGATCATCAAGTTTAGCCCAGTTTCGCGCTGCAAACGAAGTTCTTCTTTTAGGGGAATCACTCGTATTGCCGACTGATTTTTGGTGCAGTGTCGCCACCTTAAGATAAGGAGTGTAGTGTACATGTTAGGATGGGATGAATTCATTTGTTACGTTGGCCAGCTTAAAAGCTTACGATTTTATGTTATTGCATGATTTCACAGTGAAATGTCTTTATAATTTCATGAAGATACCACTGAAGTATTAATTCCCTAAAGCTTACCAATATTGATTGTGTTGAGTAAGCACACTTAGTATAACAATAAAGTGCACTTGTTTTCAGTTAAAATCCACCAGAGTTAAAAATGAATACTCACTTAATACTAACATTTCCGCAAGTAAGAGATCTACGTATAGGGGCAAAGATTCATGTCCTAAATGTAATGTTTCAAAAATAAGAATGTGCAAAACTTCCCCAGACCTACTGAAGTTAACGCAAAGCAGCATTTGGTACTGCGAATCTAGTCAGATGTGTGTGAGTATGTGTGTAAGGCTTAAGTTCGTTTTTTCCCTTGCCATTGTTGGGGGTATAGGCCCATGGCTCTTTAAAGCACCTTGACACAATGGCCAGTGTCACCATCACAATATCAAACACACGAGACACGATGCCACCATCACAGCCATCAGCAACCTACATGACGGATATTCCCTCTGAGGTATCTCAGGCCTGTGGTAGATAGGCTATGTGATCAGGACTTCCAGAAAATCACTCTTGTATTTACTCCTAATGAAAAATGTGTGTACGATTGAATTGTTACCTGCTATCTACTCAGTCATAGAAATCTCATATGGCCATTGTGGTAGTTCACTTTCTAGGACGTACCAAATACTCTTGATTCATCTCAGGACCATGGCCAGATTGAACAACATTTAAATTAATCTTTTCACACATTCCTCTCAGAACTGGGTTTCTTCTTAGTCTATTGAATTAGTAAATTTCCTTCCAGTGTATTGAAATTCAAACCATGCAAGTCCAGTGGGAAATAACAGTTTGTATCTGTCTATCAAGGATAGTAACCTACTCATAACCGAAAATCAAAAGATACCAGATAGAAGAAATGTAAGACAAAAAATGATTGTAGATGCTCCAACACCCTCCCTCACTAGTATGTCTGTGTGTGCCCAGATGATAATTTCCCTAAGTTCTTCAGCGGTGCTCAGGATGACCCCTTGGGAAGTTACTTCTGCTCTGGCTGCTGGCGTTTCTTGTATGTTCACCACACACACACACACACACACACACACACACACTTCAATCACATTCATTCAATGAACACTTAAAACATACAACGCCACTAGAGTGTCTGAACTAGAGAATCTTTATTAAATAACCAGGAGTGAATTTTCAAAGTCGGTTGCACTACTCATAACCAAAAGAGAAGACAAGCCATCCATCCATTTTGTGAGTTTGAATAACAGACGGATGTATCTCCCAAAGAGCATAGCTGCACAGACTGCCGTGCCTCCCTCTTCCTCTCTCTCTCTTTTCTTCTTTCTTTCTTTTGCAAACATACAAACATTCAGACCTCTCCTACCCAAAGGCAGGGCAGAATAGCCTGGCAACCAGCATGAAAAAAAAAAAGCCTCATAAACTATCTACAGAGTGGGCAGATGGCAGTTGGGAGCAGAAAGTAGTGATGAAATGATGAGTTCTTACACAAAGGGTCAAAGGTCAAGTTTGTGTCTCAGAAGAGAACAGAGAGGGTGGGTGAATTCAATTCAGTCCATTAGCCGCTAATTCTAGTGCTAGTCTATACTGGAAGCTGTAACAGAAACAAACAAAAAAAAAATCTCTTTTCCCATAAACAAAATGAAGTCCAAGACTAGGTTTAAGGCTTAACCAGAAAACCAGCCGAAAGGAAGGTTAGTGGCTAAATACTTGAATTGAGTCCTCTTTTCCCCATTTATAAGTGTGTTTCCATCAAAAAGTGCAAAATAAATAGCATTTAGTAACAAGGGACTTATCTCTTCTAATTGGACTCTGATTTGAAATTGCAGTCCCTCAGGTGACCAAATACTGAACATGAACGGGTATCAGAAATCTGAACTTTCTAGAACAACCTCAGCAATCAAACAAAGCAGCTACCAGAAGGAATGGAGAAGGATCACAAGTTCTTGCTAACAATGGAAGTTAGTCCATGAAGAGCTAAATTACTACACTTGAGACCTAGAGTTAAGTACACTGTTTTTTTTCTCTCCGAGATAGCTCACAGTACTAAACCAGTAGGCTTCATAGGACCTGACAATGCAGGGTCCCAGGACACGGGTTAGACATAGTTGGTTGTTTTCGGGTGTTGTTGTGGGTAGTTGGTGGCGTCGGGTTACTGATTGTTTGGGGTAAGGTGTATATTCTGGCTTACGGCAAGAGCTTTGGTAAAGGGGGTAAACAGCAAACGCACTCTCATCCTTTACCTCAGTCAGACACTCACACACACACACACACACACACACACACACACACACACACACACACACACACACACACACACACACACACACACACACACACACACTCTCACTCTCACTCTCACTCTCACTCTCACTCTCACTCCATACTTATCATTTGCACACCATTTTTCACATGCATTCTCTCACCAAAATAACATGACAGGTGGATTATGGCAGATGGAAAAGAGTCCTTTAAATATTTGACTTCTAATATGACCACAATGCAAATGCACGTTTTTCTTTTTTTGTTTAATATGTCGCAGGAACACCAAACTAGGACTTCCTGTGTATGTAACTGCAGTTTGAAACAGTCTCAGCGCTGTTCACTTTCAGAGGGTCCATCAACTGCCTGAGCAGGAAACAGGAAAGTCTTGTGGGTAAAGGTGTTTGTCCAGACTCATAGTCCCTCAGCAGAAACAGGGCCGGAATGGCGGCGCGGTGAGGAAACAAAGCAAAGATGGCTGCCCTCCACAGCCCCCACTGTAATTCCCTGGGGTTGAGTTCTGGTTCACACAGGGTCTGTAAGCGCCAATGCTGGCAGCAGGTTCATGTGGTCATTTGTGTGTGTGTGTGTGTGTGTGTGTGTGTGTTTGTATGTGTGTCGTGTGTGTGTATTCATGTGTGTGTGCATGAGAGAGACTGTGTTGCGTAGTAGAGGTCAAGAGTGGGGTGGGGACTCAGGGGGAGTGTTGTGGGCATGAGGTGGGGGTGAGGTGGGGGGGCAGTTCTTCTGCTCTCAGGCTGAGTTGAAGTTCCCCACATCTTTGCCGAAGTTGTAGTAGTCCAGCTCCTGGATGGCCACCTCGGACAACTTGGTGAGGTTGGGCGCATCGTTGTTCTCCATATTCTCGGGAGGAGCAAAGTCAAAGTTCTCTTCTTCATAGTCCTCCTGTGGCTCTAGCTCTGGTGGAGGTTCTATATGGACATAAACACCCATGTTAACACAAACATGCAGTGTATATCTATTTTAACACATGCATGCAGTGTACATTTATGTGGACACATACATGCAGTGTATATCTATGTTAACACATAAATGCAGTGTTTATCTATGTTAACACATACATGCAGTGTACACAAGTTGAGCATCTGAGCCTGTCTGAGCATAAATAAAAATACTGTAACGTATCCACACAGCTGAAATGCATGTTTTTGTTCTTGCCCTAGAATTTGATGTATTTCTGTGGGAGTGGGACACTGTGTGCCATGTGCATGACTATGTGAGGTTATGAACATGTCTGTCTGAGTAAAGACTACCACGGCATGCTTGACCTGAGCCGTACGTGAGAAACCTTAATGAGAGAGCAGTGTTGCAGTGTTTGACCTTCATGAGTGAACGCTTGTGTGCGCCAGCATACGCATGTGAGCTGGCTCACTACATCCATCTTGGAAGATGCCCATTCAGCCGTTGGTATTCCTGTGTGTGTGTGTGTGTGTGTGTGTGTGTGTATTTGTTTGCTTGTTTCTACATGTCCATCTGAAGAGATATCCATGAAGTACATGTATGTTTCTGTATGTGCACACGCCTCAGCGTGTATTTGCATGTGGGCTTGCTCTGTTCATCTGGAGAGATGGCAATACAACATTTTGATGTCTGTGTTTGTGTGTGTGTGTGTGTGGGCTGGCTTACCATGCCCGTCCGGAGAGACGTCCATGCCGTGTTTGACCTTCATGTGACGGCTGAGGTTGCCCTTGAGGTTGAACTTGCTGGAGCAGTAAGGGCACTTGAAGGGCTTACTGCCCGCGTGCAGATGCATGTGGCCCAGCAGGTTGTACATTCGGTTAAAGGACTTCCCACACACCTGCAGAAGCACAGCACAGAGTTACTGAGTGTGCGGGATTGTGTGCATATGTGTGTGTGTTTGTGAATGAGAGACAGATATTGTGTACCATTGTGTTTGGTGTGTGTGTGTGTGTGTGTGTGTGTGTGTGTGTGTGTGTGTGTGTGTGTGTGTGTGTGTGTGTGTGTAAGAATTAACAAGGGCTTTCCTTGCCCATACAAAGTACATTAGTATAGTCCATACTCAAATAGTTCAGTGTGATTTGGGAAAATCTTTGGTTGTGTGAGCTCATGTGAGTGTTTGAAGCGAGCCTTGCCTTGCACTTGAAGGGTTTGACAGGAAGATGCACGATCATGTGGGTCTTAAGGGTCTGCTTCTGGACGAAGGACTTGAAGCACACGTGGCACTGAAAGGGCCGGACGCTGCCGTGGATCAGCATGTGCCGCTTCAGGTTGGCCGACAGTGTGAACTCACGAGCGCACACGTCGCATTTGAAGCCCTTACGGCCCTGGAGGAAGAGAGGGAGAGAAAGAGGAATGTACAGAGATTATTCATTTAGAGAAAATTGGTTCCTGGGGCTCAAATGGTGAAGCAAGGTACTAACGACACTAAGGTGATGGATTTGCTACCAGGGGAGCACACATGCTGATGAATATGCATATTTGTATTGTACATGCCTCTAGAGAAAAACTCCAGCTGAATGAATAAAAGTATGTGCAAATATAGAAATGACAAACAACGGCATCATTTCGCTTGAGGTTTGAGGCATTGATGCTGAGCTGATGTGGCTCTGGCTATGAGTGTATTTGGGTGTGTTTAAGTGACAACGGTAGCTGAGATATAGACAGCCCTTACTGTAGAGACAGACTTACTAGAGAGAAGAATATTCGCCCGCCACAAGCACACATCTGTGTTTGCATATTAAGGATGGCCTAATATGTGAACGCAGTGAGATAGGCCCCATAACCTTCAATTAGCAATGTTTCGTCATCACGCTTTAACTTTGGGCAAACTTCATCAAATCAAGTATTTTTTAGAGAATAGGATAAAACAAGCTTGTATGTAATACACACACACACACACACACACACACACACACACACACACACACACACACACACACACACACACACACACACACACACACACACAATTAATTGAATTTTGTAGTGGAATAAAGCAATATTTAATGTAAGTTTAGTCTTGCCTACAATAATCTTTACCAAGTTGCAAAGCTCCTTTATCACTGAAGTTCCACAGTCTGTCTGTCACAGAAGAGTGACCCAGCTTTAAAATAAGAGCAGGTCAGCTCAGAAGCCCGCAAAATGACACATTTCGAACACATTGTTTTACCAATTGATGGCATTCCTTTGATTCCAAGTCTGTCATGGCAATGTGTGCTTTACGCAGTTCTAAAATATTACCACCAGGGGGAGCAAATGCCTCTCCATCTCTCAAACAAGAGCAGATCACACTGACTACACTCAATTTCTGAAACCCACCATATACATAACTTCACCTAATCTGGGGCCACGGCGCATAATACACAAGTTTAACAACATTACCTCAGCCAATACACAGGTATTGGTGTAACACTGGACATGATGGCGCAGAGATCGAATGAGCAAAGTGAACACACAAACAGCAACAGGAAGGGAAGAAAGACAACAAGCAGCCTGTTAGTATTTGTGTGATTTACAACGCCTACACTTTGGCACTCTAAGAGTTTTAGGTGCTGTGTTAATAAAAGATTAACTCTGTGTGTGTGTGTGTGTGTGTGTGTGTGTGTGTGTGTGTGTGTGTGTGTGTGTGTGTGTGTGTGTGTGTGTGTGTGTGTGTCTCTGTGTGTGTGTGTGTGTGTGTGTGTCTGTGTCTCGATCTGTAGCAGCACAGATAAGCCGAATGTGTCTGTGAAATGGATCAGAGTTTACAGATGATCATTTCAATAGGTAAGCAAGTCTTTGTATGTGTATGTGCATGGAACACAGGCTAGGCACACTGAAGTCAGGGTCACTGCCCACCACAAATACCCTCTAAATGCGTGTTAGATATGATTTGACTGCACAAAAGCACTGTCCACCTCACAATTTGTTTAAGGAATATGGAAAATCACCACCTGTTACATGGAACCAAATCAAACTGGTATTTTACAAACAGACATTAGTCATTTGAATAATTCTTAAAAAGAGTAATTCAAGCAACTCACAGAGGGTCAAACAATGCAACTGAATCTATGTTAACCGTGGGTATCCAGTGTTTGGCACCACCATCATAATTTGAGTGTCTGTGTGACCCCTCAGAGCGAGTCCTGGAGGTGGAGTGATTTTTCATATCCGTTGTAGGAAAGGAAAAGTTTGATGTGCTCAGAGCTGTTGGTCTATCACTCAAAGCTGATTCTGACTGACACCTTAAATGCTGGATTGAGACGTGTGGTCTTGAACTGACCTGGACAACGAGTCATTAAAAGTGGGTCACAATCTTTGGTTAAAATTAACGAGGTGTTTACAAAACAATAGCATCACGCAAAACAAGTATGCACAATTAAGTGACTTCAAGCACTTGGCTGTAAAGTTATACTTAAACATTTTTGAGTTGTAAAGTTACCAGCTGAATGTAGTAAATGTAATGCCTCAAGAGGTCCAATGCTTCATATAAATACTTTTCTGGAATTCTACTGTAGTAATACAGGTTACATCCTGCCTCAGCAAAGGGGAGCTAGACATGACAACATTCCCATCAAACCTGTTTAAACTAATGTCTTCTTGCCAACAACTGTGTCTCCACGAGAAACTCACTGGTTTCTCACCCGGCGCAGATTAGATCATGAACTGGGTGGACAGGTGGCTGGGTGGAGCACACAAACAGGCAAGAGACCCTGGGACCTGAGAGCAGCCCTAGTTTGTGTTCTAGGGTTGGAGCTGGTGCGGTCGTTTATCAAGCCACACATACTGAGATCTCATTTACACTCAGAATGTGTTTTTCTATGCATGGATTAGTATCGCACCTTGAGACAATTTTATTGTTTTGGCACTTTATGAATAAAATTGAATTGAATTGAATTGAATTGATTTGAAGTATCTTGAACTCTTGGCACAGAGGAAAATACCCTGCTTGTGTGTAAATGCATTGAGCTATACTCTGAGTAAGTGTGTGTGTGTGTGTTTGTGTGTGTGCATGCGTGTGTGTGTTTGTGTGTGCGCACGCGTCTCCTCCCTCATCTTAACCCTCGGCGTGCTCCCCTTGTGGGTGACGGCGTGCAGCTATACTCTGTGTGTGTGTGTGTTTGTGAGTGTGTGTCTCCCCCCTCACCTTAACCCTGGGCGTGCTGGGCGTGCTCCCCTTGTGGGTGAAGGCGTGCTGGCGCAGCAGGTAGAGCTGCTGGAACTGCAGGCCGCACTGGGAGCAGGCGTAGGAGCGGCCCGGCTGGTGCTTGAGCATGTGGCTCTGCAGTTGGCTCCGGTAGGGGAAGGACTTGTGGCACTGGCCGCACTGGAAGGCGTGGGGCCCCTGGTGGCTGGCCTGGTGGCGCTTCAGGTGGGCGTAGGTTGGGAACTCCATGCCGCACTGCGAGCACACGTGGCAGCGGCCGCGCTCGTGCTTGGCCTCGTGGGCACGCAGCTCGCTGGGGTAGGCGAAGCCGCGGCGGCAGAAGCGGCAGCTGTAGGGCTTGACGTCGCTGTGCTGCAGCATGTGGCGCTTCAGATGGCTGGTCTGGGTGAAGGCCTTCTTGCAGACGGTGCACTTGTGCGGCCGCGTGCCCTGGTGCGTCAGCAGGTGCGTCTGCAGGTGGCTGGGCTGCTTGAAGAGCTTGCCGCAGTGCGGGCAGGCGTGCGGCTTGATGCCGTTGTGGCCTAGGATGTGCGTCACCAGGTTGTATTTGGAGGTGTACGACTTGTCGCACATGCGGCACTTCCAGCGGCGCAGCCCCTCGCCCACGTCCACGCAGTACGACTCGTTGATCTGGATGTTGATGTCCAGGCGATCGATGCGCCGGCCCGAGTGGTGATGGTGGTGATGGTGGTGGTGGTGATGGTGGGCACCCGTTCCAGCACCTCCTGCTCCTGCTCCTGTTCCTGTTCCTGCTCCTGCTCCTCCTCCTGATCCGCCTCCGCTGCTGCCACCGCTGCCTCCTCCTCCCCCACCCTCGCCTGGATCGTTCCAGAACATTCCTTGACTGTTCTCCTCAAACTCTCCGCCTGGGCCGCCTATCTCGCTGGACTCATAGCCCACCTCACTGTGTTGGAAGTAGCCACTAATTTCCTCGTCTCCTCCTCCAGGGCGGTTCCTCCCGTCCTCCTCTCCTCCCCTGTCGTTGCTGTTCTCCCCAGCGCCTCCTCCTGCTCCCGCTGCTACTCCCGCTCCCCTCTTCCCCGGCGGCGGTCCGTGTCCACTGCGGTCACGCGAGGAAGTGTGCGGATGGGGGTGAGGGTGGGGGTGTGGCGGCGCGTGTGGGTGCTGGTGATGCCCGTGCGGGTGAGCGTGAGGGTGCGGGTCGCCCTGTGGTGTCGGAGTGTGGGAGCTCTTGGCTTCGCGCAGGCAGTCGGGACACCCGGGGGGGTGCGGCGGTAGAGGCGGCGGAGGGTCTTTGTGCGCCAGTCGGTAACCTCCAGCCGGGTCACCCATAGGGATCCCACTCATCATGTGCCCACAAGGCGGTAGCGAAGATCCTGCAGATGACCCTTCACCCTTGACTCCAACCCCTGACACAGAGGGGTCGGGGTGGCCCGTTTGGGGCTTGGGGCCGTCGTGGGGGGATGCGTGCCACCTGCGGTCGCCGCAGTCGGGGTGGGGGGGCATGTGTCCGTCCTCCACCAGGCCGTTCTGGCCCAGGTAGTCTCCGTTGGCCCCGATGAGCTGGTCAGCGTACTCGTAGTCCATTCTCTCGGAGGGGGGTGCGGGGGACTCTTTGGGGTCGCCCGTGTAGAAGCCGTTGGGGGCGATGGTGGCTCCAAAAACCTCGTTCTGTGAGATGAGGCCCAGCACGGCTGCCTGCGCCAGCGACAGCACCACCACTGGCTCCGTCTGAGTGCCCACCTCCGCGCGCCCACGCATGACCTCAGACGGGCATTGGACTGCCCGCTGTGTCTTCTCCTCCTGCAGGGGGGATAGAAAACACACACGTAAGCGAGAAACACACATACACACACATGCACGCTCAGAAACTCACACAAGGAAAACACAGAGACACTTGCCCCAGGACAGTAAGTGAGAGGACATTGGAGGGAATGGAGAGAGGGTGGCTGTAAAGGAGAGGGAGTGAGAGAGAGTGGGTGTGTGAGTGAAAAGACATAATGTCTGGAGACTGATACCTCTTCCACACCAGCATGTTCCCACCTTCCCCTTTTCCAATACTGATGTGAACCATTTCAGACACACACACCAAACTACTGACTGGTATTAATCCCCAGTCGAAACTATTTTCAGCAAACAGCAGGTCTGCCAGACATCAATACCTCAGATGCTCAATGGTAGCGCAATACAAAGCCGGTTTATTGTTGAGCAATAGTCACAAACAGTCACACAGACTTCCATGCACACCACGTGTAGGGAACTGTTTTACCTGTGCTGTTTTGATGACTGTTGTTGTAGTGAACTCATGTCAGTAGTTTTACCAGGCTATCTTGTTAACCGGTAAGCCCTTAAATGAGATCAACTGTAAGTCTGTTCTGCTTCTACACCCTGTTCTCTAAAGGCACCCCAGGCCTAATCACACAATAAGGGGCAGCAATCTCATCAGGCGAAGCTTCACTGCAGTGCATGTATAACTACCATTGTACTTCCAGGGCATAGAAACTGAAAAAATTAGGAATGTATTAAGAAACCAGCTAAGCTAGACATTGGTAACACAGAAAAAAAAGGGGGAAATAAAATGAATTAGAAAACTGCGTTTAGTAATGTTTCAAATCACCCTGGGCAAAAATGGAATAAAAAGCTTATAAAAGCGAGAGTTGAGGGTGAGGATGGCAGAATGTGTGTGAGCGTGTGTGTGTGTGTGAGTGAGTGAGTGAGTGAGTGAGTGAGGGGACAACTCTGACCTCACAGGGCATGTACTAGATTTGATCAGCTGCTCTGGTGGTGACAGAAGTCACACGTCACTGGTATCTGCCTTCGGACAGAAGCAGGATGAGTGTATGAGCTGGAGTGTGTGTGTGTGTTTGTGTGTGTATTTGTGAATTTCTGGAGCTAAACCTCTCCAGTCAGCGATTGCTGGGCTTGATGAAATTCAGCTTTCTAAGCATTTTAGAGAGTCAATGTCTGATGTTCTCACACACACCTTCTGAAATCAGACTTACTATATTCCATCAGGACACACCTTCTGAATCCGACTAACTATATTCCATCAGAAACACGCACACTTCTGCTTCTCAGCACTTACCCAAACCATAAAAATCAATCAAACACCCTAGGAGCCGGGAGGAATTAACTGAATCAACAGAATGAATGAAACTAATTACAGGTAAAACTCAGAGCAAATTCCCATTCCCAGTCCATGTGGTCCCACCTCTAGCCAGGCTGGAGGGGGGGGGGGGGGGGGGGGGGGGGGGGTGGGGGGGTTAGGATCAAGGACACAGACAGGTTCAGATTATTACTTAAACTACGTGGTAATTAGCATGACAATGAATATTCATTACATGGTCATTATAGACACATATCTGCTTAAGCAAAAATTACCCAAAACATTTGGACAGCTGCCATATGAAAGTCCCTAATGGTTGTCAAGGAGTAAATATGCCAACCATTGGCTTCTTGACACAGCTTTCTGCAGCAATACCCATAGCCACACCACCTATGACAATAAGATAACTACGGTAAAGCTCAGTATTCCCTTTTTTGAGAAAGAGTTTGGTGTTTGGTTGGGTGAGAGTCTTTTAGAGGAAAGGTCTTAGGAAAGGTTGCTCGTGTTTACCGGACGTCATATAACCAAAGATAAGCAAGAGGCTACTGATCCTTAGAAACCAAGCTTGAGGCAGATGTTCCTCACAAGCATCCAATGGAAATCAAGCTTGAGGCGTATGGGCCTCTCAAGCAGCCAATGGACATCAAGCTTGAGGTTGATGGTCCTCTCAAGCAGCCAATGGAAACCAAGCTGCAGGCTGATGTTCTTCTCAAGCAGCCAATGGAAACCAAGCGGCAGGCTGATGTTCTTCTCAAGCAGCCAATGGAAACCAAGCTGCAGGCTGATGTTCTTCTCAAGCAGCCAATTGAAACCAAGCTGCAGGCTGATGTTCTTCTCAAGCAGCCAATAGAAACCAAGCTGCATGCTGATGTTCTTTTTCAAGCAGCTAATGGAAACCAAGAGAGTTTGATAATCCTTGGAGGTGGCAAATGTGAATCAAGGATGAAGATAATGTTCTTTGACTCTTGACGGTCCCGGTTGCTTCAGGATTTACCTCTTGGAACACGACCGCATAGACGTCTGGGCACAAGCAGGAAAAGGCTGAAGCAGAAACGCATCTATCTGCCATATTAAGCTTAATCAAAGCCAGAGGATGAAGATCGAGACGGAAGATCTTCCCAAGGCCTGATGCAGTCTCTCCAACACATACATACATACACACACACACACACACACACACACACACACAAACACACACACAGTCAGCATGCACGAATGACACACAGCCCAAAACACAAGATTTAGCCCAAATATACATCACACACTAATTGCATGGCTTACCACACTAGATGCACACAACAGACAAACTACACCTCACACACCCAACATTCACACACCCGACATTCACACACACACACACACACACTTTTGCACTGTCAAGCAAACTACACCAGCAGTCTATGAAATTGTCCCCTCTCAATTGCCCCCCCCCCCGCACACACTCACAGTGTGTCCGCACAGACACACACAGCCAGTTGGTTCTGCTTTCATTTGTAAGTAAGCAGTCACATGTGATACTAGACTGGGAAATCCCCCTTTGACACATACATACACACACACACACACACACACACACACACACACAACAACAACACACACCTGCCTGAGGAAACACCCAGTGTTTTTGCCTCACACCATTGACAGCAGGTGTGTCAACCTCCACACTTCTTAGTGGCTTTACATTTGGATTGGCCTATATGACACCCTCTACACAGCTGTCCTCTCCTTCCACCCTTTCCACAATCCCTTTTACTCTCTCGCTCTCCTTCTTGCTGTCTGTCTCTCCATCTCTCCCTCCCATCCTCCCCTCTGTCCTTCTCTTTATATCTTCTCATCCAGTCTTTCTTTGCCAGTTTCAATGTCTTCCTGTTGTCACTTCTGTCATTGAGTGACAGCAGGATGAGAAACACATACACACACATTAGAGAGACAGAGACTGAAAGAGAGACAGACAGTGAGTGAGAGAGAGAGAGAGAGAGAGAGAGAGACAGAGTCAGACGTACATACACACAGACTGAAAGAGACCGAAAGAGAGAGAGGGAGTTAGACAGAGAGCGAGCAAGAAAAAGCAGAGAGAGAGACGGGGGAGGGAGGGAGGGGAGTGAACGACAGAGAAAAGAAAGAGAAACAGGGAAGGGGGGGGTGACAGAATGAGTGAGAGAGTGTGCAAGGGAAACAGGGGAAGAGTGAGAGAGAGAGAGAGAACAGGAAGGATAAAAAGAAAAGAAAAAGAACTGGGGTGAGCAGAGAGAGAGAAAGAGCAAGAGAGAGAGCAAGAATGAGAGAGAGACAGAGAGAGCAAGAGTGAGAGAGTAACAGAAATAGCAAGAGATAGATAGAGAAACGGAAAGAGCAAGAAGGGGAAAGAGAGCAAGAGTGAGAGAGACAGAGATAGAGAGACCAAGAGGGAGAGAGAGACAGAGAGAGAGAGCAAGAGGGAGAGAGAGACAGAGAGAGAGAGAGAGAGAGAGAGCAAGAGGGAGAGAGAGACAGAGAGAGAGAGAGAGAGAGCAAGAGGGTGAGCAAGAGGGAGGGAGGGAGAGAGAGAGAGAGGGACAGCAAGAGTGAGGGAGGGAGGGAGAGAGAGAGAGCAAGAGGGAGGGAGGGAGAGAGAGAGGGACAGCAAGAGGGAGGGAGGGAGAGAGAGAGAGAGAGCAAGAGGGAGGGAGGGAGAGAGAGAGAGGGAGAGCAAGAGGGAGCGAGAACAGAGAGAGACGACAGTTGAGGCAGAGAGAGAAAGAAAGAACAGAAGAGGGAGGGGGAGAGAGAGGGAGAGAGAGAAGCAAAGAACAGGGAGGGGGAGGAGGGGGAGGGAGGGAGAGAGAGAGGGAAAAAGGGAGAGAAAAAGGGGAGCAAGAGAAAGAGGGAGGGAGGGGCAAAGAATGAGAGAGCAAGAGAGGTGGAGAGAGGGGGAGAGAGAGAAAGCAACAGAGAAAGAAAAAAAACAAAATGAATGGCAGACAAAATGAAGGATTAAATGTAAGAGTGAACGAGACAGAGACAGAGGGAGGGAGAGAGAGAAGGACAGAGAGACAAATGGAAAGAGGAGAAGAGAGATATGACAGAAGGACAGAGAGAAAGAGAGAGAAGGGACAAGGTTGGAGGAAAAGAGAGCAGAGAACAGGAAGAGAAAGAGTAAAGGGAGGGAGGGGGAAGATAGATAAGAATTCAGAGCTGATCTGAACTGACCACCACACACACTCATTCATCACACACACACAAACACACGGCTTAAGCAGATAAGTGTGTGAGCACTGTAAGTAAGCATTTGTGTGTGTATGTGTGTGTTTGTGAGAAGTAATGAATGAATGTTGAGTGGATAAATAATCAGAGAATAACTCTGTGTGTCAGTAACACTGTCTATGTGTGTTTAAATAGTAAGACGCTGTATGTGTGTTTGTTCACATAAGCAGGTATGTGAGTTGGTTAGTTTGCCATGCTCTGTCTATTGGTGTGCTCCTGTGTGTGTATGAACATATGTGTGTATATGAGTGTTTGTGTGTGTGTGTGTGTGTGTGTGAGAATGTGTGTACGCCCTAATCTGAAGAACTCACCGCACTCCTCCTGCTATGAGGCTTCAGGTGCTTGAGGCTCCGCATCCTGCCAGTGCTACTGAGCTCCCGCCTGCTGTCGCACCTCCTTTATATGCCCTCCCCTGGGGGCGGGGCCTGAGGCTCCACCCACTCACCCAAGACCAAGCTGTAGTTACTTTGTCTTCTCCAAAACACAAATACAGTGTGTGTGTGTGTGTGTGTGTGTGTGTGTGTGTGAGTGCCGCGTGTGTGTGTGTGTGTGTGTGTGTGAGTGCCGCGTGGATGTGTGTCTCCTTTATTCTCTCTCTCTCCCTCTCTTCTGTCTCTCTGTCTGCTGCACTCTTTGCTTTATCTCTCTCTCTCCCCCTCTCTCACTGCACTTGCCCTCCCCCCTCTTTCTTTCTGCACTCAACTCACCCTCTCTCTCTCTGCAATCGCTCTCCCTCACCCTCCCTCTCTGCACTCCCTCCCTCCCTCTCTTTCCCTCCTTCTCTCTGCAATCACCCTCTTTCTCTCTCTCGCCTGTGCTTGCTCTAGCTGTCTCTCCCCCTCCCTCACCCTTTCTCACTCAATCCTTTCATTCTGTCTTCTCTCTCACACACGCACGCACACACACACGCACACACACACACACATAAAGACACACACACGCTGACACAAACACACACACACAAACACACACACACACACACACACACACACATCAGTTATGTTTTCATCTGCTTTTATCTTGGAGTTCAGATTTGAACAGACATACAGACGTGATGAGGATGAAAGAGATAGAGGGAGAGAAAGAGAGAGAAGGAGAGAGAGAAAGAGATGGAGGGAGAAAAAGAGAGGGAGAGAAATGGAGAGATGGAAAGAGATGCAGACAGAAAGATTGCAAAGAGAGGGAGGGGGATGGTAGGGCGAAGGGAGGCAGAGAGAAAGACAGAGGATGACAGGACACTGGGGGGAGAGAGCGGGAGAGAGAGAGGGAGGGAGGGAGAGAGAGGGAGGGAGGTGGGGGTGGAGAAGGTGACTGATATGGGGAAACAAATGAGAGAAGGAATGATGGAAGAGAGAACGAAGGATGAATACAGAAAAAGTGGAGGTGAAGAAGGAATGAGTAGAGGAGGATGTGAGGATGCAGCAAACGAAAATAAAAAAAGAGACGGGGCGATGTGGAAAGATAGATGGAGGACAACATCTCCAACATTCACACTTACACACACACACACACTCAGACCATCTCAAATTCTCATACCTATCCACATGGACACTCAGTTATTAAGATACCATGGCTTTTATCTGTAGCCTGCTCTGCACCAAAATAAAGACACACACACACACACAGATTATTAAAGAACATCACAAATGTTGGAATGAAGGAAGCGTTTGGCCTTCCTGGTCATTTTGCATGAAGTTGCATTTGAAGGGCAAACAATGTCATAAATACTGGTGGTAAACGAATCAGTTGTGGGATTAATTCACAAGCATAATATTCAGTCTGTAACTTTTCTTTGCCGGAATGTGTGTACTGCTTAGCTAGGTTCACCCTGAACTAGCCCATGAAGCACCCTCTTTCTGATTGGCTGGTTAGATCCAAAGCAACACCAGGCCCATTGGCTGCTTTCATCATGAACAACAAAAGTCTGGTTCTCATTGGCCTTTCCTTTAAGTCCAAAGGAACAACAGACTCTTTCCAATTGGTTGGTCAGGTCAAGAGGAACACTAGCCTCTTTCTCATTGGCTGGTTAGATCCAGAGCTACACATCATTGGCTGGTTAGATCCAGAGCTGGTCAGATCCCTCCTCCTCCGGCCCTACCTAGACTGGACCAAGAGCACCAGTGATACGGTCTCTGCTCTGGGTTTCGTCTGCATCTTTAGCTGCTCTGACTGTGCAGAACCTACGGCCAGGACCTCCATCCACAACCAAAAAAGAAGAGGTGCTGCGTGTTGAACACTGTTTAGGACAACTGGAGACGCTGCCAGATATATTTCTGATTGGCCATTTGGCTTCTGAACAGGAAGATGATAAACTAGAAAACCATTAATGTGTATGGTGGTTAGGGTTCACTACAAATACATTTACACTGGCGTCTGGAGTTGTATAGGCTTCTTCTTTGTAGGGGGTATTTTTTTTTCTTGTAGACTAGGCCTTTGGTTGGCTGTTGAGTTCTTCTCTGAAAGAACAAAAAAACCAGCACAAATCCCAATTCAATTAAACTTAAAAGAGAGCTGCTCCACCAGTCTCTCTCTCTTATTCACACACACACTAGGGATGAGAAGGAACGCGGTTGCTACACGCTCAATATGCACACGAGAACCAAATGTGTAATTTTTCCAAATGTGTAATTTTTCAAATGTGTAATTTTTCCTAAACTTGCTTTTTGCGCTGTGGACTGCATGAATGTTGTGCGTTTAGATCCACGGAACATCTCTGGAGCCGGTCAGAATTTCCCTGGAGCCTATCAGCGCTCTGAATGGAAATAGGAGCTAGGGAAACTACTAACAACTAAAATAAAACTTAACTAAACTCAAAACAACATGACAATGGCTGAACGCTAGCAAGAGAAGTGTATTTGGAGAGGCACCGCTGTCTTTCAAAACTGCTGTGAGGGAACATTTTGGATTCAAAGTACAGTCTGCACTCATTGCTTTGCCACTGTTGGCTACCCGAGCGGAAACACCTCTCCTATGATGTCTCATTTACGTTTCCATCACTCGGTCATATCCCAGGTGGCGCAAGGAGAGTCCCCTCTTTAGCACTGTTGCCTTCCAATATCAATTTGTAACAAATACATTTAAAAAAATATATATAATGGCACTAGGAAAGCTTAGACCTACGCCAAGGCCACATCTTGCAACGTTAGCGTAAGTGAAACTAAATGCCGTGAGTGGGATCTGCTCCAAAACTGAATGGGTTATTCCTCGGCCCATGATGCTACACCTTTCTACCAAGTTTCATGGAAACGGTAATCTTGCTTACAGACAGACAAACTAAAAAACAAACTGCACCAAAACCATAACCTCCTTGGCAGGTAATAATAGAAGCAGTGGCAGTACAGACAGCCAAAGATTTGCAGCCGTATTTGGTGACCACAGACTTGAGATTATGTCACCTGATGGGAAAACAAAATCAACCGCGTTACAATGTCCCCTACCAATGCACACATTTCAGCAGTAAATCACTATGAAACATCACTGAGAGAAATTGACACACACACACACACACACCCTATCTAGCTCTCGCCACTGATGGTTGAACCTCCAGAGCAAGTGAAAGCTACCACACTGTAGTTGAGACAGAAATCAAGCCTAGTCAGTCATGCTGCCAGGTTTCTGAATATAGGCTAGTATATCATTTTTTTTGTCTCTAGGCAAAAAAACAATGGTTAGTTCATTGTTAAAAAAAGTGATTTTCTTTCTTCTTTATATTTAAGATGACGAAACCATACCGTTACCGTGACCCCAAAACCATGTTACATACCAAATCGTGGGCCCACTGTGCCGTTGAATCCATAACAGAGATACACACACACACACACACAAACTCACACACACACACACACACACAAACACCGTAATTGACTCTGCCAACAGGGAAGTGATTGAATGAAACAAAGACAAAGCGTAGTTTTTTGGACAAGCCTTGATCTACTCTGCATGATGAAAGAATAATTGTGGTTCTCTATTAGATTCAAAGTTTAGCTTAAGCCCAGTCTTAAGCCCAGACATGTGCTCTAGAAAATGACGATTCCAAATTTGGTCAAAGTGTACAGTTATGCCTTCATCACAGGCCTACGACCGTATCTGCTGCTAACAGAATCTCAAGCATCACCCTCTCAACCTCTCTACCCGCCACCTGGGGTTCTGTCTGTGTGTTCCTGCAATGCTGAGACCCTGACCCAACAGACTCTACTGTGCCCATGCATAGCAGAGAGGGTAGGGTGACTAGCCTGCTAGTCGGCACACTTTCACCTCTCCTGAGGTGATATGCTTCTGTATGCAAACATGATGCTAAATTAAATCAATTGATGTGTAAACAGAAAGTTATAAGTTGCAATTCTATCAGAACTTTAGTTTGTAGATGAAGGGCTCCTGGCATAGGGGTTGTATATGGGGGGCAAAATGGCTGAAAGTGAGGGATTCAGAGAGAGGAGAGAAAATGGAGGGAGGAAGAGAGAGAGGAGAGAAAATGGAGGGATGAGGGAGGAGAGGAGAAGGCTCTACCAGTGAGAGAGGAGAGAGAAGGAGGGAGGGAGAGAGAGAGAGCAAATAGTGAGAGAGGGAGAGGGGGAGGAGATTAAGAGAACAGCGGAGGGAGGGGAATGGAGCGAGATGGCGACAGAGAGAGAGGAAGAGAAAGAGAGAGGAAGAGAAAGAGAGAGAGGCTAAAAAACGAGAGAGCACAAGACTGAGGAGAGAGAAGGCAAAGGAGAAAGAGAGAGACAGAGAGTAACAATAGGGAGAGAAACAGGAGTAATTGCAAGAAACACAGTTTGGAAAAAAAGAGAATAGAAAGAAGGTAAATAAAGAAATAAACGTCAACTGTTAGAAATGCAAAGGAAGTAAACTGAGGAAAAGAGGACAGAGTGTTAGGTAGAGAGAGAGAAATATATAGAAAAAATGTAGGGAAGAGGAGAGAGAGAGAAAATGGAGGGAGGAAGAGAGAAAGAAAATGGAGGGAGGAAGAAAGAGAGAAAATGGAGGGAGGTAGAGAGAGAGAAAATGGAGGGAGAGAGAGAAAATGGAGGGAGGGAGAGAGAGAGAAAATGGAGGGAGAGACTGGGGGAGAGAAAATGGAGGGAGGGAGAGAGAGAGAAAATGGAGGGAGAAAGAGAGAGAGAAAATGGAGGGAGAGGGAGGGAGGGGGAGAGAGAGGGAAAAAAAGAAAATGGAGAGAGCGCAAGCGAGAGCAATAGCAAGGGCAGGAGAGAGAGAGAGAAAATGGAGAGAGACAGCTGCGGGGGGAGGGAAGGGAAACGGAGAGGGGGGGGCAAGCTGGGGGAGGAATGAAAAGAGAGAGAGAGCTGAGCAGAGAGAAAGAAAGAGCACAGAGAGAGAGAAAGAAAGAAAGAAAGAGAGGGCAGAGAGAGAGAGAGAAAAGGGAGGGAGAGAGAGAGGAGAAAGAGAGCACGGGGGAGGGGAGAGAGGTAAAAAAAACAGAGAAAGCAATATGAGGAAGGAAAGAGAGAGAGAGAGAGAGAGAGCGAGAGAGGGAAAGAAAAAAGAGTGAGAGAAGCAAGGAGTGAGATGGAAACCGAGAGCGAACAGAAAAAAAACAGAAGAGAGCAGAGTGAAATTGAAAGAGGGGGAAGGGAGAAAGAGAAAGAGAAAAAAAAGGTTGAGGGAGAGAGAGAAAGACAAAGAGAAAGAGAGAGAGAGAGAGAGAGAGAGAGAGAGAGAGAGAGAGAGACACACACACACACAGGGAGACAGAGAGAGGAGACAGGCAGACAGACAGACAACGAAAGAGACAGACAGGCACTCAGAGGAGAATACTTTTTTGATCAAACCTGATTCCAAACGAACTTGCTAACAAACTGCAGTGTCACAAAATATATGCCATCACACAAACACACACACACACACACACACACACACACACTTGCTGAAAACCATGTATCACCTCAAAACTCTTCTCAATCACAACACCACAGCAACTGATCCAGTCTGGAACACTCAGAGAGGTTCAGGGCCATTTGAGATCAGAGAGGAGCACAGAACCCCAAATTCAGTAAATTCATCAGCAAACCCTCACCAGACAGCCACTGGTCCGGGAGCTGTTCAGGGTTTGAACAAGGCCAGGTCAGTTCCAGTGTCACTCTACAGTCTTTCAATCAGTTGATTTTCCTCAAAGACCATTGGGTTCGCCACCATCCTTATCTACATATCAGCCAGCCATTCTATAGCAAGACCATTAGCTCATCACTAACCTTGTTTGTGAGTCAGTCTTGCACTCTAGAAGTCAACACAGTCAAGTAGTCTGTGCTGCCACTACCTGCACTAGTGAATGTCATTGGAGCACTAGGGCTATTGGCATTTAGGGAACGCTACCCAATGGTGTGAAACTGTTCAGTGACCTCATATTTCTGTCAAAGTTGTGTTGCTTGGAAACGGACACCATTTCTTGTTCTACCACTGGGTCTTTTGGAGTACCAAGGGCCTAGTTCTAAGCTGAGCCACAGGCTACTTACAGTCTCTGATCTCAGCGTGGAGACAGACAGCGCTATAGATGCCTCGCCTAAGGCTGGCAGTGTTTGCTGTTTGTTGTGGTTCTCCAAGCCAGCTGATGTCACTGAATGTGTCAAGTCTCCCAAAGAAAACTTGGCACCTCAGAAATCACAGCGATGTAGCATCCTCCTTAAGAACGGTCATGGCCGCGGCCCCTCGACACCGGCGAAGCAGCAGGAGATAACACACGGCTGATGCTGATGACTCACAAGGTCTCGTGGCATCATCTCGGCAGTGTGCTGGGAGGCCATGTCTGCACGGGTCCACCTGCTGGACAAGGCTGAGACTAGCCGTCTATTCAGCTTTACTGGTATGAAACATGCAGGCAAGGCTGAGACTAGCCTTCTATTCAGGTTTCCTGGTATGAAACATGCAGGCACAGACTATAATCAAAGCAAAGTCCAGATTCCCCACGGTTTGTCACGAGCCACAGATTTGGCACATTTGCACTGTGGACTGATTTCTGGTGATGGTGCCCCCCCCAATCTGTACAATTAACACACTCAGACACACATAGAGCTTCGTGCACCTTCAAAAGTGTCGGATATGGAATTAAATACTGTTGTCTAAGGATGGTAACCAAACATTATAAAGACCAATTAGTAGTCGATTCCAAAAATATGGTTTAAATACAATACCGACCCACTAATAACACGATAGATCCTCACCCTCAGCATGATACCAGCAATTTCAGGATTTCAAGCGGGTTTAACACAAGTAGGGCTGCAACGATAACTCGAGTTACTCGAGTAACTCGATTACAAAAAATGATCGAGGATTTTTTTTTGCCTCGAGAGTTTGTTTAGTTCATATCATGCTCTGGTGTCACCATTTCATACGGACTTTTATTATTGACGCGCGCGCGCACATTCAAAGATTTACGGTCTCTGTAGACAGCAGCTCCGTCAGTCTAGGTTTCAGTATGGTAGTGACCAGTTTAGTTAAGCACACAAGATTCACATACACGTAGAACAATAATGATGTAAGCACTCGAAATGTATTTGTCACAGTATGGTGAAGTACTGTTTTAGGCATTTTGTGCCTACCTTATGATAGTACGTAGTTTCATGAAGTGCAGGGTACGTTATAGTAGCGATAGCGGGCTAAGCGGAAATTTAGCTATGTTCTGCTCTTATGTTGATTCGATGTAGTAAGGATGGGTTCATCCTTATAAGTTTATATTTCGACTGTTTAATGTATTATGGATGATATCATGTTGCCTAGTGTGTCCACTATCTATTAATATTAGTTGTGTAATTGTTATCATGTAGCAATAACTCATGTTAATGTAATTCAGTGCAGTGCTGATTTGCCCAGGCTATTCTCATTGAACACACATATTGTACGATCGTACGCATTGTCATGTAATGGAAATTGATGAATTAAATGGAGATAAAGAATACTGCTTTGGTAATCGTGGGTGTTCTAACAGTCACTGCCCGAGCGATACAACCAAGCAACCTAGAACCAGCAAATACAGTTCTTTAACTCATTAACGTTAACAGTTCACCATGCGGAGCCACTTCAATGTAACGTAAATGTTGACGCTAGCTGATTTACGATTGCTAGATACTATGGACACAAGCGTAAGTTTGAATTTACGGTGTGTGAGGTTATTTGTAGACTATACTATGAGTCATAGTGATGCTAGGCATGATGTTACAGTAAGTAGCAGAGCGAGTACAAATGCACCAAGATCTCATGTCATGCACGTCTCTCCTCCCGCACGCGCGGTCACATACACACAGCTGCTGAGTTTTGACCCAATTAAAGTGTTGGATTAAAAAAAAAAATCTTTTGTCAGGAATAACAGCCAATTGCTTATTATAACTAAATTATTTCAGGCTGCAACTGTCCCTAAACCCAATGTACTGATAGCCTACATTGTCTCTATAACGCTCGCATGGTGTTTCCATGGCAGCAGTCTATAGTTTCGAAGGTAAACAAACCAAGCGTGGTCGCCATTGTCACTAATCCACGTTAGTTCTATCTATCTCAATCTGTCTGCTAATCCTTCAGAAAACAATGACTAAGTGTTACATAAACACAAGACGTTTATAATTTGAATGCAATGGGGTTTAGGGCTGCCACTAACGACTATTTTTCTATCGATTAATCTATAGACTATTTTATCGATTAGTCGATTAATCTAAACGATTAATTTTCCTCCCAAAAAAAAAATTATTCCCATTTCAGCTCAGTTCATTCATTTTATTTTTACATAATGCAGCACAAAACAAAATGTAAACAAAGGCTGACATATTAAAGTTCAAAACTGCAAGTTTAAACTAGCAACTCCCAACATGATGATAAAAAAAAAGAGGACTTGTTATAAGTCAGCAGCGCAAATCCAAAAGAAATGTTCTTTCTATTAAACCTCTATTGTATTAAAGGCATCCCCCACACAAATGTGCTTCAAATAATGGCAGAAATAAAATATTTCGATACGGTACAGTCTCAACAAGCACGAACAAACACTGGCACCGTCAATCAACGTAGAATAAGCCCAGATCTAGCCTACACATTTTCTGTTATTTAAAACGTAAAAACGTATTCAATGGAAATTCTAAGGTCGCAGGCAGACAACTTTATGGCTTTAATAATGCGTGTATTAAGCAGCTACAATGACAAAAGATATTTAAACTTACGGCAATTTAATAAACATGAATAGACAATACTACGGTGGCTTGGCGGTCCATTGTCCACAACGGCGCCTGTATGTTTTCGTTTGAGGTGTTCGTGCATAGCGGTGGTGCTGCTGTGATAAGCCATCGACACTTTGCAGAGTGCACAAACCACCCTTTTGTTAGGTGCTTGTTTGAAAAACTCCCATACTTTTGACGCCTTTGGTCTTTGGAAACGTGTAGATTCCGTCTCTTTCCCCACCAAGTCGGACTCCACTGCTGCCGCCATAATGTTTCAAAAACTGAAGCGTTGACTGAAGGCGACCAGTGACTGGTGCCAAAAAAGACTGACGTTAGGCAGCAGCAATTACGTAGTGATACGGAAGACGCACATTCGTTATACTGAACTGAAGCGTTTTAGAAATTGAAAAGGTAAATTCATAAAATAAAAAAAAGATGCTTCGACTTCAATTATTGATGCCGACGCATTTTTACCGTCGACCACATCGACTAATCGCGGCAGCCCTAATGGGGTTAGTTACTTTGATGACATTTTGGAGGTTTTGATAACGCGATCGCGGCAACTGCGCGATGCTAGTCGGTCGGATACGTTAGCATGGCGGCTACGTTAGCATGGCGGCTAATAATGCACTATTGACATGACGTTGTTGAAAACGCAAAATTACTTTAATCCGATTACTCGATTAATCGATGAAATTCTTGATAGAATACTCGATTACAAAAATATTCGATAGTTGCAGCCCTAAACACAAGTAGTCAACAGGTCCACCTACTATAGACTATATAAACATTTCTACCCTGGTAATCCTACTCAGGGCTTGCCAGTGCGACTGATCTGGTCGCACATGCGACTGGAATTTTGGCCGTGCGACTTGATTTGAAATCTCTTTTCCCCCCACTAATTTTCCAAGAAGAACTGATTTTTACTTGACAACAATATTAATTTGGACTATCGACGTTAATGCGTTAATCTATGATATTATTGTAGACGGGCTTAATGCGATAAAATATTTTAACGCAGGTAACGCAACTTTGTTTACTTTCGGTTTGCTTTGACACGACACGAAACCGCAGCGTGCATGCAGTCATTTAGACAGGAGATAACGAAGCGGTAATGGAAGATGGGGAGAGCTGAGCGGAAAAAGTTTCTATTTAAGAGGCAAAATAACGGAACAATCGACCAAACTAAAGTTGTATGGAGCATTTGAAAGCTAAATTTAGCTAGCACAGAAGCAGCTCGTCTTTAAGTGATCACCTATGCAAAGCACCCGACAGAAAGCAGTCCCAGGTTAGATGGTCGCCAACCCACACTCCACGACTTCCCCAGGAAAATAACTAGGCTAGACCAGTCTGTGGCGATATTAGCAGAGAAATTGTGAAGTTTCTTAAGCGAAAGAACTACTACCAAAACAATTAATATTCAGCGTAAATACAACCCTGATTAAATTATATTTGGTTTTGTGAATGGAGGTTGAGCCCAGGGCGCAGTGTGTTGAGTGTGTTTTAAAGTTGTCTAATGAGGCGCTCAAATCTGAATCGACATTTGGAAACGTGACATCCAGCACTCACGTACAGAACCAGGTCCTGGAAAGGATGAAAGGCAGCCAGCTCCTTTTAAAACAAGTTAGACGAGTTGACAGACGTCAGTAAAGCTGCATTAGTGCTGTTTTCTGTGCGTTATTATTGGAGTGTTAAGAGGACATGCCTTTCTGTGGAGCGCTACCAATTCGAACAACTGCCCAGGAAGTGCTATTTATGTTGATAATAGATTGCAGCCACAGATTTAAATAGTTTTTCCAATTATTTGAATCATTATATTGAACATTATTTGAACCTATTTGTTTGCATGTCTGAAGCATCACCTATTTTAATTAGGCCTAGCTGAGTGGTCTTGTTTGCATTTTTTATCACTTGATTTGAGTGCATGCTATCTTTTGGGTATATTCTGGTGTTATTTCCTTGCTTGTTTGCTGTGCACAAATAGGCCTAGGCCTACTGCAACTAAGTTCTGTGTTTGATTATTATTTTTTTTTTTGGTACACAATACAATTTTGATGCAATATCTAGAGTTAGATTTTCTTTTACTAATTTCTAGGCTTCCACCTGTAGTAGGTGCTGATGTTCGCTTATTATTAGAATTAATGGATTATAGATTAAATTAGCCTAATGGAATATAGATAAACTAAAATAAGCGGAGTGTCTGTTGGGCCTTGGCCTGTTACAAATACGAAAAGGTTGGGAACCCCTGATCTAAATCACCTAAAATACCATGCAATTCTTTTCCACCTATCAATGAGGGCCAAAGCAAGGTCATGCCTTTCCTTTTATAATCTGTTCAAACATGTTATTCCAGGTTGTTAACATTGATCAATAGTAGTATTACTTGGTTTGGCCAACTTTTTATAGTGGTACGCCAAGATATTTGCTGGTGCTCCCAATTTTTCTGGGTTAGGAGCACCGTGCTGAGCATTCATCGAGTGGGTAGATGAATACACAGCAGCTCTTCCTCTACTGACCCCTCTTACAGATGTCCTTTAGACGCTCGGCGCTTCTGCAGGAACTTGCCAACTTCCTGAGGAACAGCTCCTAGTTCCTCTAAAACTTTCCAGCAGAACCTCTCCACACATCTCACACCCTGCACCAAACTCCGCTCAGGTCTCCATGGATACCACCCAACCACTCTTACAACCTCCCTCTCTCCTTCCTCTTCATGCACTCGTTTACTTCTGTTGTCTACCTCCCCTCCCCATTCCTTCCTTCCTTTTCTTATCTTTTGCACGGTTTCCCCTGTGCCTCTTTAGTCTGCTATGATACAACAACTCACTGTACACTCTGCCTGTTTCATGGAAAAACACAGAGCACATTACAGGCACTCACTATGACTTAAAACAATGACTAGGACTTAAAACGGTTACAATGACTTAAATGTCCATAACTACAGGGTATTTGGAATCCTTGCACCTTAACGATCTGTTATGTAGGCTAAGGCTAACACCCAGTAATGCTAGCAGAAAGCAACTAGCATGGATCTTTTTGGTTACCTGGCCTATATGTGCATACTGGAAGTGTTCGGTTTTGGTCAAGGCCGTGCAGTGTATGTGAAACCCCTGGCCTGTAGTATGATGGATCATGGACAAACGAAGAATGCACAAAAAAATACAGTGATGGACCCAGTGGAAGTGAATGCGCGGAAAATACAGTGATGGACACAGTGTAGGTAGCCAGGTTGCGGTCTATACAGTATTGATGCCTGGGTCGAGTTTTTAAAAACTTGTACCCACCAGACCCGTTACAAGAGCCAATCCGCACCCCCTGAAAAATATGTGTTAAACAACCAGACCTGACCCGCAAAGCGCTTACTTTAAAAATAACTAAAGTGATTGCATCCATATCATGGAGTAAGACATATATTTCCTTTTTGGCGCACGTTTCAAAGGGATCAGTCACTCATGCAAACTAAACTAAATACGAGCAACAATCGCTTAAATAACAGCAGTTTTTAATTTCATGGGCAAATCCAGTGTCAGTGTGGTCCAAAACATGCATTAGCCAAACTGACTAGCGGCTATTGCACAAAGGTTTCCCATGAGCCACCACTTACAGACTCCAGAAAACGTTGGCATAATACTTTGATTGCAAGGCATAGTCTAAACCCAGCAATAGTGTCTAAGTTTAGGCTACTAAATAAACAGACTCATGGTCCGGTCATTTATTGTATCACAACAAAATAAGTAGCCCTTCATTTAAAACCTGAACTCACTCTCACTCTCGCAGCACAAACGATGCATCCTTCACATTTAAATATTAGCCATGATAAGGAAATGTGAAACTCTTACTTTAATCACAAATGTATGTCTGTTAATCATATGCCTTTGTGAGCTAAACATGACACTTCTGTCTCTGTTTAAGACATTTCTAACTCTGTTTATGTGCTTAAAAGTGTACCTTCTGTGTGTATCTCTGCTTGTGTCGCTAGTGGTAGCCTCTTCTTGCTGACCAACATAACGCTTTGGTGGTGTAATCTAAACAACCAGCTATACATACTGCTTAGGGAAAACACTCGTAGGCTTAATCGCAAATTGATGTGAAGACTGAAGAGAAGGTGGAAATCCTGCTATAGCCAAATGTTTAGCCTAGCGCTACTGCACGCAAAGCTTACCCAAACCCGCCTGGGTTATGGGTCGACCCGCACATCACTACTATACAATGAGTGACCGGCCCATCATGGGGGGTTGAGGGTGTATTCTGTAGACTACATATTTTTTCACAGAAAGGAGGAGAGAATTCTGTAGTGTTGTGGACATCTGGTATTTTCTATGTAAAGGCCCAATGACTGACAATTCACTGCCATTACTGGTTAGGCTTCATGAGAACATATGGTAAAAGCACTGTACATACACATGGCCTTATCATAACCCATGGGGCAGCATAACAATCCCACTCTCCCACAGGTTTATGTGGGCTTCATCCCTCCCTGGTGGAGGCTATGGTCAGTACAGTAGAGCCCTATGGGCTATTCCTAAAGCAAGCTAGACTAAAGCCAGGGTTATACTGGGAAAATGTTTATCATCTGCTCATATCTCACAAAGCACGACAGCACTTCCCAGTCACACGTCAAACTAAAATTTCAGACGTGAAAACAAAATTTTACGAGACATCACTTGCCCACTATTACCATGTAACAAACCAAATCCAATTTGTACTTCAGTCAGACAATATAGGAAATGTATTAGAGAGACAGCAAAATCATGTCAAAATGATTTACACTGTAAACCTGGCATAGTTTGCTAAAATGCATAGGCTGCAGTGGCAAACAACACATCCTGAAATGCCAATCAGAGTAGTGGACTACAAGATGTTAAGATAACCCCTAACTCTGCAGAAAAGTGGGCAACAAGAAGGCCTTTGGTGTTGGGGGATGCTATCCCGGGTCAAGTACACCATCCATCCACAGCTGTCAAACCCATGACCTCTAGAATGGCAGACAGGTTCTCCATCAATGCAGCGACAGACTCAGGTTTCTTTACAGGAGTTACTGTGTGTACGTTCTATCTGAACGTTAATTAGAAGCTATGCCTTTAATCTGGGTAGTTTGCTTCTAGCTTTGCATTACATCTTTTTTTTTGGAGGTGACAGTTTGATTTGGAGGTCATAAAAATGTGTCATCAGTTCATGAATTGAAATTACACTAGGTGCTCTAGATTCTCTAGAACAGAATTCAGAATTAGAACTCTTTTCCAAAGAACAAGTCTTGAGGTAGCTAAAGGGTAGACTTAGCCCTAACGAGTGAAATTAATAAGATCAATGTAAAACTTTGAAAAATACATAACGACATTTGCACTCCCTATTCCCGTTATGCCAGTGTGTACTTAGCTTAGTAATCAGTCAGAGACATTAATGCAAGGATACCAGCCGTAATTGGCAGAGAGAAAAAAAACTCAGTGGAGTAACTCTGAACCTGTTCCCTTTGATGTGAAACAGTATAGCCAGAAATCTAGGGACCTGCACGGTTATTCATAATGAAAGTATTTTATTACATACCAGTGGACGTGTGTCCTAAACCAGAACTTTTCCACTGTTGAACGCTACCTAGGACACAGCAGCTCCTTCAATGAACATAGCAGAGATACTGTATTTGATTTCTTTGATTAATGTAGCTGAGGAACTGAACAATTCTACGGTGAAGTGGCCTCTCATGTGGTCTGGTTTGTTTGACCTCAAGTCTAGTTCAAAAACACTAACATTTGCGAAGACACTGATTCCTTTTCACACAGGCTATACTACACTTTAAATAGCCTATACCTGCATACGCACACACCTTCTCTACATGTAATTGTTTACAATTTATAACCTAATTCTTTCATTATAAGAATTCCATGTCAGTCAAAGACTATGGCACACGTCACAGTGATAGTCAGTTTTCAGTGTTCCATCACTGTACAACTGTCACAGTTGACAGTGCTGTAGCATCTCTATAAACTGCAGTCATGAAGAGGAACACCCCAACCCTATTTATAACCACTGGCTCCTCCTCTCTCTCTGTTGATTGACAGGTCATCGCTGTGTGACAGCTGCCTAAAGCAAACTCACTGATTGAGGCTTCTGCACCACGGACCATAACCATCATCTCATGGCTGATTCCAGTGCAGTACGGCTCTTAATGATATGCCTCAATGACTCAACATCACTGAGGTACCAGTGTGATGAAAAACAGACAATAACAGTCCAGTATGTTGGATAGCCCTGGTACCAGAGCCAGGATTGCTTTTGATGCAGACCAGCGTCTACAGTTCAAGTCTGAGACAGTTGGAGTTGTTTAGTGCCATTGTCCAGAGGGTGACGACTGTGATGTCTGGACAACGCTTGGACAACAGAAGTCACAAAATAACAGTACATTTGAAACAATGGTCTCCACTTCAAACCATACCTCTAACCACCTCAAGGCCAGCTGATCCCAATAAGTGGCATGAGGAATCAAGTTGTACAGATGAATTGCCGCCTACATTTGAGTGTACATGTTAAGGTCGTGACCCCAAGTCAGACCACCTTTCCCACTCAGACCTTCTAGAAAGTACCCCCACGCGACCTTTCGAACAGCAGCTCGAGAAAAGTGCTGATGCTCTCTTCCCTCAGCGCCCCCTGTATGACCTCTCTCAACTCACCACAACAAAACACTTCCGCTTGTTATTCACACAGATGACAACACAAGCCAGCGCGTCCATGGAATGGGTGTAACATTTCATGACTGCTCAGGCAAAGCTCCAAGGCCTGAGCTGTGTGTGAGAGTATACATAATGGCTTATTCTGCTGCTGGTGTTGTGCTTGGTAGTTCAAGTAATAAAAACCTTCAAATTCAACACAGTAAGATTAGGTTTTGGTCATTTTTTCAGTTGAGACATAGCAAACATGTTCATGTACAAAATGTCACACATTCAGCTTTGCATCATGACAACTAAAAACATGACAAAATGTAACAACATGTATATGTGAGTTTATTATGCATCCAATGCAAGTTAAGATAATGTGGTTGTCTGTGAACAAGAGTGGCTAGTTATAGCCGTGTTTTGTGATGCCAAAGCCTCCAAGTTGCTATATAGTTTGCAATAATATGTTACAGTAAAAATGTTCACAACAATGAACTACAACGAGCAACTTAGAGGCTTTGGCATCACAAAACACTTCTAAAACTAGCCACTCTTGTTTGCAGACAACCACACTATCTTTACTTGAATTGGATGCATAATTTAACGATTGCAGGGCCTTGTCCTCGCTTTAGCGTTGAGCAGGTCTCGACTGAACCAGAGCCTTTAGACGGAAAAATTTGGAAACCCTCCCCGGGTGCTTTAGGCCCTCCACTGAGAATCTGCACAGACCAGTCAAGCAAGGAGCAGCGCACCGCGTTCATCCAGCATAGCACTGTAGCTAATTTTATTAGCACTGCCAATACAAATGCAAGTTTGAAAGGCCGGAAAAGTTTACAACAAAACTTTGTTCCAATGTTCCCTTCGATTAGGATATAAGTAGACTTCGCATTTTCTTTGGTATAAAACGCTAATTTTAGCCACTGTTAGCCAGCTAGCTAGCTCACGGTGCTGTGGCGGAAAGCGGGTGACTGTGGCCTGCTGCATTCGTTTATGCGGCTTTCTCATTCTCTCCATCCCCCTCCCGACGCCATCTGTTTGTGGCATGAGAGAATGTACAAGTAAAAGACGACATTTTGGCTCTAGTCACTGACCCAGTTTGGAGTAATTTTAGAAAATACAGATGTTAATCGTCACAAAGATGTCACTTCAAAAGCGGAAATGTAAATATCAGCATCCAGTTCATAGTGCAAATTATTGTAGAAGCTCGTCATGAAGAATAACGCTGAGTTTCGTACAGAAACACACGGGACATCCCGTCGGTCTGGGCAATTCGTTTGTTTCGTTCTCTGTCTAATCGTGTGGGGAAAGGACCGAACAGTTGTTAAACTTACCCGTCTCCAAAAATCGGAAGTTGGCGTTGAAAACACTTTGGTGGATTTCAGTATCACAATAAACAGTTACAATTTAGCTAGCAAGCTAGCTCTCCGCTGTGTATGGCAGGAAGGAAGAAGGGAATGAGAGAAAGAGTGACGTGAACGAATAAACAACCGAGCTCCTCCTCGCTGTCAGGGGAAAGAGGGATGTGCAGATGAGTGCACCCTAACTCTGCTACCGTTCTATGATAGTCTTTCACTAAGTCAAGCTAACCAACTTTAGCCAGTTTAGCCCAGTCGATTAATAAAATACCAGATGGAAGATATTGTCGTTAAAGTTATCAATGAGCATCAGATTGTGCTCAAGTCTTGGGCACTGCAGGCTACAGAGAGTTCCTTGGCCATTCTCCCTATATTATTCAGTTTCTTTTCTGGGAAGTATTTTCTCAATACAGCTATGGTCTATAATTTAGTACCAGTCTTAACTTGTTCCTAATACAAGCCTACCAGTGTGCTTTCGAGATTATTTTATCATGTGAGACGAAACATTGGCTACAGTTTCGTTTTCAACCTAAACCTGTTTCTGATTATAGGCCCTGTTCTTGATTATATAATCAGTGCAAGCTATTGTCAGGTTAGATCAAAATCAACACATTTTCCAATTGACTTCTGCTCTTTTCTGTTCTGTGTTTTCACAGGTCTATAACGTTGTCTTGATCACAGACAGACTTGCTGACAGATAGGCAGGCTACTACTTGTGGGCTTTGATGTGTTAACTTGTGAAATATTGACTGTATCTGTTAGGTGTGCACATAAATGAGCATGCTTCACTTCATGTAACTTTAAAAATGTCTAACCTGTCTAATATTTCAGTTCAACCCACAAAGTTTCACAATAGGCCAATGAGATTGGTGGTTTCCACTGAAAATGTCTTCAAACAAAGCGTGGCATGTTATCCCAGAGGAATGAAATATGTACTCAAAAATCTCAGATCTGAAGGCAAGTCCCATGCCCTATGCACCTCATGATCTTGAGATATGCTGCTTTGCTAGTGCAACTCCTGCACACGGCACAACCCGAGCCAGTACACACACAGAAGTTTTATACACAGACATGACACAGACAGTCACAGTGACTGATACGCTTACAGAAGTGGGGCTAGACTAAGGCATCAAACATCAATGAAACACGAACAGAATAATAACAGTTGCCAACACTCATAGTGTACACGAAAGGGAAAGCCTAATCACAATATTCCAGAACGAACACAAAATAAACAACAACAACAACAACAACAGTACCTCGTTTCACTGGGCATGCTGGGAGCTGTCCCACCTACACACACTCGGAAGCGCGCAAACCCCTTGCACACTACAACATGTTGGTGGGCAGGGCTGTAGTCTACGTGATACGCAGGTATACGCCGTATTACCACCTAAAACGTTTGTGGGTTTGCGTATATCCACTAAAACCTATGTCTCCTCTAAAACCTAGGCCAGGGGGGAGCTGTGGCACCGACCCATCACAGACAGTATACCCACCACAGAAAACTAGACTACAGCACTGTTGGTGGGGGAATGTGAGCTTGCTCTGTCTGTTCTAGGAGTACGTGCTCTGGGAAGATTATCATGTGACTGAATATTGGTGTTTGTCATTTTCACTAATTAATACCTGCTAATATTGTTGCAATCCAGAAGGGGTCGCTCAGATCTGAACTGCAAATATATAGGCCTTATACTGTTTTTTAAATGTAATTTGAGGTTGTTACATTTATCGCCACCTATTTATCAAAAGGGCCTCATACTGTATATGATTATAATGATTGTGGAAACAGCAGGCATAAGAAGCATTCTGTTAAGGTATGACAGATCAGGGAAGTATTCATCTGTGTGTTTAGTTCAGCACTTCAACCCTTGAGTAAAACAATTGCCATGAGCTTTCAATGACTGTCTATTGTGTGAACAACTGTCTAAGACAGTAGGCTAATATTGTCCTTTGAACCAAAGAGAACTTGAATTTCCTAATTTACAAAGCTTACACAATGAATATTCCGTGTGTCTGCTCTGTAAAATGGTGTCGGCTCTTGTTGTGTGTCTTCCTTTAATCTCAAAAACCCAGACAACGCGTTCTCAGTCACACAGTCATTCATTTCTAGCAAGCTGAAATGTGAAAATTTGAGGTGTTATTTTAGATTAAAAAGCCATTAATTGTTTGAGTTAATTGACATTGGAAACCTTCAAACAGAACACATAGTGATTATTTAATCTGTCCCGACACAAGTGGTCGCCAAAAAGCTTTCTGATATTGTACTGTCAAACTGTGAAAGTTGCAACTGTTTTCAGACTGTTTAATTTAATTGTTTTACGTATCGAAATCTTCATGAATCTGAACTATTTGTTCAGATTCATTTATCTGAATTAAAGAATTTTCATAATGTAGAATGTGTGAATGTATAACTACTTAATAGCGTATTTTCCTGTTATTGACCTCCAAAATTAGTTAAAACTGCCATTTGTACCATATTCACTAGGTGGCAGCAAGCCTCTGTGAAACCTGAAAATGCTGCACTGTACACCTTATTCAGCAATTATGCATGCAAGTAAATAATGGGTTGTGTACTGTATATGGTTATTACTGTCATATTGATGTTGTCATTTTGTTAGAGTGCTGGATTTGGTCGTTTTTTAGACATTTTCGTAAATATGACCAGCAACCATAAATAAACTCCAGTTCTTGCAGTTTCTTGTTGCACATTGTTGCAGTTACTTTCTTAAACCCTGTAAACCTTGTCTAAAATAGTTCATACAAAGATATATTAGAGTAAACAGACATGATCTAGCTTAGACAGGACTGAGATATATATAAATCCCATATGACTGGATGTGCCAGCTGGGATGTACACATGATACAGTATTATATTACTGCACAGTATGACTGATGTGTAAAATCTGACATGTTAAGCTGCATGAGTTACCCGGCAAATGGTCATACAGCCTTCAGTCCCCTTATTCGTTTCCCAGATGTAGGGTAATGTGTGTGTACGTGTGTGTGTGTGTGTGAGAGAGAGAGCAGGAGACAGGAGCTATGCAGGTTCCTAGTGGGTGTGTGTGTGTGTGTGTGTGTGTGTTATGAGTATGTGTGTATCTGTGTGTTTGTTTGTAGGATTTCCTCATTAGCAGGTTTAACAGCAGTTCCCTGTCCTATAGCCCACCATTTCCTCTCTAACAATATGTCTTACACTGAGTGTGGGAACGCTGAAGAAAAATATTTTGTGTACATTTTTTTCTGTATATGTACGTACGTGTGTGTGTGTGTGTGTGTGTGTGTGTGTGTGTGTGACACAGAGAGGCGCCAACAGGTTCAGAAGCATTCCAGAAGCACATTTTGGATTTCCTGAGTTGATTGTGGGCTATTTCACAAATACTAGCACATATAGTGTGTAGGAGAACAGTCCTTAGGGTGAAGTGAAGTATAAACTGTGCTCAGGAGAATCTTTTATATTTCAGCTGGTGCAGCTACTATACAGTTTTGTGATTAGGTCGCAAATGACAAAGGGACAATAGGGACAACATATTTTGAGCTCCCCCAGGTGAGAAAACTTAAGAGTGCAGCAATAGTTGAAATGTTAGAGCTCTTTCTCTGAACAGTGTTCTGTGCAACACATACTTTTATCTCAATCTATATACTAAGCCTATGAACACTCTAGAAATGAAAACAACCCAAGCAAGTCAACACTTCTACTGGGCTTGTTATGTGACCTTTCTTATATTGCTTTTGATTGACTTTGCAATTCTGTCAAAACATGGTAACGATAATACAAATGTCTCAAAAGAAGTGTGAGATCCTGACAAAACAAGGGATCCCACAGTAAACTATAAAGCTGTCCATTTCATATATTTTTCCTGCTACGGATCTAAGGAAACATGACATGTAGATAAGGCAACTTCCTCTCACTTACTTGGGCGGGGGACGCCATCTGGTATCCCAATATACACTTCACGTATAGTGTGTCCCAACATGATCATGACCAGGTCACTGAGTCCATGAGTTATGTATGAAACTGTTGGCATTTGTTGGGTTGAGCATTACTAAACAATAGGAGTTGTTACTAGTCATCCATTTCAAAAGACCTGATTGATTTTCCTTCCTCCATACTAGTGTTGTGTGGTTGTGACTGAGTGAGTGTGGACTGTTGCTCTGACTGGAGCTGACCTGAGGCAGGAACTAGCTGAAGAGACTCCAGAGAGGTTGTCCCTGGAAACCAAAAGGGCTGGTCCTGAGCTCAGACCATAAGAACTCCATATGCATGCTAAATGACTGAAATGAAGCAA